>NW_006408541.1:23476098-23493478 GCF_000296735.1 Chrysochloris asiatica | reverse complement strand
ACTTCTTCCAACACAGATCTGTTGGTTCTTTTGGCAGCCCATGGCACTTTCAATATTCTTCTCCAACACCATAACTCAAAAGCACCAATTCTTCATGCATTTGAGGTTATTGAAAATACCATGGCTTGGATCTGCACCTTATTCCTCAAGCTGACATCTTTGCTCTTCAACACTTTAAAAAGGTCTTGTGCAGCAGATTTGCCTACTGCAATATGTTGTCTGATTTCTTGACGGCTGCTTCTGTGAGTGTCGATAGTTGACCCAAGAAGAATGAAGTCCTTGACAACTTCAATCTTTTCTCCATTGATAAGAATATTGTTTATTGTTCTAGTGGTGAAGATTTTTGTTGTTGTTTTTTTACATTGAGTTGCAATCCATATAGAAGGCTGTGCTCTTTGATCTTCATCAGTAACGATTTGAAGTCCTCTTCACTTTCAGCAAGCAAGGTTGTATCATTTGCATAATGAGTCTTCCACCAATCCTGATGCCAAGTTTTTCTTCATATAGCCCAACTTCTTGGATTATTTGATCAGCATACATGTTCAAGAGGTAGCATATAATTAAGAGCCAATGGTACTAAAGGAAGAACTCCAGGTACGTTGAAGGTATTAGTAAAGAACAAGGCTTTAGGAATTGATGAAATACAAATTAAAATCTTACAACAAATTGATTTGGCACTAGAGACACTCACTCATCTATGATAAGAAATTTGGAAGTCAGCTACCTAGCCAAGTGACCCATATTTGTACTTGTTCCAAGGAGAGGTGACCCAACAGAATGTGGAAATCATCAGACAATATCATTAATATTGCATATAAGTGAAATTTTACTAAAGATAATTATAAAATGGCTGCAACAGTACATCAACAAGGAATCGCTAGAGGTTCAAGCCAGATTAAGGCAAGGATGTGGAATGCAGGATATCATTGATGACATAAGATGAATCTTGGCTGAAAGCAGAGATTACCAGAAATATGCTTACCTGTACTTTATTATTTATGCAAAGGCTTTTGATTGTGTGCATCATTACAAACTATGGATAACATTGCAAAGAATGAGTATTCCAGATCACTTAATTGCACTTATGAGGAATGTATATACAGACCAAGAGGCAGTTATTCAAACAGAATAAGGGGACACCGAATGGTTTAAAATGAGGAAAGGTATATGCCCAGGTTGTATTCTTTCACCATACTTCAATCTGTATGCTGAGCAAATAATCTGAGGAGCTGGGTTATCTGAAGAAGAATGTGGCATCGGGATCGGAGGAAGAGAGGACTTCTGGTAAAATGGTGGACTAGAAGAACACACTCCATGGAACCCTCTACACCAAATATATGAGAAACGAAATAAAACCTACACAGTTGAAAATCCTGGAACCCTGAACTTCAGAAGAAGTGGACTGAGTGCTTGCTTGGAGGAGAAGATGACCAGGGATTGTGAGAGAGGGAGACTGACTTGTGAATTGCCAGTCAGATGAGGTGCAACCATCTTGAATCTTTATGAGCAGCTTTGACAAGAGCCTGGTAGAGCACAGTCACACAAACAGACACCCAGAAAAGTTCAATTCCTTTTTTTCTCCCTGGTGACCAGAGGTGTGACCAGAGGTGTGACCAGCTCCCACCTTAGCTACCCCCAGCACAGCCTCAGCTCTCTGGGATTTCAGAGCCATGTGATTGGGAGACAAGCCAGTATGAGGTAGGGGCTGGCTGCACCACTTTGGTGCACAGTTTTGCTGCCTGGATCTAAGTGGGCACATCTTAGGATCGGCAGAACCCACAAAGTTACCAGACCAGCATTTTACCAGTCACACTGCCCCTAGTTCCATCAAGGACCTCCATGAACTATTTACAGATTGAGTGCCCTGCACATAGTTACCACCGAGACCTACAGGAACTCCACTGTCATATCCCTCCCACATCCACCTCATGAAATCCTTGGCTTGTAGTAACTCCCCAGAGTTTTTTTTTTTCTCTCTGCATTCAACAGCTGCACTGTTCTTTTGTTTTTTGTTTTGGGGTCTGGTTTTTCCCTTATGTTGTTTCATTATTTTTGTTTATTATTTCTCTTTTAGTCTCTTTAAGTTTATCCTTTCTAGCTCTACTTTTGTATTTCCATGTTTTCTTCTGTCTCTCACTTTTCCTCTTCATCTTTTTTTCACCCTTTTGATCTTTCTTTACTAATCTTTACTCTCCTTTCACCTTCCTTCTTCTTGTTTTTCCTAAGGGTTATTTTTATTTTTTATTTCCTCTTCTATAGTCCTGGTGTGGCTCTGTGAGTTAATGTGCCAGACTGCAAAGCCATTTGAACTACAAGCTCGGTGGTTCAAGCTCCTTGGAAACCCTATGCAGGGTCACTATGGGTCAGAACCAACTCAAGAGCACTTCACAACAACAACAATAGCTTCTTTTTACTGTGTTTCTTTTCCCTTTTTAGTTATTATATTCCTTTTTTTCAGGCCTCTGCCTATTTTAAATTAATTTTTTTTTTCAGTGTTGGTTGGTTGCTTGCTTATTGTTTTGCTTCCTGTTGTATGTATGTGGCAGGGGGTGGATGTTTTTTTTTGCTCTTTTCCTACAGGAGACTGAAACTGTGTGCATACAACCCAGCACAAACCATATCCTCTGCAGCTCCGCACACTGGGCAAGAGCAAATACCAGTTTCTATATCACCTGATCAATGATAGACAGCAGCCAATACCAGCCAAACCCATAATAAACTGAGGTGCAGGAATGGCCAACAAAAAATAGTACACATACTTCCAGTCTCTCTCTGTACCCACAGGAGATAGTTGGTGGAAGCTTAAGAACACATCAACATATAATCATCAATTAAATACAAATACAAAAACACCACAATGACATAGAGGTGACACTTTTAGCTCACACAAAGAAACAAGAGAGAATGGCACAAAATGACAAAGATGCAGATCCAGAAAAAAAAAAAAGTTTCTGAGGAAGAAAAGGTAATGGAACTAACTGAAAAATAATGCAAAAGATTAATATATGCATACCTACCAAGGATTGACAGAAAGATCAAAGAAAGCAAGGAGAACCCAGAAAATACTTTAGAAGAATTCAGGAAAACACTACAAAAACAAACAGATAAAACAACTGCAGATTTGAAACAATACAAAACCTGCAATTAGAAGTATAGAAGATTGGACAATACATTGAAAGGGCAAAAGAGTTCATCTGAAGCAATGGAAGCCTGAATTAGTGAGCTTGAAGATAAATCTCTCAATATTAGCATGCTAGAAGAGCAGTCAGAAAAAAGAATGAAAAATCAGAGAAAGCCTAAAAGTTATATGAGACACATGAAGAGAAATAACTAACGGGTTATAGGAATTCTGAGACAGAAAGACACACACACACACACAAGCACAGAGAAAATAGTTGAAGAGTTGTTGGAAGAAAACTCCCTTAACATCATGAAAGATGAGAAGATTGGCATACAAAATGCTGAATAGGATAGATTCCAAAAGCAAAGCACCAAGACATTTTATAATGAAACTTTCCAAAATCAAAGACAAGGAAAGAATCTAGAGAGCAGCTCAGGAAAAATGAAAAGTTACCAACAAAGGAGAACTAGTAAGACCAAGCTCTGAGTTCTAAGCAGAAACCATGCATGTGGGAAGGCAGTGGGATGGCATAGACAAAAGATTGAAAAAAAAAAAAAAAAAGATTGCCAACCAAGAATCATATATCCAGCAAAGCTGTCCCTCAAATATAATGGTGAAATTAAGTATTTCCAGACCAACAGAAATTAAAGTGATTTGTAATAACAAGTCCAACTTTACAAAAAATACTAAAGGATGCTCTTTGAACTGAGAACCAACAACAGCAGACAACAACCCGAGGCTAACATATATAACAATGCAACCCAGAACTCACTCCAGAGATAGAAGTATTTATAGTAAAACAAACCTACAAGACTGACTACAGGGAACCAGAGATAACAGTTTATAATGAAGTCAACTACAAAGAAGTCCTGGTGTGGCACTGTGGGATAAAGCACTAGACCGCAAGGTCAGTTTGAACCACAAGGTTGGCAGTTCTAACTCATCAGCTGTTCCTTGGCAACCCTATACAGGGTCGCTATGAGTTGGAAACCACTTAATGATACGTAACAACAACAACAGCAACAATGAAGCAAAAAGAGGGAATAGTATAAATATAGAACTTCCAAATGGTGAGAAGTAAAGTAGATTTCAAGATAAAACAGACTGTTGTAAACAGGGAAAAAATGAATAAATTACAGGATTGGAGGAAGACTCATTAACAATATGTGATATGCAGACAATACAACATTGCTTGCTGAGAGTGAAGAGTTCTTAAAATACTGATGAAGATCAAAGACCACAGCCATCAGCATGTAAAGAAAACAAAAATCCTCACAAGTGGATCAATAAATAACAGCATGATAAATGGAGAAAAGATTGAAGTTGTCAAAGACTTCATTTTGTTTGGATCAACTATCAACACTCATGGAAACAAGAGTCAAGAAATCAAATGAAGTATTGTGTTAGGCAAATTTACTGCACAAGACCTCTTCAAAATGTTCAAGAGAAAATATGTCAATTTCAGGACTAAGGTGGGCCTGAATCAAGCCATGATATTTTCAACAGCCTTATATGCAAATGAAACTTGGGCAATGAATAAGGAAGCCCATACAAGTGTTGATGCATCTGAGTTATGGCATCAGAAAAGAATATTAAAAGTATTATGGGGAAGAAAGAGTCCCTACTGAATAGTTTTCATCTTGTCTAGATTTGTCTGGTGAAAAGAGATAGGGATAAGATTTGTATGATTCAATAGTGAATAATTGTTATCACGACTAATTGCGACCGTCACAATTGTAAAGGTAGATGTTTTGTAACAAAAACAGGGGAGTATTTAATCTTATAGTCCAGAAACAGAGGACTCTAGGACCATCAAGGGAGAAGAGCACAAGCAGAATGTAGGCCCTTATCCAGAGAAGAAATGATGCCAGAGACAGTGGCAGAGATGGGGACATGGAGAGGGGGAGCGGCTGAGGAATCTAGATTCATGGGACAAGAGGGACTAAGAGCTGGTGGCCAGGAGGCAGACTTGCAGAATGTGCCCGTTAGAAGTGTAAATTATTATATATGCCTGAGTGTTGTTGTTTTTTAAAAAGCTAAAGTGAATAGGGAGAAATACTGGAGGGGATTATAATCATTTTAATGAAACAAGGTGTATGATTTTTTGTATGTAAAAATGATGATCTGCCCTGTAAACTTTCACTCAAGCCACAATAAAAACCTTAGAAAACAACAAAAAACAAACAACAACAACAAAAAGTACTATGGACTGCCAGAAGAACAAACAAATCTGTGTTGGAAGAAGTGCAGCCAGAATGTTTCTTAGAAATCAGGATGGTGAAACTTTGTCTCTCATACTTTGGACATATTATCAGGAGGGACAAGTCCCTAGAGATGGACATCATGTTTGGTAAAGTGGAGGTTCAGCGAGAAATAGGAAGACCCCTAATGAGCTGGATTGACACTGTGGCAGCAGTGAGCTCAAGCCTCGTGATGATTGTGAGGATGATACCGAAATGGGCAGTGTGTCATTCTGCTGTGAAGATGGTTGCTAAGGTTTGGAACTAACTCAATGGAACCCAACAACAACTACAAGGCCCAACTAAAAGTGCATGGTTTCTGTTACTGTAGTAAAAAGGAGGAAATGGATGTTGGGGGTATTACTAGCAGTTTCTGCTAAAGGGAGGCTAAAAGGTGAACGAACTTTCTGCTTGGAGGCATCTCTTTATCATCTAAATGAGAAAACAGATCCATTTAGCTTCTTCCCTCCTCAAATCTTGGTTGTCTCATGGCCCCAGTTTGACTCAGATTAAAAAACGGGGTGCTGAGGGCACACAGTGTGAGTTAGTAATACATGAGCAATTGTTCAAGATAATTCCATGAGATAGGTATTATATCTACTTACCAATAAAGAGGAGATGACTCAGAGAGGTTAAATCACTGTCCCAAAAGCATACAGCTGAGTGAGGTTCCACTACTTGATGAGTGTAGATAAGTGAGTTCCTAAGGTAGGAGGAGGTGGAGTCCTGCTGTGGCACTGTGTGTTAATGCACTGGACTGCAAAGTTGGTTTGAACCACAAGGTTGGCAGTTCAAGTTCACCAGCTGTTCCTTGGAAACCCTATATAGGGTCACTATGGGTTGGAACAGACTTGATGCCACGTAACAGCAACAACAACAACAACAACAACAAGGTAGGAGGTGAGTCAGACAGAGCTTCCTAGATGATAATAAGTGAGGTCTTTAAGTAGATCACACTAAGTAGATGAGCAAGGGAAGTGGGGCTTGTGTTTTGGGCAGGTGGTAAGGGTAGGAGTAGCAAGGTATTTCTGGAAAGCCTCAATAACTAACGTAAAGTGAAAAATTAGAGTGCTGGAGAGTGATGCAACAGAGGAAGCCTATCAGAAGCCAATTAAGAAAGCAATGGATGGGCTTTTGTAGATAGTTGGGCAAACTGATGGGTTTTAAGCAGGAGACTGATATGTTCAGATTTCCCCTTTAGAAATATGCTCCAGGATAAGGAGACCTGGAGAAGAGATCCAAGTCAGAGGTGACTGAGGAGAACACCAAGTGCAGTAGTAGAAGTCAATGGACGTCAAGGGGACAAAACTACAGTTCTGATTGAATGTGGTGGGTGACGGGGAGAGAGAATTATAGGACACCACCTAGGATGACCTTTGGGTAATTGGGTCACAATGATGGTTCCATACATGAAAAAGATTTAGCTAGTTTCTCTTCAACTGAAAAAAATAATAGTTCTCAACACCCTTCTGCATGATAGAAGACTACAATTGAGCAACTTATGGAAAAAATAAGATGGATACTTAATAGTTTCAAACCTATGAGCATTCTAACAAAATTAAAGCAATAATTGCATCCTGAATAATGATGATGTCATCGACACTATTCACATCTTAAATTAGCAAAATAGCAGCACTAGGTATTATGCCATTAACTTCAATTTCTATGGCTCTGAAAATCTTTGGTGTTGTCCTTCCCCCTAGTTTCAATGGAATATTTGTACATTCATTTTGCTCTGTTGAAGATAATAAGCATAGTATAAGAGGTACAATTTTTTTAGTGCCTGATTCTCCATCCAAATGCTTAATACCTTTCTGATTTTTTGATTCGGATGGTCTAAGTCACCCATCTAAGTCATGACTCAAAAGTAACTAGCAATTCATATATACACTTGATCCAAAATGGTCACAGTTGTAGATAGAATAAGAAGTCCATTTGTGTTCATTGGAATTTTGAGTAAGGAGAGTTTGCTCCAGGGAGTGACATATTTTTGAGTTGGTTAGGATCACTGGTTGAATAAATAGGAATTGACCTTCTGTTCCACTCTGGTTTCTTGTACTTCAGGCATATGACACTGTACACTGGAATTCCATGGCAGGCTCAGCCTTCTTCTAGTCCTTCATCCAAGTTCCATCTGAGATGGATGGAAACAGGAGGGAGGAAGCTTGAATCTCATTCTCAGAGTCTCAGATCTAAGTCCTGTCAGGGTTGAGATGGTCCAGACTGAAGTTATAGTTCTGATAATGGCTAGTCTTCCTTGTTCCTGATAGGTGGAGTCACATGAAGTAAAGGGAAGACCTGTGCTACTTGCTAGCCGAAAGACCCTGGACACAGCTCCAGTTTTCTGGGGGACAGTAAGAGAGCCATGGCTGCATCATTTTTCTGTAAAAGGATCTCACAGCTGAAGCCTGGTGGGATATTGGGACAAGGGTGGCTAGTGGACTTGTCTTGGACCTGCATTTACATGGCAAATGCTTCACTTTTAGTTTAATTATATGTTCAGGTCAAACAAAATTCCTAAAGAGTCATTCATTGACAGGTCTCTTGTGATTAGGGAGAAGTCATACCACAGTATATACCAAACATAATCACACGAAGTCCTTCAAAACAGAGATGTGTGTCTTGGCTTTATAATGGACTGATGTATAGTAGAGATGCAAACCATTTATTTCATCTTCAACTTCTATTCTCTTAAGAAAGACCCAGGGACACCGAGGAATTATAAGCAGTGAGATTTTTCCATTATGGTTGGGAGCAAATGCTTCAATGATTCCAGAGTAAGCTCTTCTCTCTTTTTGAAATCACAACTAGATCAATGATATTAGTTTATCATGACATTATTACTATTACTCTGTAAGATCATCTTTGTGCATTGCTGGCAGAAAAAAATACTGTTTACATACTACAGAAATAATGAGCAAAGCTACATTGATGCAGCATGGCAGCAAAATGAAGCTAGGGTGGGTAGGAGAGGGAACACGCCTTAACCAGCAAGCTTGTTAGAAGGATTAAATACGATCATGCAAGTGAAATGTCTAATATAATGCTTGGCACATAGAAGGGGTTCAGCTTGTGGTACATATGATTAGAATTATGTTTTTAAGATCTATTCCTCACTTCATTCACCAATCCAATACTTAACCTTGTCTTTTACTGATAGAAATAGACGTGCCAACATTCCAAACCAGTTTCCCAGGAAAGTATACTCTAGTTCCACTTTTAAGAGTGAGGTCGCTCTGTCTGATAAGAACTGGACTGTGAACCACAAGGTCATAGGTTCAAGCCCACCGGTCACTTTGCATGAGAAAGATGAGGTTTTTTGCTCGTGCAAAGATTCACTACCTCAGAAACCCTACATAGGTTGCTATGAGTCAGAACTGACTAGATGGCACTTAGCAACAACAAGTCCCCTTTTTGGGGGGCTCTGTGATGCTTATCCGAATAACAAGGCTCTGAGAAGTCCTGCAAGAAGGAAACTGGTTGACTTTTGACTAACTCTGTGTTTTCCAACCTTTAAAACCACCAGTTGTCATGAGTCATAGTGATCTCATGTGTGTCAGAGTAGAACCATGAGGTTTTTGATGTTGATTTTTTGGAAGTAGAAAGTAGGCCTTTCTTCTGAATTGTCTCTGGGTGAACTTAAGCCTCTAACCCCTCAGTTAGCAATAAGTGCATTAACCACTTGTACCACCCAGGGAATCCTACCAACCTATACTGGCCACAAAACCATCTAGTACATCTTATTAATTTTTCATGGAGCTCCTGTGAGCACTTTTGGGGAAAGACTTCCATATCCTATACTGAAATGACAATTTCATGCTAACCAGTTCATCCAGCTAGAGAAATCGAGGGAATGAGTCACTGTAAATGTTTTATGAGAGAAATTAAGTTTCCTTCTTGTCATCAATCAAATGGAAGTCATTTGACTTTGTGAGTAGCACTTTATGACAAATGAAGTGGCATTGACTTGACTAGGGATATCTGGGCCTAGAGGTCAAGAGGGGTGGTGAGCTGGTAAGGCTCTTGACATTGCAGGATAATTATCTTTAAATCATCCTTCATATCTGACCAGAGTTCTGAAGTTCATAATCACAGTTACTTAAATTCATCTTCTTTGACCCTAACAACAGCTGAAGGAAATAGGCAGGGTAGGGAGTTATTGATCTGATTTCATATTCAAGGAAACTGAGAAGCTAAGGGGTGAAGTTGTTAAAGGCTGCAGAATTAGGACTAGAATGTAATTTTCTTCATTCATTGTAATTCAACAAATGTTTATTTACCACCTACTGTGGAGTCCTGGACTCCTGGTGTGGCACAGGACTGTGACCCACAAGGCTGGCAGTTCAAACTCACCAGCTGCTTCTTGGAAACCCTATACAGGGTCACTATGACTTGGAACTGACTCAGTGACACTCAACAACAACATGAAGTCCTGGTGTGGTGCTGTAGGATAAGTACTGGACCACAAGTTTGGATTGAACTGCAAGGTTGTTGGTTCAAAGTCATCAGCCGCTCCTTGAAGACCCTACAAAGGGTCACTATGAGTTGGAAACAACTTGATGGCACTTAACAACAGCAGCCTATTCCAGGCATTGTGCCCCATTCTGGGTGTTTAGAGGGACAGAATCAATGATTCTATAATGATTAGAAGAGACAGAGGTGAAAAAAAGTTAAATAGAATGCAAATAGTGCAGCAACAGATGATGAGGGATCAGAACAGCCTGGGAAGAACATCATTAAGAGATGGCCAATGAATTGGGTTTTCGAGGATAAATAAGAGTTTTCCCGAGAGAAACAAGCAGGGGAAGATGTGATATTTCTGTAATTTTGTTCCAGTTTTTGTAGTCCCTTCCCCACATAGCAGTTCAACTTAGAGAATATTAGAGGTGTGTGTGTATGTGTGTGTGTAGCTCTTAGAGGGCAAACTTATGAAGATTTTCCTTTCATTCCCTTCTACTTATTTTTTTAACAAAATTGGAGGATAAGTGCTTTGCAAGAGCCACATCACATTAAAGTATGATGAAAGATGGAAGAAATTCATCAATGTTGGCTGAGAAATTAATCTGTGAGGTTAAAGTTTAATAAATCAAATCTCTTAAACTTGGAATTGAAAAACCAGTGAAAGGGGCAGGATTCTGGCTTCAGGCTACATGTGGTTCCATTTCATTTGCTAGTGGGGAAGGCCTTTACCTTGGGGCCTGATTTGCAGTAACTTTTTCAAACGTTTCAGTACAGAGTTCCCTTTGCTTGATTAATGTGATTTACTGTGTTTTCCTGGAAACTCAGAACCAATGAGAAGCCATGATCTGGCAAACCACCCTCTGCATTTCCCTTTGATAGGGTTCTTGGTGAAATAATGCAACAAATTATGCTTGGCACACAGGGAGGACACTGGTCACATATCATCACCACTTGGGCCTTCCTGCAACCTATAAGCTGGATTGTGGAGTCAGACAGTTTGTTCTTGGTGTTACATTTACCAGTATATGTGGAAAGGTTCCTATTTGAATGATGCCTCATGAGTGACAGCAGAAGGTGAAGGCAGTGGAAAAATGATCAAGGGATCTGCGATTAGCAGTGATGAGTACAACCTAGAGTTGCTCATGGAGATTTATTTTTCTCACTCCAAAGGCACAGGAGGGTTGCTAACAAGGAGACTCTGAGGGCCACACAGAAGCAAGAGTTCTTTGCATCTCTGTGGGTGAGAAGTATTCTGGACTGCTTGAAGCTGGGCAGCAGCGTGGGAAGATGCTTTTAATTAAAGCTCTCTCTACTTCATCACAGTAGCTAAGAGGTCAGCTTCTGAGAATTCTGTCCTCTAGCTCCTTAGAAAGGACTGCCAGTCTTGGCTGAATTTGAGAAATGTTTCCTTCTAAGTGCATCTTCTTCCACAACATCGACAAAGGAATCGATTCAGCATTTGCAGAAAACTAGCAAAAATGTGGTCATACTGTATGACCCAGGTAAGCTGCTGGTTAACAACCCCTGCTATCTTCCCCCACCTAGCACACTCATTTTGCACATGTCTGTGTTTGCCTCTGTACCCTCAAACCTCTTTAGGCTGCATTTCCAGGGCTTTCTTCTTCTCTAATTTCTGGTTGGGTTTGGCTCTGAGAGGAAGTCATAAAGTAGCAGGTGGACATTCAGGTGCGTGCTCCTCATTCCATTCCTGTGTATGTGCCTTGGCTCTGGCAGTAGCTGCACCCTCCACATTGATTGCTTGCTGGGTGAGTCCTTCTTCTGGTGCCAATGCTCAGTCAGCTTTGCTGTTACTATGCCCTTTGTCTCAGTGTCCCGGGGTTGCAGTAATAAAATGACCACAAATTTGGTGGCTGTCAAGAACAGACATCTACTTTCCCACTGTTCTGGAGGCTAGAAGTCTTAACTCAGGGCAACGGCAAGGCCATGCTCTTTGTTGGTTCAAAGGGAAGATCTCTCCTCAGCTCTTTCAACTTCTGCCAGTTCTGAACATTTCTTGGCACTCTTTGGCTTATAACTAGGTCCTCCCAGGCTGTCTTCCCACTGGCCTCTTTTATAAGCCCCTGGTGACTGTGTAGGATAAGCTAACTGAAAGGTTGGAAGTTCAAACCCAACCCACCAGCCACTCTGCAGGACAAAGAGGAGGCTTTCTACTTTCATAAAGATTTACAACTTTGGAAAAAGTACTGGACTGCTAACTACAAGGTCAGTGGTTCAAACCCACCAGTCACTCCTTGGAAACCCTATATAGGGTTGTTATGAGTCAGAAGTAAAGCCCACGGCACTTAACAACAGCAACAAGAGACAAAATCAACTGGATGGCAATGGTTTGGGTTTATTACTCAGAAGGGCTTTGGATCAGGAACCCCCTAATCTGGTATGACCTCATTAGCTGCTAATACCCATGAAGAAGAACTCCCTCTTCCCCTAATGAGCCCACATGTCCCAATGATGGGGTGAGGATCGCAATATATCTTTTTGGCAGGCACAGTTTGAGTACTAACACCTTTCCCTTGTTTCTTTAGGCTTGGACTAAAAACAGCTTTCTGCTATCACTCATTTCTGGGTGTTTTTCCATCCTTCTCTCTAAACTGTTGGTTCTCTTAGTGTGATCTCAGACCAACAGCATCAGCATTCCCTGGGAACTTCCTGGGAATCAAATTCTGGTGGTGTAGTTCAACAATCTATCATTTAAGATTTTTGATTTATTTTTGAAAATACTTAAGAAGAATTGACACACTTGAATTATGGGGTTGGTGCAGAATGGTGAAAATGCCATGCACTTCCAGAAGAAGGAACAAATCTGTCATGGAAGAAGTACAGTCAGATATGCCTTACAAGTGAGGATAATGAGACTTGGTCTCACATACTTTGGACATGTGATCAGGCTGGACCAGTCACTGGAAATGGACATCATTTCTTGATAAAGTTGAGGGTCAGTGAAAAGAGGAAGACTCTCAAGGAAATGGGTTGACACAGTGGCTGCAACAATGGGCTCAAACACAGAAACAATTGTGAGGATGGAGCAGGACTGGGAAGTGTTTTGTTCTGCTGTATGCAGGGTCACTGCCGTAGCAATCTAATGCTGCTATAACAGAAATACCACAAGTGGAGGGCTTTAAGAACCAGAAACGTGTTCTCTCATGATGCAGGGGATTAGAAGTCTGAACTCAGAGCACTGGCTATGGAGAAAGTCCTTGTCTCCTTTCAGCATCTGTGTTGTTGTTGTTAAGTGCCATCGAGTCAGTTTTGACCCATAGCAATGCTGTATAGGGTTTCTGAGGAGTGGCTGGTGAGCTTGAACCACTGACCTTACAGCGAGACCCTCAGGTTGGAAGGCACTCAAAATACAACTAGGGAAGAGCTGCCCCCACAGAGTAGAGGAGATCGTGATGACATGCATGAAGTAAAGATTTTGGGGCCTTCATTTGCTGATGGGCACATCTGAAAACGAGGAGAAACAGCTTCAAGCATTCATTAATAATCAGAACATGGAATGTACAAAGTATGAATCGAAGAAAATTGGAAGTTGTAAAAAATGAGATGGAATGCATAAACATCAATATCCTAGGCTGGAACGGATGGATATTGGCTGTTATGAGTCTGACAATCACATGGTTTACTATGCTGGGAATGTCAAATTGAAGAGGAATGGTGTCACATTCATCATCAAAAAGAACATTCCAATATCTATGTTGAAATACAATAATGCTGTCTGTGATAGGACAGCACCCATACACCTGCAAGGCAAACCAGTTAATACCACTATTATTCCAATTTGCACACCAACCGCTAAAGCCAGTGATGATGAAATTTAAGAATTCTACCAACTTCTTCAGTCTGAAATTTGATACACTGTGCATGCAATCAGGATGCATTGGTAATTACTGAAGATTGGAAAGCCATGGTTGGAAATAAAGAGGAAGGGTTAGTAATTGGAAAATATTGTCTTGGTAATAGAAATGATGCTGGAGATGGCATGATAGGTTTTGCAAGATCAATGACTTCTCCATTGACAATACTTAAAAAAAAAAAATCAACAACATTAAAAATATCCATAAACCTATACAGGGTAGCTATGAGTTGGAACTGACTTGATGGCACTTAACAACAACAACAAGGAAAACCAGTCAATACCACTATTATTCAAATTCATGCAACAACTGCTAAAAACAATAATAATAAAATGGAAGAATTCTACCAACTTCTTCAGTGTGAAGTTGATCAAACATTCAATCAAAATGCATTGATAATTACTTGTGATTAGACTGTGAAGGTTTCAAAGAGGAAGGATCAGTAGTTGGAAAATATGGCTCTGGTAATAAAAGTGATGCTGGAGATTGCATGATAGAATTTTGCAAGACCGATGACTTCTTTATTGCAATACCTTTTTTAAAACAAGATAAATGATGACTATGCATATGGATCTCACCAGATGGAATACACAGAACTCAAATTGACTACATCTGTGAAAAGAGAAGAGGACATGGAATGAGGGATATCATTGCTGACGCAGATGGATCTTGGCTGAAAGATATTTACCTGTGCTTTATTGACTATACAGAAGCTTAAGACTGTATATGGATTATGACAAGCTATGGATAACATTGTGAAGAAGGGGTATTCCAGAACACTTCATTGTGAAAACAGCAACAACAATGACAAAACAACATAAAAGACGACTATACACATGGACTCACACAGAAATCAAATTGACTACATCAGTGAAAAGAGACGGTGAAATGGTTCCATGTCATCAACCAAAATAAGGACAGGGATAGATGGTGGAGTAGATCATCAATTGCTCATATGCAAGTTCAGGTTGAAGAAATTAAAACAATTCCACAAGGGCCAAAATATGACCTGAACATACCCCACCGGAATTTAGGGATCATCTCAAGAACAATTCGATGCATTAGACACTAATGACTGAAACCCAGAAGAGTTGTGAACAACATATATGAACAGTGTGCTTGGAGTTACACAGGATCACCAGAACCAGGTTAAAACTCGAGCCTGCAGTCTTTGGAAATAATGTAAAGGGAAGAAGAGTCAGAAGATGGCCAGGCGATGACAGATGTGAAATGGAGTTATACTGAAGATGTAAGCCAATAAACTCCTAGGGTTACCAGAAGCTGACAAAAAATCAGGAATGATCTTCTCCTAGAACCACTGGAGAGAGAGCATGGTCCTGCTGACACCCTGGATGTTGACTGCTAGCCTCCAGAACTATGAGACAGCAAATTTCTGTGATTTAAAGCAACCCACTTTGTGGTACTTTTGTAAGGCAGTCTTAATAAACGAATACACTCTATTTCAAAAGTCACTCTTCTGGTTGGAATGTTGGGAAGTTACTCTGTAACTCGTTGATGGGGTCCATACTTGAGTGGCAGTGGAAATTCTTTGAGAGTACCTCTTGATTCAAAAGCCTTAAAATTGTAAAACAAATGAGCAAAAAACAAAACAAAACAAAACAAAATTCCACCAAACCAGTAGTGACTATTTTCCATATTCATGCTATATACATTGCTAAAAATAGCCAGATGCCACAGTCATTAATTTTCTGGCTATTCTATGAATGGCAAAAGGCACTAAACTAAAAAATAAAAAGTAATTAACAGTGAAAAAGAAAAAGAAACAAAGAACACCATACAGGAAGAAAACAAAAAGTCATTGAAAAGACAAGAAAGAAGGAAAAGACCAAAATGGAGGTCAGAAGACTCTGAAATGTACTCTCCAATACAGAGATGCTGAAGTAAATGGAAGAAATGAGGGGATCAATGAGCTGAACAGAAAATTTCAAAGGGAAACTCAAGAAGACAAGGTCAAATATAACGAACTGTGCAAATACCTAGAATTAGAAAACAAAAAGGAAGAACGCGCTCAGCATTTCTCAAGCTGAAAGGACTGAGCAAAAACTTCAAGCCTCGACTTCTAATGCTGTGGGTTTCTATGGGCAAAATATTGAATGATATAGAAATCATCAAAATAAGATGGAAAGAATACACAGTCACTGTGCCAAAAAGAAATGATCAATGTTCAACCATTTCAAGAGGTAGCATATGATCAAGAACCAATGGTACTGAAGGAAGAAGTTCATTGAAGGCATTGGCAAAGAACAAGACTCCAGGAATTGATGGAATACAAATGAGAAATCTTTCAAGAAACTGATGCATAACTGGAGGCACTCACTCATCTATGCCAAGAAATGTGGAAGACAGCTAGTTGGCCAACTAATTGTAAGAGATCTGTATTTGTGTCTTTCCCAAAGAAACGTAACCCGATGGAATACAGGTATCATTGGGCATTATCATTAATATGACATATAAGTAATGTTTTACTAAGTTTAAACACGTCAGGGAACTGCCAGTGGTTCAAGTTGGATTCAGTCAAGATGAAGAATATTATTTCTGTGACATTAGAAGGATCTTGGCTGAAAGCAGAGGACAACAGAAAGATGTTTAGCTATGTTTTATTAATTATGCAAAGGCTTTCAATTGTATGGACCATGACAAGCTTTGAACAACATTGCAGAGAATGAGTATTCTATCTAGATCAGTTAATTATGCTCATGAGGAGCCCGTACATAGACCAACAGGCAGTCATTGGAACAAAACTAGGGAGTTCTGAATTGCTTAAAATCAGGAAAGGCATGTGCAGGGTTGTGTTCTTTCACCATACTTATTCAATCGTATGTTGAGCAAATAAGCTGTGAAGTTGGATTATACGAAGAAGATTGGCAACAGGAGAGGAGGAAGACTCACAAACAACCTGTGATATACAGATGATACAACATTGCTTGCTGAAAGCAAAGAGGGCTTAAAATACTGATGAAGATCAAATACCAAAGCCTTCAGTATGGGGTGCACCTCAATGTAAAGAAAATAACCCAAAACTTCACTATTGGGCCAATAAATAGCATCAAGATTAATGGAGAAATGATTTAAGTTGTCAAAGACTTCATTTTGCTTGAATCTACCATCAACACTCATGAAAGCAGCAGTCAAGAAATCAAACGATGCCTTACATTATGCAAATCTCTTGCACAAGACCTCTTTAAAGTGGTGTGTCTGACCCAAATCATGGTATTTTAAGTAGCCTCATATGCATGTCAAAGCTGGGCAGTTAATAAGGAAGATCGTACAACAATTGATGTACTTGAGTTATAGTGTTGGAGAAGAATATTGTAAGTACCATGGACTGCCAGAGGAATAAACAAATCTGTTTTAGATGAAGTACAACCAGAATGCTCCTTAGGTAGAAGCCAGCATTGCAAGACATCATCTCTTATACTTCGGACATAGTATCAGAAGGGGCCAGTCCCTGGAGAAGGAAATCATGCTTGTTAAAGTGGAAGATCAGTGAAAAAGAGGGAGACACTCCCCCCACCCCAATGAGATGGATTGGCAAAGTGGCAGCAACCATGAGCTCAATTGTAGCATCAATTGTGTGGTTGACACAGGACCCAGCAGTGTTTCTGTTCTATTGTGCATGAAGTTGTTATGAGTTGGAACTGACTTGAGAACACCTAACAACAACA
>NW_006408541.1:23447724-23452202 GCF_000296735.1 Chrysochloris asiatica | reverse complement strand
ATATAAAGAAAACAAAAATCCTCACCACTGGACCAATAAACAACATTCTTATCAATGGAGAAAAGATTGCAGTTGTCGAAGACTTCAGTTTTCTTCGATCTACTATCAACAGTCACAGAATCAGCAGTCAAGAAATGAAACGTTGTATTGCATTAGGCAAATCTGCTGTAGAATAATTTTTAAGTGTTGAAGAGCAAAGATGTCAGCTTGAGAACTAAGGTGTGCCTGATCCAAGCCATGGTATTTTCAATAACATCATATGCATGCAAAAGCTGGACAGTGAATAAGGAAGACCATATAAAAATAGTTGGTTTTGAATTATGATGTTGGAGGTGAATATTGAAAGTGCCATAGGCTGCCAAAAGAACCAATAGATCAGTTTGGAAGAAGTACAGCCAGAGTGCTCCTTGGAGGGCAGGATGGCCAAATTTGGTCTCTCATACTTTGGACACATTGTGAGGAGGGACCAGTCGCTGGAGAAGGATATCATATCTGGTAAGGTGGAGGTTCAGAGAAAAAGAGGAAGACCCCCAATAAGATGGATTGGCCAAGTGACAGCATCGATGGACTCAAGTTGTGGCAACAGTAGTGAGGTTGGCCCAGGGTTGGGCAGTGTTTCATTCCGCTGTTCATAAAGTGGCTGTGAGTCAGTACCAAGTTGATGGCACCTAACAACAACAACAACAACAATGCCTAATGATTGTGAACATTTCTTCATATGATTGTTGGCTGCCTGACTGTCATCCTTGGTGAAGTGTTTATTTATGACCTATGCCCATTTTAAAATTGTTTTTTTTGTCTTTTTCTTGTAGAGGTATTACAGTTTCCTCTAGATTGTAGAGATTAGTCCTTTGTCTGATATGTAGCTGCAAAAATTTTTTCCCCAATCTGTGGACTCCCTTTTTACTATTTTGGTGAATTGTCCCTTCATCTTGATATAACTGGTCCCTCTGCCTGTGGTTCACCTGGATAAGTTCTGCTCCTTTTCCAAGTGTTTCTGAGATTAGAAGTAGAATACACTTTCCAATAGAACTCTAATACCCTATACAAGGTCTCTATTGTCAGAACCGACTCGATGGGACTTAACAACACAACGTACGTGCTTTGTTCTTGCGCTCACCGAAGTCCATTGCAGATCATTTGTGATTCTGCTCCATGTGCTCTGCATTCTTGGACCACATTGAAGGACCAGTCTGCAATAGTTCATATCCAGGGAAAAGAGCAATGGCTGAACTATACAATGATTCTTCAAGCTTCTGCAGATCACAAAACTAGATATGGTAGTAATTGGGTACAAGGAAAATCCCAGTGAGAAGGAGCTCAGGGAAAGGGGCAGTAAACATTTTGGAATCGATAAATAAATTAAATGAAAGTAATCACAGGATAAGGAAAAAATGAAGGCATATGTTCATCAAAAGACATGTACACAAATGTTCATGGCAGCAATATTCATAATCACCCAAAACTAGAAACAAGCCAAATATCCATCAAGAGAAGAATGATATAAAACATGTTATTATCATACAATGGACATATAATAGGATAACACACAGGAAATGAAAGACAGTATGCTACTGATACATGCAACAGTACAGATGAGTGCAAGGAGTCAAATGCATAAAGTGAATATTGCATGACTCCAAGCATATGAATTTAAAAGTTGTTGTTGTTGTTAAGTGCCGCGGAGTCAGTTCTGACTCATAGCGACCCTGTACAGGGTTTCCAAGGCTGGAAATCTTTACGGGAGCAGAACGCCTCATCTTTCTCCCGTGGAGCAGCTGGTAGTTTCGAACTGCTGACCTTGCAGTTGTCAGCCCGATTTGTAACCACTACTCTACCAGAGCAGAACATTGTCGGATATAGTGCTGAAAGATGAGCCCCTCAAGTTAGAAGGCACTCAAAACATGGGGAAGAACTTCCTCCTTAAAGTAGAGTAGACATTAATGCTGTGAATGGACTTAAGCTCTCAGGATCTTAATTTGCTTATGTGACACAACTCAAAATGAAAATAGCAGCAGCAAATATCCATTAATAATTAGAATGTGGAATGTACAAAATCTGAATCTAGGAAAATTGGAAGTTGTCAAAAATGAAATGGACACATAAATCAACATCCTAGGCATTGGTGAGCTGAAATGAACTGGCATTGGCCATTTTGATTTTGACCATTATATGGTTTACTATGCAGAAAAGACAAATTCAAGAAGAATGGTCCAGCATTCATCATCAAAAAGAACATTTTGAGATCTATCTTGAAGTACAATGCTATCTGTGATAGGATTATAGCCATAAGATTATGAGGAAGACCAGTTGATACCATTATTATTCAAATTTACATACCAACTACTAAAGCTAGTGATGATGAAATTGAAGAACTCTACCAATTTCTTCAGTCTGAAGTTGATCAAGCATGTCATCAAGATATTGATAATTACTGGTGATTGAAATGCAAAAGTTGGAAATAAAGAGGAAGCATCAGTAGTTGGAAAATATGGTCTTAGTGATAGAAATGTTGCTGGAGACTGCATGACTGAATTTTGCAAGACCAGTGACTTATTCATTGAAAATTATTCAATGACTTATTCATTTGTTAAACAATATAACAGACTACTGTATATATGGACTTCACCAGATGGAATAAACAGAAATCATTTGACTACATTTGTTGAAAGAGATGGTGGAAAAGTTCCATATCATCAGTCAAAACAAGGCCAGGGGCAGCTAATATGCGAGTTCAGACTGAAGCTGAATAATATTAAGACAAGGCAACAAGAGCCAAAATATGACCTTTAATATATCCCACATGAATTTAGAGACCATCTCAAGAACAGATTTGATGCATTAGAAACTAATGCCCAAAGACCAGAAGAGTTGTGAGATGATATCAAGGACATCATCCATGAAGAACACGAAAGGTCATTAACAAGACAGGAAAAAAGAAAAAAAGTAGAAGTCAGAAGAGGCTCTGAAACTTGTTCTTGAGCATAGAGAAGCAAAAGCTACTGCAAGAAATAATGAAATAAAACAATTGAACCCAATATTTCAAAGAACAGCTCAAGAAGACACAGTGAAATTTTATAAGGAAACATTACAAGGGAAGAATAAGCTCAGCATTTCTCAAGCTGAAAGAACTGAAGTAACAATTCAAGTCTTGAGTTACAATGTTGAAGGATTTGCCCAACATGGGCAAAATGTTGGATGATGCTGGAAACATCAAAAGAAGATGGAAGGAATACATAGTCACTGTATCAAAAAGAATTGGTTGATAGTCAATCATTTCAAAAGGTACTATATGATGAAGAACCAATGGTACTGAAGGAGGAGGTCCAAGCAACACTTAAGTCAGAGTACAAACTGAAATCTTTCAACAAATTAATGCAGACTGGAGTTGCTCACTTGTCTACGTCATGAAAATCTGGACAGCTATCTGGTCAAGTGGTTAGAAGAGAGCCACATCTATGCCCATTCCAAAGAAAGGTGACCTAACGGAATGTGGAAATCATCGAACAATAATATTGATATCACATGCAAGCAAAATTTTACTGAAGGCAATTAAAAAGCGATTGCAGCAGTACATTGACAGGAAACTACCAGAAATTCAAGTTGGATTCAGAAGAGGAAATGGGACTAAGGATATCATTGTTAATATCAAATGGATCTTGGCTGAAAGAAGAAAATTCCAAAAAGATATTTACTTGTTCTTTATTGACTATGCAAATCATTCGACTTTGTGGATCACAGCAAATTAACAGGGAGTAGACAGGAATTCAAGCCAGATTCAGAAGAGGACATGGAACTAGGATATCTCTGCTGATGTCAGATGGATCTTGGCTGAAAGCAGAGAATACCAGAAAAATGTTTACTTGTGCTTTATTGACTATGCAAAACATTTGACTTTGTGAATCATAATAAAGTATGAAAAACATTTCAAACAATGATTATTCCAGAACACTTCACTGAACTCATGAGAAAACTGTTCTTAGACCATAAGGCAGTTGTTTTGACAGAACTAGGGGATATTGGATAGTTTAAAATAAGGAATGGTGTTAGCCTGGGTTGTATCTCTTAACTATACTTACTCAATCTGTATGATAAACAAATTATCTGAGAAGCTGGATTATATGAAGAAGAACATGGCATTAGAAAGTGTTACTAACAACCTGAGATATGCAGATGACAATGAAGAAGACTTGATATATTTATTAACTGATGGATTGCATCTCACTATAAAGAAAACAAAAATCCTCGCAACTAGACCAATATATGACATCATGTTACATGGAGAAAAGATTGAAGTTGTCAACGACTTCAATTTGCTTGGATCTACAATCATTGCTCATGGAAGCAGCAGTCAAGAAATCAAATGATGTGTTACATTAGACAATTCTATTGCAAAAGACCTCTTTACAGTGTTGAAGAGCAAAAATGTCAGTTTGAAGACCCATGTGTGCTTGGCCCAAGTCACAGTATTTTCAATC
>NW_006408541.1:23443063-23447369 GCF_000296735.1 Chrysochloris asiatica | reverse complement strand
TTTTGCATAAGATGGTGATGCATCAGAACTGACTTAATGACACCTAACAACAACATTGTTGAACTTTTTCTCCATTTCTCTCCTTCCACCACATGCAGTGTATGAGCATGGAGCAGTGGAGACTATATCTGTCTTGGTTATGATTCTAAGTCCAGCATCTAGTAATTTGATGGCCTGATAGTAGGTTTCAATAAATATTTTTTGATGTGCATGCCTTTTAATCTTGTGCTGATGGAATATTCCTAGGTGTCCTCTCATTTCTATTATCCCAGTAGGAGTCCTGGGATAAAACACCATTTTCAATTAAAGTCTGGTTAGTGAAGAGAAGATGATAATTCTCACCTCCTTTCCTATAGACATGCTACTCCTAATGATGCAGCTCAAGGTGGTTTTCCCCTGTTTGACAGTGATACCCACTGTTGAATCATTTGACATCAATATTGACTGAAACACTGGAAACTGTACTTTAGGTTCTGCTGCTAACCCACAGTTTTCCCATCTTGGGTTTACTGATCCTTCGGTCCTTCTGTCTATAAACCTAGTCTTTTTACCTTTCCCTGGAGCCCGAGTCTGGTTATTTGTTTGCACCATGACTTCCTTACTGCTTTCTCATTTTCTGTATCTAGCTGTTCCATCTCACTCAGTCATCCACTAACACCAAATTATTCCATGTCAAATCTTATCCTAAACCTCTGTGCACTGCTGATTGATGTGGGCATTTATCAGATTCCAGAAAATTGAACTTCATTGTCCTGGGGTGGAAAGGTAACTGAATCAGAAGTTGCTTGGTGAAAAATTAGCACCTGCAATTTTGAGCATCTGCCATTGTGACTTTTCATTTAGGGATCATATTTAAAGACTGTGTTTACTTATTGATTTATAGATGTTCTTTTCATATTATAGGTGCTAATTTTTGGCTGAGTATGTACATTATAAGTAGCTTTTCACATTTTGTCTTGTAATTTATTTTTACTTTGTTATTATCATTTATATAGTATCATTTTTGTTTTGTTTCCACAAAGAAGGTTTTCATTTTAATATGCCAGTCTTTCCTTTGTGGTTTGAACTTCTTAATCTCTTGTTTAAGAAATTCTCCCCAATTGCATGTTAACAAAACAATGAAAATTGTCTTCTAAGAATTATTTTCCATATTTAGGATTCTAATCTGTCTATAATTTTTAACTGTATGTGGCATAAGGTAATAAGATATACATAAGGGTGTGATGCCTATGGCCACTCCACCCTGAATGTACCCGATGTCATCTGATCTCGGAAACTAAACAGGGTCAGTCCTGGTTAGTACTTGGATGGGAGACTACCTGGGAATACCAGGTGCTGTAGTCTTGCAGTCCTGGTGTGGGCACTGTGGGTTAATGTACTGGACTGCAAAGTCGGTTTAAGCTGCAAAGTTGGTGGTTCAAGCTCACCAGCAGCTCCTTGGAAACCTTATATAGGGTTGCTATGGGTTGTAACCGACTTGACAGCACTAAACTACAAAGGGTGTAAAATTGCATTTTTTCCATACAGAAATGAAATGTTTACATTGATGTATCAAATGTTCTTATCCTTCACTCATATATACCTCCTCCTTACATATCAACCAACTATCTTGTTATCTGACAGTTTGTACTTAATGACCAAAGAAAAAAGGCTAACATCCAACTGTTTTGTACATTAATGACGCATGTTTGGCAGCAATGAATGCCAAGGTATGAGGTTGGAGTGATGGCTGTGATGGTTAAGGTTATATGTCAGATTGGATGAGCCATGATTCTCAGTGGTTTGGTAGTTATGTAGTGATGAAATTTGACATGTAATAATGTAGTCATCCTTCATTTTCACATAATATCATTTTTTTATAATGACCTAGTCTTTGGACCCTAGCCATGTCAGTACATGGGGTTGTTGTTAGGTGCCATCTAGTTGGTACCAACTCATAGTGACCGTATGCACAGCAGAATGAAACACTGTCCTATCCTGGGCCAGCCTTACTACTATTGCCACACTTGAGTCTATCGATGCTGCCACTTGGCCAATCCATCTCATTGGGGTCTTCCTCTTTTTCCCTGACCCTCCACCTTACCAAACATGATATCCTTCTCCAGCAACATGGGGAGTGGGTGTAAATATGTAGGTGACCTCTGTCATCTCCATTCTCTTTCAGGAGACTACAGTTTTGTCCTTGTATCAATATATACTGTTCCATTTACTATAGTTGAATAATGTTTTCGTTGGTCCTGGTGTGGCACAGGACTATTAGCTGCAGGGTTGGCAGTTAAAACCTACCAACCACTCCTTGGAAACCCTATATAGTATCTATGAATCAGAACCAACTCTATGGTACATGGAAAAAGCAATAAGATGATATTTTGATAATAATATTAATAATTACATTTTTATTTTTCTCCCTGGCCCTTTCTTTAGAATTGTCTTGGTTTTCTTTGAATTTTTGCATTTACATGTGAACTTTGGAATTAGCACAAATTCCATGAAAAGTGTCATCTGGATTTTGACTAGTTTTATCTGGAATTCACAGATGAGTTTGTGGAGAATTGACATCTCTATCTTTCTTCCTATCAGTAGTATTGTTGTTATTGTTAGGTGTTGTTAGTTGGTTCTGACTCATTGTAACCCTGTACAGGGTTTCTGAGGAGCAGCTGGTGGGTTTGAACTGTCAACCTTGTGGTTTGAAGTCCACTGCTTATCCTACAGAGCCACATTTATTCAGATCTTCAACGTGTGTTCCTATAATGTTTTAAAACTTTCTCTAAAAAGTCTCACATGTTTTTGGATATATTTATTCCTAGTTGCATTATGGTTTTTGACTGCTAATGTTCTCTTTTTTATTCCCTATGAATTTGTTAGGGGTCCTGGTGTCACCATGGTTAAGCATTCAACTGCTAACCAAAAAGCTGGTAGTTCAAGCACACCAGATGCTCTGCAGGAGATAGATGAGGCACTCAGTAAAGATTATGGCTTTGGAAACCCTATGTGGCAGTTCTACTCTATTCTACAGGGTCACAAAGAGTCAGAATTGTTTTGAAGGCAAAGGGTTTGGTTTCAATGTCATAGGTAAAGGGTAGCCTTTATGTCTCTTGACATGACCTTTTTGAATGTTCTTTCTTGTCTATTATTCTTCTTGGCCACATTTGAGGAGGATCTTGCAACGTAGGCTTTCTTTGTGGACTGAAATGCCTGACATCCACTTCCTGTTGGTACACATCAAATCAATTCTATGTCTAAACATCCATGACCAGCTTTCTTGTTTAAAAATAGATTTTTGAACCTGAAAATTCTTGGTATTACTTTAAAAAATTGGCTTCTGTGTCCTGCTCATCACCCTGCCTCTCAATTTAGTGGCAGCTACCTTGTGGCATCACATAAAGACTTGGGTAGAAAGACAATCTCATTGGTCTAATTTTCTTTTCTGAGATAGTTTTATTTTCTGACAAACATTTATTTTAAAAGAGGATACATGATTAAAGTCTTGGGCTCATGGCTGTATCTTCTGGTAAAGTTGCCAGGACAGAGCTATCACACCTGCATTTTTTGGTCTAAAGAGGCAATTGACTTTTCAACTTTATATAGCCCTGGTTGATTTAGATGGGAAACCACAGTTCTATATTTTCCTCCATTCCAGCTAGCACTCTGGCTAGTTTTGTCTTGAATTTATATCTCTTTTGAAGAATTTTGCCAAAAGCTACAAGGAGCAGCGGACACAAATCAACATTTTCTTTAGTATATTCCTTTATGGAGTCCTGGTAAGGCACTACAGGTTAAGCACTGGACTGTTAACCATAAGGTTGGCAGTTCAAAGCCATCAGCCACTCCTCAGAGACCCTGTAGAGTATCTCTATGAGTTGGAACCAACTCGACAGCATTCAACAACAACCACCAGCACTGTTGCCTTGCTAAACATGCGGTCTATCTTCCAGAGTAGAACAGTACAGTTTTGCTAAATACTTTGCCACTGCATGACAAGGATTACTAGCTCTCCAACTTATGAGTCAGTATCACTTATTATCCAGCCAGTATCCCAATGCCACAGATTTGTGTCTATTATGTCCAGCATTACACTTTAAGGTACTCAGCTTAGGTGTGTCTGTTTAATAGAAACAGTGGCTTCAACAAGATAAATGCCTATGTCTCATGTAAGGACCCTGACCACTTCATGCAGATCACACTCTGGGACTCCCACCAGAACTGCCAAGCCCCTGATTTGTTTTTAATACCTCCAAGCTGCTCCAAGGAGCTCTGGTAGCATGTTGTTGTTGTCAGGTGCCATCGAGTCGGAACCGACTCATAG
>NW_006408541.1:23427520-23438498 GCF_000296735.1 Chrysochloris asiatica | reverse complement strand
ATTAAAGGCAGATACTTTAGGGTTTGCTCCATGAAATTCTTAGAAACTCAGGATATTTCTGTCTTTTGGCTATACCATGTTAAGAGAGTTGCTCTGAGGGTAGATAGGGACGGGAAACTTAAACATCAGGGTCGCTATGAGTCCAACCCTGACTTGACGGCACTTAGCAACAACATAAAGTGAAGGGGTGATAAAGGTACAAAGTAACTGGCTTACAAGTTTTCAAGAGAGAATATAGCTTAAGAGTATGAGGAGGAAGATAGAGACCCCACAGAATACTTTACATCTTGTCTAAACAGGTCTGGTGAAAAGAGATGGGGATAAGATTCTTATGATTCAATAACGAGTAATTGTTATCATGACTAACTGTAACTGTCACAACTATAAAGGTAGAATTTTTGTAACAAAACGAATGAGTAGTTAATCTTACAGTCCAGAAACAGAGGACCCTGGGATCTTCAAGGGAGAAGAGCACAAGCAGAATGTGGGACCCTATCCAGAGAAGCAGTGACACCAGAGATGGAGGCAGATATGGGGACGTGGAGAGAGGGAGGAGTAGAGGACTCTGGACTCATGGAAAGAGAGGGACTGGGTACTGCTGGCCAGGAGACAGACTTGCAGAATGTGCCCTTTGGTTGTTTATTAAATATTCCTGAGTATTTTTGTGTACATTGCTCCTACCCCCTCAAAACACACACACACAAAAAAAACAGGGAATGGAAGCAAATACTGTTGAATGATGATGCACGGAGGAGATTGTAATCATTGCAATGAAAAACAGACTGCTAATCTAAAAGAGAGAGAGAGAGAGAGAGAGAGAGAGAGAGAGAGAGAGAGAGAAAGAGAGAGTTGCTCTGGTTCTTATGTATTTAGAAGGACCACCAGCTAGAGTGACCAGTTTATCCTGGTTTGTCTAGGATTTTCCCAATGTTAGGACTGAAAGAAGAGTGATACTCCCTCAGTGCCAGTGGATCTGAGATGATTGGCCACCCTACTGATACCATGTTGACAGTTCAGTCATCAGGAAGGAAAAGAATGCCAAC
This sequence comes from Chrysochloris asiatica, assembly GCF_000296735.1. Taxonomy (NCBI): domain Eukaryota; kingdom Metazoa; phylum Chordata; class Mammalia; order Afrosoricida; family Chrysochloridae; genus Chrysochloris; species Chrysochloris asiatica. The sequence continues at coordinate 23,437,455 of NW_006408541.1, read as the reverse complement.
CAAAGCACATTCCTTTGAGGACATGATCAGAAAGTTGGACATATTAATCCTGTTCACAACTCATTGACCAGAAATTTCTCACATAGCCATACTAATTGCTAGGGAATCTGGGAATTGTAGTTTTTACCCATGTGCCATGTGACAGTACCTGTGTGCCAAGATAGAAACCAGAGGATTTATTATTGTAGGAGAGGGAGACTAGGCATTGAAGTAAGCCTACCAGTTTAAGTCACAATAATTTGCTTAATTATCCATTAAGGCTTATAGTTTCTTGGATGTTTCATTTTAGTTCTAGCCTATAAGACCAGTGTATAATATTTACATTGTTTTTAGTTATAAAATATTTGTACCTTCTTTTGTGAATTTCTCCATCCCTTGTGGATCATTTAAGAGGGTTTTAAAATTTACCAAGCAATGTTTTTCTTCTTAGTAGGCATTTTGTTGATTTTTAACTTAATTCTGTTGTCACCAGATAATATGATCATATAATATTAATTCTTTGACATTTGTTCAGACTGTTTTGATGACCAGGCTTTCTAAGTTTTTGAAACACATTTAAAAACATTATATAGTCTCTTGTTTAGAGTCTTTGGGTGGTGTAAATGGTTAACACGCCTGACTGCTAACCAAAAGGTTTGAGATTTGAATCCATCCAGAATTACCTAAGAAGAAAGATCTGGCAACCTACCTCTGAAAAGACAGACATCAGAAACTGTGTGGAGCATGGTGGTATTTGATTTAAATCTGAAGTAGGAACTCTCACCACAAGCTTGATCAAAAGTCTGTGTCTACATCTTTTATTTATTTATTTAAATGTGCTCCTGTTGTATATTTTACCTGTCTAAAAAAAAAAAAAAGTTTTAAAAATTGATATTATGGAAACATTCCCATTTAAATACATGTGATTTGGTAAACATCCTGAATTATTTTATCAGGATGAGTTCCTTGTGTGGAATTGTTCCTTCAAAGGGTATGTATGCTTTTTAAAAAAGACTGCTGCTAAATTATTGTCATGAAAGTCAGTCCTTTCCCTGCCCCAGAAATGTCAAACCTTTTGTATTCCCATCAGCTCCATAGCACACTGACCATTCATTTCCTATACCCTCTTGAGCATTGTGTATCATCAGATTTTGCTGATGGTTAAAGTGCCTCCTTTTGCTGATGGGGAGAGAAGCTTAGAGATACATGTAGAACAGTTTGCAATATCAAGCCGAGACAGTAGCAGGTGTGGATTCTGACTCTCATTTCCTGCCCAAAACAGAGGATGGAAACATGACAAAACCCAGCCATGCCATCTCTCTCCTTTGCATTCTGCAATCATGAATTCTAGAATTCTTTGACTCAGTCTAGTACCAACTGAACTGCAGTTCTGTGTAAGAGTTGTCCTTCTCCCAAAGGATGACTCAAACCTGCCAATATCCCTGGCTCATCTACGGCACAGAGTTTAGAGAGATTTCCCAGCCAAATGTGTTTCCTTAGTTGGAAGCTGAAGAGCAATCAAGATTCTCTTTTCCTGTCTGTACTGCAGCTGGGTCCTAGTAGTCCTATTCTCTGCCAAATTGCTTTTAGGACTGCCCTATAAAAGCTGGCAGCATTAAAGTCACACAGTGAAAGTTATTGATCCTTTGGAGGCAAGAAAGATGTGACCACTTGACGGTAGAAAACAAATGAACGATTGAACTTTTATACTTGAACTTATATACTTCAGCTCCCTTTTGAATCTCAAATTTACCTTGTAGCTGAGCCTGGGTGGTACAAGCAATTTGGGATAAGCTGCTAGCCTAAAGCTTGGCAGGTCAAAGCTATCCAATGACTCCATGGAAGATAAGCCTGAATAACTGCTTCCATGTTGTTGTTGTGTGCTGTGGAGCTGGTTCCTACCCAGAGTAGCGACTCTGCACAGGGTTTCCATGTTGTTGTTGTGTGCCATGGAGTCGGTTCTGACCCATAACGACCCTGCACAGGGTTTCCATGCTGTTGTTAAGTGTCATGGAGTCAGTTCCGACTTATAGAGACCCTGCAGAGGGTTTCCAAGGCTGTGAATCTTTCCAGGAGCAGAAAGCCTCATATTTCTCCCACAGAACAGCTGGTAGTTTTGAACTGCTGACCATGAGATTAGCAGCCTGATTCATAACCACTACGGTATCAGAGCTCCTTACATGTAACCAAGAAAATCCTATGGAGCAGTTCTACTCTATAACAACATGGGGTTACCATGAATTGGGGACCAACATGATGACAGTTAGAAATAACAACAACAGCACCAACAAAGCTGAGACCTACCATTATGTCTCTTTTATAGATGAGTACATGGAAGGTCAAAAAAGCCCAGGGAACTTAAATTTGTTTCACAGCTAGAAAGAGGCCTTCCCTGACCTCCTTGACATTGTAACCCGGTGTCCTCAACAGTCACTATCAGCATTGCTCTATTTTCTTACCAGCACTGATAATAAAGAATTATTGTTTTTTTTATTTGTTTACTTATTGTGGGAGACATCCTCCAAGATCTTCACCTCTCAGGATTAATGCCAGTGTGTAGTCTTCTCCCACATTGAATTATGCTGGTCTATAGGGTCACTCAACTCGACGGCACTTAGCAGCAACAACAACATATGACATAAGTCCTGGTGTGGTACTGTGGGTTAATGCCCTGAACTGCAAAGTCAGTTGGAACTGCATAGTTGGCAGTTCCACTCCTTGGAAACCCTATGTTGGGTTGCTATGCATCAGAACCTACTCTGCAGCACTTAACAACAACAACAACAGATGACTAATGGAGTCCTGGTATGGTGCTGTGGGTTAATGCACTGAACTTCAAAGTCTAAACCTCAGGGTTGGCAGTTCAAGCTCACCAGCCATTCTTCAGAAGCACTATACAGGGTCATGCTGAGTCAGAACCAATTCAAAGGCACTTAACAACAACAACAATATGACTAATACGGAGCTCTGGGAGTGTAGTGGTTATGAATCAGGCTGCTAACCTCAGGGTGGCAGTTTGAAACTACCAGTGGCTCCGCAAGAGAAAGATGAGGCTTTCTGCTCCCGTAAAGATTTGTAGCCTCAGAAACCCTATACAGGGTCGCTATGAGTTGGAACAGGCTCCACAGCACATAACTACCACCACCATATGATTAACTGGTGCTGTAGACTCAGAATTGGACTGCAAACCAGCAGGTCGGCAGTTCAAACCCACCAGCTGATCCTCAGAAATTCTATACAGGGTTGCTGAGTGGGAAGTGACTCAATGACACTTACAACAACAACATGACTAACGGAGTGCAGTGGAGATGATGGATAACCTCCATATCTGGGTCAGGAAGGGCATTGCTGTTTCTGACTTGCTTTAGGAAGCCAGCTGTCATGCCCTGGAGACACTCAAACATTTCACAGAGAGGCCCAGGTGAAGAGTAACTGAGGTCTCCTACCAGCAGCGAGCACACAACAGCAAGCATTCAAATGGCCAGCCATGTGAATATGCCATCTTTCCACTGGATTCACCAGCCCAGTCAGCCATTCAGATGACTGCAGACCTGGCTAATATCTATCTGTAACTTTAGAATAAACCCTGAGCTGGAAAGAGGTTATTCTTGAATTGCCTACAAAGAGAAAATGTGCAATATGGTAAATGTTCATTTTTGTTTGCAGTCAGAAAGTATTTTGGGGTAATTTACTATGCAGTAGATAGATAGCTAGGACAATTTCACAGTAGACTGCAAACTCTGTGAGGGCAGGGCTCATGTCTCTCTGATTCACCACGCTCAGACTTTTTTAACAATGCCTAGCACACAACAGAAACTTAATAAACATTGACAGAGTAAATGAATTTGTGCAAGTGGTTCTGAGAGGATTTAAATCTCAGTGTTCTCATATCACCTTCTGGACTTTTCCTACATCATTCTATTGCCTCTTTTCTCTCACAGAGTTGAGCCACACAGCCACCTGGGGGGTGAGCTTTTCCTGTTGCCTACACAGCAATTCATAGTTAATTAAACCTTTGCATAAACAGAACAAGGGAGGATGTAAAAGTAATGAGCTGACAGCCCAGTGTGTATTATGTTGGGCTGAGAAGAGAATTTAATTTAGAGAAGAATTATGCACAGGCAGAAGAGCAGTCCATTAAAACAAACAAACTGTCTGGAAAGAGATAAAACAAAAATGGATTCTGCAACCTGTGAAAGAAATAGCAAAGCCACTAGTCTAGGGTATTTTTGAATCCTCAAAGTTGAGACCCTACAAATGAGTGGGAGAAGAAAACTCTGGGTTACATAGGCAGGAGGGTAGTAGGGGGTCCCTCCAGTTCTGTGTGGGCAGCAAGATGCATCTTGCTGGGGCATAGTTCTTGTCTTGTGATAGCATTACTCACATCCCATCTGTCGTAGTGTGACGTTCCCCAAGCAGGCTCTGAGCCAAGGATTCAAGTGAAAGCATTTTATTGAGAAGTGCAAGGAATATGAATAGGTGAGGATTCAAGCACAAGCATTTTATTGGGAAGTGCAAGGAACATGAGCAGATGAGGAGGGAGATAGCATAGGGATAGAGAAAATCTCCCAAACCAAATGTAATAAAATCAAATCAACTCTGACCCATAGCAACCCTATGGGGCAGAGAAGAACTGCCCCATAGGATTTCTAGGGCTCCTCGGAAACTCTATACAAGGTCGCAATGGGTCAGAACTGACTCGGCAGCACTTCACAACAATAACAACAATTTTTAGGGAGGAGTCCTGGTGTGGCGCTGTGGGTTAATGTGCTGGGCTGCAAAGTCATTTGAACAAGGTTGGTGGTTCAAACTCATCAGCCACTCCTCAGAAACCCTATACAGGGTCACTGGGAGTTGAAACCGACTCGATGGCACTTAACAACAGTGATCTTTAGGGAACAGATGCCACATCTTCCTCTGTGAAGCAGTTGGTAGGTTTGAATCACAATCCTTTGGTTAGCAGCTAAGCGCTTAACTATTACACCACCAGGGTTCCTACAGGGAAAGGGGGAAGCAATGAAGAAAAAAAATATTGAACCAACTAGCACAGAGGGCAACTGGAGCTGAATTCCATGATGGAAATCTGGGAGACTCTGTGAAACATAGACCTCTGACTTAGCACAGATAAGCAGTGAGGAAGCTAGGATACTCATACCTACATACCCATGGTGGTGGTAGTTGTTAAGTGCTGTTAAGTTGGTTCTGACTCATAATGACCCTGATAGGGTTTCCTCCAAGGAGTGACTGATGGGTTGGAAGTGTCGGACTGGTGGTTAGCAGTCCAGTGCTGATCCTATAGTGCCACACCAAGACATACACGTTAGTCATTAGTTAAGGGCCACTTCAGGGAGATATTACAGTGTAGAACTTCTGGTTATGTAGGTGACAAAGTTGTAATGTCAGAAGGCAGACCTCTGATGAAGATGCAGGTGTGGCCTTTGGAAGTCATAGTAGTATGCACACAAATGAAGAGGCCTGGAGGGTCATGGGAAGATCACTGGACAAATTGTAACACCATCCCTCATTTCATTACTGACAAACTGAAAATTCAGCTCCTAGATCCCCAGACTTCAAAGACCCAAAAAGTCCTCCTTGACTGCTTTATTACTCATCTCTGTCCCAGTGTAGAATTGCTTCCCAGTTTTTTGAACTGTATTTACTTAATGCAAAAAGTAGTAACTACTTCATAGGGTTGTTTTGAGGATTAGGTGACATATTATGTATAAAGTGCTCACAATCATATTTGGCTCATGTTAAGTACTTCAATGGTGGTAGTTAAGTACTGTTGAATCCATTTGGACTCATAGAACTCCTACGTTCAACAAGATGAAATAATACCTGGCTGTGCACCATCCTCACAATTGTTATGTTTCAGCCCATTGTTGCAGCACTGTGTGAGTCTGTCTAGTTGAGTGCCTTCCTATTTCTCAATGATGCTGTACTTTACCAAGCATGGTGTTCTTCTCTAGGTATTTATTCCTCCTAATACAAGAGCTGAACAGAAAATTTCAAAGGCCAGCTCAAGAAGACACTGTCAAATATTATAAGGAAATGTGCAAGGATGTGGTAAACCAAAAGAGAAGAACATGCTCAGTATTTCTCAAGCTGAGGGAACTGAATTCAAGCTTCGACTTTCATTATTGAAAGAGTCTCTGGAAAAATTATTGAATAATGCAGAAAGCATAAAAGTAGATTAGGGGGTGCTTGATGGCGGATAGGGTAGAGGTGCAGTGAGATTGGTTGTCAGAAATGCCATAGAATACCAGGCAATGCGGGTTCAGGGCAGAGCTCCAAAACTCTGAACCACATAGGTAGGAATATTTAAAAAGTTTGAAGGCTTATAGCTAGTGGAACTTGTAATGTAAGTAAGAAATCATGAACTTTTGAATCTGCCAGGCTCGGTGGCCCAGAGCTAACAACTTGGGTGAGACCAAATGGCAAGACCAAGTTGGGTATCAAGCAGATCCACCACAGAATAGCTGCAGGAAACTTGGAGGAAAGGTGTACAATACACTTTGTCAGCTTTGTTCTGATTTTCTGTTTGTTTGTTTATTATTATTATTTTTTATAGCATCTGTTCATTGGCCACCCAGTGTTTGTGCACCTCCATTCTGGTGCCTAGAGGAGGTGCCAGAGCTAGTGGACACCCCCATCCCCACCACCGGTGGGTTCTTCTGCCACACATGCACACAGATACTCTTAGCCCAAAAACTGGCCCTGAACTGTTTTTTAATGGGGATAAGGCCAGAACAAGGGGTTTAGAGAGGGAAAGAGAGTTTAAATACAAAACAGGCTGAAAATTAAATTAAATCCTGAGGTATAGCATAACAACCAACAGGGCATCTTCAAATTTATCAGTCAACATTAAAGGCAAGAAGCTGAAAAAGGACATTAAAGTCATACTTATATTAGGCTACAGATTTCTTTTTTCTTCTCTCCCTCCTCTCCCCTTTCTGAAATTATAGACTACAGTATCCAATCTAGTTTTTTTTTTTTTGTGTGTGTGTGTGTATTTTTTAAAAAATTGCTGTTGCTGCTTTACTGTTTTATGCTCCCCCTTTTACCTTTGGGGGATTCTTTCTCTATATATATTACCCAAGAAGAGACAGCAACTGCTGCCATATAGTCAAGCTACCATCACACTCTATAAAACACCAAAATCCAGGCAAGAACCAATACCAATTGCCATACACCAGAGAGACAGACAACACCTGTGAAAGTTACTCTGAGTTAAGCAATAAGAAGAGTGAAAAGGGAAGCCCACATCCAGATCACATCTACCTGGAGGCAATCAGAAAGCATAAAAAATACCAAAACACATACTCATTTAAGTATTAAGGCCACAGATAAACAATAACATGTCCAAGAAGCAAAAGTAGATGACCATATCAGCACATGTCCAGAAACAAGATAAAATGTCTGAGACAAATGACCTAGAGGTAGACCTGGACTCCATTCTGGAAGGAGGGCAGGCCTTGGAAATGCCTGAGAAGGAATTCAGAAAAATGATTATAAAATGTTTCAAAACACTGTACAATGGAGTTGAGAAAAACAAGGAAGAAGTCAGGAAAGCACTACAGGAGCAATCAAATAAGATAGATACAGCATTGGAAACAATTCAAAACCTACAGAAAGAGGTCTGAATGGTTAATAATAGAATATCAGAAATAGATAATACTCTGAAAGGACAAAGGAGTAGAATAGAAGAGATGGAAGGCAGAACCAGTGACCTGGATAAAAAAAAAAAAACCTGAAGAAGGTCTAAGATTCATGTTTGACAACATGAAGAGGAATAACTTAAAAATTATCGGCATTCCTGAACAGGAAGAATCACACAAGTCTACAGAGGAAATAGTTGAAGAACTGCTGGAAGAAAACTTCCCTAAAATCATGAAAAGTGAAAAGATAAACATTCAAGAAGCTCAACGAACCCCAGGAAGGATAGACCCCAAAAGAGAATCACTGAGACATATCATAAACAACCTTTATAAAATCAAAGATAAGGAGAGAATCCTGAAAGCAGCAAGGGAAAAGATAAGTGTTACATACAAAGGCAAGCAAGTCAAATTAAGGTTGGATCTCTCAGCAGAAACTATGCAAACAAGAAGGCAATGGGGAGACATAAATAAAACCCTGAAAGAAAAAACAAAAACAAACTGTCAACCAAGAATACTTTATCCAGCAAAGCTATTAATCAAATACTACAGTATAATAAAAACATTCCAGGAAAAACAGAAGCTAAGTGATTTTTGCCAAAGCCAACACTGCACTACAAAACATCCTAAAGTGAGTTCTGTGGACTGAGAACCAACAAGAACAGACAACCAGAGATTGACATACATGGCAATGCCTCCCAGAACTAAATCGACAGAAGGAATTGTTGAGAACAGAAAAAAACTGTAAGAACAAACTCAGAGAATCTGGGAGTCACTCTATGATCAAAACAATTACAATGTAAAAGAAGGTAAACACGTAGGAACACAGATCCAGATGGTGAGAAGGTTAGGTAGATTACAGGATAAAATAGACTGCACTAAATGGAGGGAAAAAGGAATGGAATATAAGGTCAACTCAAAGAAAATAACACTTCAAAATATACCAAGATAATGAAAATCCAAGAAGAATATGTAACATTAAAACTATGAAGAAACGCACAAGAAAGAACACAAAAACGCATGAACTCAGCAAAGTCCTGTACAGGGTTTCCAAGGAGCAGCTGGTGAGTTGCAACTGGTGGCCTTAATGGCCCCAAAAAATGTTGCAGTTTACCACATTAACCAGCAGTACCATACCAGAAGTAATTAACCCATACCTATAGATAATTACACTGAATGTAAATGGATTAAATGCACCAGTTAAGAGACAGAGGGTGGCAGAATGGATAAGAAAACAAGATCCTTCAATATGTTGTCTGCAAGAGACACATCTCACACACAGAGACAAACACAGATTAAAAGTCAAAGGATGGAAAAAAATTATACCAAGCTAATCACAATAAAAACAAAAAACAAAAAAACCAACAGGAGTGGCAGTACTAATCTCTGACCAAAAAAAAGAAAAAAAAAGACTTTAAGGAAAAAACAAGCATAATAGATAAAGATGGACATAATCTAATGATTAAAGGGCCAATTGAAGAAGATGAAATAACCATGAAAAAGATCTATGCTCCCAATGAAAGAGTTCCAAAATATATAAAGCAAACTCTAATAGATTTGAAGAAAGAAATAGATGAATCTACAATAATCGTGGGTTATTTTAATACACCGTTTTAAAAAACGAATAAAACAACTAGAAAGAAACTTGACAAAGACACGGAAGAACTAAACAACACAATCAGCATACTGGAACTCATAGATGTGTACAGAACATTGAACTCAACAACAGCATGATACACATTCTTTTCCAGTGCACATGGAACATTCTCCAGAATAGACCATGTCTTATGCCATGAGACAAACTTCCATAAATTTACAAATATCAAAATACTACAAAGCATCTTCTCAGACCACAATGCTTTCAGATTAGAATTTAACAATAGGAAGACCAAGGAAATAAACTCAAATACATGGAAACTGACTAACACCCTGCTGAACAGCAACTGGGTAGTAGAAGAAATTAAACGTGAACTCACAAAGTTCCTAGAAACAAATGAGAACAAAAACACAACATACCAAAATCATCAGGACACAGTGAAAGCAGTGCTGAGAAGACAGTTTACTGCAATAAATGCACACATCCCAAAAGAAGAAAGAACCAAAATTAACAGCATCTACAACAATTAGAAACAGACCAACAGGAGGAACCTATAGCCACCCAAAGAAAATAAATAATAAAGATTAGAGCAGAAATAAATGAGATAGAAAACAGAAAAATTATAGAAACAATCAACAGGACAAGAAGCTGGTTCTTTGAAAGGATTAACAAAATTGGCAGACCATTGGCAAGCCTAACAAAAG
>NW_006408541.1:23386876-23401049 GCF_000296735.1 Chrysochloris asiatica | reverse complement strand
GGCCCTAATAATTAATTATGTGTTTTGGTAATTTCTTATGTTTTCTGATTACCTCCAGGAAGATGTGATCAGGATGTGGACTTCCCTTTTCACTCTCCTTATTGCTTAACTCAGAGTAACTTTTTTGGGCCTCAGTTGGGCCTGGGCCTTGGCAGCAGTCCTTTTGGGCCTCGGGCAGGTGGTTTGGGCCTCGGGCGGGTGGTTTGGGCCTCAGGGGGCCTGGGTATCAGCAGCTGGGCATCGGGCGGGTTGGGCCTCAGCAGGTGGGTTGGGCGGATTGAGCCTCGGGGGGCCTGTGGCTCAGGGGCCGGGCTGAGGGCAGGTTGGGTCTCAGGGGCACTGGGCCTTGGCATCCGGGCTACACGGCAGGTTGGGCCTTGGGGGCCCTGGACCTTGGCATCAACCGGGCCTTGGTTGGGCCTGGGCCTTTGTGACCAGTCTGTGGGCAGGTTGGGCCTCAGGGCAGGCCTTGTCCTCAGTGGGAGTGTTTGGGCCTTGGGAGGGCCTTTGCCTCAGTGGGCGGGCCTGTGCCTTGGGCGTTTCTGAGCCTCAGCGGCTTGGCAGAGGGCTGGTCTAGGTTGGGGCAGTAGAGGGCTGGGGGTAATGGCTTCAGGGAGGTAGTGTCTGTGTTTGATGATGTAAAAGATTCTTCTCTCAGTCTCTCTGTACTGTGGGTACCTCGAATTTTCTGATATCCATGCCGATATCCCTCTATATTTGTTCGTCTTTGTTAGTTTATGCTTCCTTTTCTCTGGAAATGCAGCCTTCTAAGTGGGGTTGCTTTAGCCCTGCATTCCAAGGTCTGCAGGGGGCAGAGGCACTCGCCGGCATGGGCGCGGAAGTGGGAGCCACGTGCAGGCAGGCAAAAGCTCAAAAATGCCTGTAATTCCTCAGCAATTTGATCTTTTTAAAAAAACGAGTTCAGAATGTTGAAATATAAGATCTTATGTTTGTTCAAAGGCTGTCTGTCTGCTAGACAGAGGTTTCCTATGTGCGATTCCACCCCTTTTCCCCGGAGCCATACCTGACCTGCCTGGTCTGGGAAGCGCCGGTTCCCTTCCTAAGTCTATACCTGGATAAGGTTTTCAGCCCTATCATCAAATCAAAGACGAAATATTGAATTTCATGGGGCTTTTAAATTTTTTCTTTTCAAAACAAAACCAAAAGCCCTGGTGGCATTGTAGGATAGGCAATGGTAACTGCAAGGTCAGTAGTTCAAACCCACCAGTCACTCCACAGGAGAAAGATGAGGCTGTCTGCTCCTGTAAAGATGCCCAGCCTTGGAAGCCCCATCTGGGATCACTATGATTCAGAAGCAATGGGATGGCAATGAGTTTGGCTTAGCTTTTGGTTTTCTTAAAACAAGAAAAAATAATGCCAAAGTGCAGCTCAATGAAGTAATTTCATGTGAACCAAAATAAAGTGGCCCTTCTATTCTTTAATTGTTGTTGTTGTTGTGAAGTGCCATCGAGTCAGTTCTGACCGTTAGTGACCCTGTATAGGGTTTCCAAGGAGCAGCTGGTGAACTTGAACCACTGACATTGCAGTTCAAACAGCTTTGCAGTCTGGCACATTAACCCACAGCACCACACCAGGACTCTGGTGTGGCTTAATTCAAGGATTGCATTTAGAGTGCCTAGAAGAATGGCTGGGTGCTGTAGTCCTGAGACATTCCTCCACAAATAATGAGCTCTTGATGGGGATTGAGTGGCATCAAATTGTAAGTTAAGTGTCTGGGAAGCAGCCATTCCTTGAAGCTTATTAAAGGCAGAACTGTGGACTTTTGACTGTTCACTGGGCTGAGGCTGGCTTGGTGACCTCTTCAGAAAGTTGGGGAGCTTACCAAGGATCCATGTTTGAAAACCGGGTCATTCCACCTTCCTAACGAAGTGAAACTATGAGCAAGAGTAAGGGCTATTGTTGTTGTTGTTAAGTGTCATTGAGTCAGTTCTGAACTATAGCGACCCTCTATAGGGTTTCTGAGGAGCAGCTGGTGGGTTTGATGCTGACCTTATGGTTCAAAGCAACCTTGCAGTCTGGCGTATTAACCCACAGCTCCATACCAGGATTCCATTAAATATCTTACCATTCATAAAGTATCTCAAAATATCTACTACCCAAAATCATAACTTTCTAGGGAGCCTTCCAAGACAAATTGGCTTTGAAAAATGTTAATATGTTGGCTTCTATCAGTTCGCTTTTACCACATAACAAACCATCACAAAAGTCCAATGTTTAACAGCAACAGCTTCAATGTTTAACAGCAAAATTTTGCAGGTTGGCAATATAAGTGGGACCCAGCTGCTCATTTCTGCTGGTCTCTGTTGGCTTCGATCATGTTTGTGTAGTTGACTGCAGGTTGGCTGGGAGCTGGCTGGTCTAGGCTGGCCTCAGTTGGGATGGCTTGTTTTATTTCACATGGTTATCCCAGGCTTGTTCACATGGTGTCTGGTTATTCATGGTTTTGAATAAGCAACAGTGCAGGCTTCTTGCAACCCAATGTTACTTCTGCCACATTAAAAAAAAATTTAAATATTTTAATTAGAAATAATTGTAGATTCACATGAGGTCTTAGGACATAGTATGGAGGGATCCAGTTCTCTCCATGGTCAGTATCCTGGTTATGTCAGTATCCTGGCTAAGCTATCGCATTTGCAAAACTAAACAGTACCATAGCATAACTGGGATACTGATATTGATGCAGTCATGATTCATGATGTTGCCCTCTATGTTGTTGTTGTCAAGTGTTGTCGAGTCAATTCTGACCCATAGTGACCCTGTATATGGTTTCCAAGGAGCAGCTGGTGATCTTGAACCACCAACCTTGCAGTTCAAATAGCTTTGCAGTCTGGTGCATTAACCCACAGCGCCACACCAGGACTCCATTTATAACCACATCCAATTCCCTTCCATCAGTATTCCATCCTTAACCCAAAGCAACCACTAACATGTTCTCCATTTTTATTATTTTGTCATTTTAAGAATGTCAAGCAAATATAATTCACATAGTACATAACTTTATGGGATTGGCTTTCCTCGTTCAGCATAATTCTCTGGAAATTCCATGTTTTTGTGTGAATCAACAGTTTCTTCCTTTTTATTGTTGATGGTATACAGATGTTCTATAATTTTAGTCATTCACTCATTCATGCATATCTGTATTATTTTATTTCTGTTACAAATAAAGCCTCTATAAATATTTGCATACAGACTTTTACGTGAGCACAAGTTTTCATGGGAGGTTGTGGTCTTTGATCTTCATCAGTAAGTATATTAAGTTCTCTTTACTGTCAGCAAGCAAGGTTGTATCATCTGCATATCTTAGGTTGTTAACGAGTCTTCCTCCAACCCAGTACTACATTTTTCTTCATGTAATCAGCTTTTTGAAATATTTGCTCAGCATACATTATTTTTCAATCCTGAGACGTTACATTCTTTTTTTTTTTTTCTTCCTAGTAGCCGAGAATGGATTTATTTAAACAAACATAGAGTAAAAAACATATTCAGTATGGGTCTGAAACTCATACTGGAAAGCTCTGATGCTGAGCAAGGCAAGGAACAAACCAAAATTACTTTTCTAACTCAAAATAGTTATTGTCATTTAGAGTAACCTACTGGTTTCTTTGGAGTCCTGGTGTGGCACTGTTGGTTAATGCGCCAGATTGCAAAGCTGTTTGAACTGCAAGGTTGGTGGTTCAAGCTCACCAGCTGCTCCTCGGAAACCTTGTACAGGGTCACTTTGGGTCAGACCTGACTAAAAGGCACTTAACAACAACAACAACAACTGGTTTCTTTAAGGAGCTCTGGTATCATAGTGGTTACTCATTGAGTTGCTAACCTAAAGGTCAGCAGTTCAAAACTTCCAGCTCTTCCACAGGAGAAAGATGAGGCTTTCTGTTCCTATAAACCTTTACAGCCTCGGAAACCCTATACAGGGTCGCTCTGAGTAGGAACTGACTCCATGGCACACTACCACTAGTTTCTTTTTTTGCTTCTATTCCCTTTAGTTTTCTTTCCTTTTGATGTACAAAAAACGACGCAGGAATGCATAATCGTTTAAACAAAGGGTATATTCTGCAAGCCAGCTTCCTGTCCGCCAGCATATGTCCTTTCTCTTTCCCTGAGTCTAGACTCCTCTGCTGCTCTATCTCTCCATCAGTATACATTATTTTACTAGTAATGCTAAACTCTTGGTTGGTTTTAGAAGACTTTAGGGGATATTTCTGGTTTTAAGATGACATCAGGGCAATAGTTTCAGGGGTTCGTCTAACCATTATGGTTCCAGTAAGTCTGGAGTCCATGATAATTTGAAATTGTTTTGCATTTTCCCCTTTTGATAAAGTTTCTCCTCTGAAATCTTGTATCAAAATGTCCAATAATGGGTCTTCTGGTCTCATGACAAAGGAGGCAGTTGTTCTTGGAAGTGATTAGCCACACATTCCATTTTCTCCTTCTATTCCTGAGGCTCCTTCTTCCTCTGTTACTCCAGGTGAATAGAGACCAATTGTTAGACCATGCAGGTACACTTGCAAGCTTTTCAAGACTAGTGAATTAGAAGGTACAACAGACACACTAAACATGTGATTAGGGCAATTTAACTGGGATATCCCATGTAACCATGACCCTAAACCTCCAAACCAAAAACCTAATCCTATGAGGTATTCAGTTGTACATAAACAATCTCAGCAGCTATTCATTTTTGCTGTTGTTGTTGTAAATCTATCACATAATTTTTGCAAATTCAACTTTTTACAAGTGTACTACTTATTGACAACAATAACCAGCTGTGTAACCCTACCCTTAAACAATGCAATATATTCTTCACCATTAGTTACCATAGGCAAGTATGTTGCTGTGATTCTGGAAGTGATGCCACTGGCGTTTAAAATCCCAGCAGGGTCCACCCTTGGTGGATAGGTTTCAGCAGAGCATCCAGACAAAAAATGGACTAGGAAGAAGAAATAGGAAGTACATTTCTGAGGGATTAGCCCTGAAAAGCTAATGCGTATCAGTATCAGAAACATGTCTGATCTAGTGCTGAAAGATGAGCCCCTCAGGTTGGAAGGCACTCAAAATATGACTGAGGAGGAGCTGCCTCCTCAGAGTTGACCTGAATGACATGGATTGAATAAAACTTTTGGGGCCTTCATTTGCTGATGGAACAAAACTCATAATGAGAAGAAATACCTGCAAACATCATTAATAATTAGAACATAGAATGTACAAAGTATGAAGCTAAGAAAACTGGAAATTATAAAAAATGTAATGGAGCTCTTTGCCATCTTCCCTGTTTCTCAGCAGCCACAGTCAGGAAGGTCAAACTGTGCAGTTTCAGCAGATACAAAATATACCCCAGACATGGGAGATGCTATGCCAGGACCAATGGGAAGGTTTTCCATTTTCTTAATGCAAAATGCAAGTCTGCATTCCTTTCCAAGAGGAATCTTCAGCAGATAAACTGGACTGTCCTCTACAAAAGAAAGTACAAAAAGGGGCAATTGGAAGAAATTCAAAAGAAAAGAACCTGCCATGCAGTCAAATTCCAGAGGGCCATCACTGGTGCATCTCTTGCTGATGTAATGGCTAGGAGAAATCAGAAGGCTGAAGTTAGAAAGGCTCAATGAGAACAGGCCATCAGGGCTGCCAAGGAAGCAAAAAAGGCAAAGCAAGTGTCTCAGAAAACAGCAATGGCTGCTGCTAAGCCTCCCACAACAGCAGCATCTAAACAAAAGATTGTGAACTCCTTGAAAGTTTCTGCTCGCCAAGTTGGTGCTAAGTTGGCAAACTTTAAAATAAGATTCAACTGAAAAAAAAAATTGTAATGGAATGCATAAAGATTGGTAGTTTAGGCATTGGTCATCTGAAATAGTCAGGTTTTTGCCATGTTGAATTGGACAATCATATGTTTTACTATTCTGGGGAAGAAAAACTGAAGAGGACTGTAATTGCATTCATCATAAAAAACAAAACAAAATAAAACAAAACATTTTAAGATCAATCTTGAAACACAATACTATCAATGATAGGATAATATCTCTAAGCCTACAAGAAGACCAGATAATATAACTGTTATTTAAATTTGTGCACCAACCACCAAAGCCAATGATGAAAAAAATGAATTCTACCAACTTCTTCAGTCTGAAATTGATCAAGCATGTAATAAAGATGCATTGATAATTACTGGAATTATACAAGAAGGAATCAGTAGTTGGAAAATATGGTCCTGATGACATTGGAGACTGTATGACAGAATTTTGAAATTGTTGTTGTTGTTGTTGTTGTTATGTACCATGGAGTCGGTTCCGACTCATAGTGACCCTGCACAGGGTTTCCAAGGCTGCAAATCTTTGTGGGACGAGAAAGCCTCAGCTTTCTCCCACAGAACAGCTGGTAGTTTTGAACTGCCGACCTTGAGGTTAGCAGCCCAATTAGTAACCACTATACTACCAGAGCCAACTATTTATTCATTACAAATAGCTTCTTTTTAACAACATAAATGGTGACTATACATGTGGGCCTTGCCAGACGGAAGACACAGGAGTCAAATTGACTACATCTGTGGGAAGAGATGATGCAGAAGCTCAATATCGTCAGTCAAAACAAGGCCAAGGGCTGACTATGGAACAAACATATCATCAATCACTCATCTTCAAGTTCAGACCGAAGCTGAAATAAATTAAAATGAGTCCAAAAGAGCCAAAATACAACTTTGCGTATATCCTGCCTGAATTTAGAAACCATCTCAAGCACAGACTTCACAAACTGAACACTAATGACCAAAGACCAGAGGAGTTGTGGGATGACATCAAGACCATCATACATGAAGAAAGCAAAAGGTCATTAAAAAGAGAGGAAAGAAAGAAAAGATCAAAGTTGTTGTTGTTTATTGCTAAGTGCTGTTGAGTCAGTTCTGACTCATAGTGAACCCATACACAACAGAACAAAACACTACCCAGTCCTGCATCAACCTCACAATTATTACTAAGCTCAAGTCCACTGCTGCTGCCACTGTGCCAATCTGTCTTGTTAGGGGTCTTTCTCTTTTTCACTGACCATCCACTTTACCAAGCATGATGTCCTTCTCCAGGGATTGGCTCCTCCTGATAATATGTCTGAAGTATGAGAGTTGAAATGAAGCTCTGGTAGGTAGCATAGTGGGTTACAAGTTGGGTTACTAACCTCAAAGCAAGCTATTCAAATCTACCAGTCACTCTGTGGGAGAAAGATGAGACTTTCTGCTCCCATAAAGATGTACAGTCTCCAAAACCCTATACAGGGTTGCTATGAGTCAGAACTGACTCCATGGCACACAACCATCACCACCACCACCACCATGAGATGTCTCACCTTCCTGGCTTCTAAGGAACATTCTAGTTGTGCTTCTTCCAACACAGGTTTCTTTTTTCTCCTGGTACCCCATGGTACTTTCAATATTCTTCTTTAGCACCACAACTCAAATCCATCAATTCTTTTAAGGTCTTCCTTATTCATTGTCCAACTTTCACATGCATATGAGACTTTTGAAAATACCATGGCTTGGGTCAAGTGCACCTTAGTTCTCAGTGTTGTCTAAGAAAAGACTCTGAAACTTAGTGTCAAATGTAGAGTAGCTAAAGCAAATGGAAGAAATGATGAAGTAAAAGAGCTGAACAGAAAATTTCAAAGGACAGCTTGAGACAATAAAGGAAAGTATTACAGAGATCTGGAGATAGAAAACCAAAAGGAAAGAACATGCTCAGCATTTCTCAAGTTGAAAGGACAGAGAAAAAAATTCAAGGGTTGCAATCTTGAAGGCTAAGCAGTGGACTGCAAGGTCTGTTTGAACTGCAAGGTTGGCTGTTCAAACCCACCAGTCACTCCTCAGAAACCCTATACAGGTTCGTTGTGAGTCAGAACCAACTCTATGGCACTTAACAACAACAACAACCTGGGTATAATATTGAATGAAGCAGGAGGCATCAAAAGAAGATGGGAGGAATACAAAGAGTAACTGTACCAAGAAGAATTGGGCTATGTTCAATCTTTTCAGGAAGTGGTATTTGACCAAGAACTGATGATACTGAAGGAAGAAGTCCAAGTTACACTAAAGATATTGGTGAAAAACAGGCCTCCGGGAATAGATGGAATACAAACTGAAATGTTTAAGAAAACTGATGCAGGGCAAGAAGCACTCACCAGTCTATGCCAAGAAATTTGAAAGACAAGCTACCTGGCCAACTGACAGGAAGAGATCCATATTTGTACCTAGTCCAAAGAAGGATAGTCCAACAGAATGTGGAAATTATACAACAATATCATTGATAACACATGTAAGTACAATTTTGCTGCAGGTAATTAAAAAACAGTTGCGGCAGCACATTGACAGGTTGCTGCCAGAAATTCAAGCTGGATGCAGAAGAGGATATGCAGATATCAGATGGGTCTTGGCTGAAAGCAGAGAATACCAGTAATGTGTTTACCTGTGTTTTAGTGACTATGCAAAGGCAGTCAGCTGTGTGAATCATAACAAATTATGGATAGCATTTAAAAAAATGGGAATTCCAGAACACTTAATTATGCTCATGATATACCTGTACATAGACCTAGAGGCAGTTGTTTGAACAGTATAAGGAAATACTGCCTGGCTTAAGGTCAGGGAAGCTGTGCACCTGGGTTTTATTCTTTCACCAGATTTATTCAGTTTGCGTGCTGAGCAAATAATCTGAGAAGCTGGACTATATGAAGAAGAATGAGGCTTCAGAATTGGAGGAAGGCTCATTAACTACTTGCAATATATAGATAACCTTGATTGCTGAAAGCAAAGAGGACTTGGGACACTTAGTGATAAAGATCAAATAATTGAACTTTCAGTATGGATTACACCTCAGTGTGAAGAAAACAAAAATCCTCACAACTAGATCAATAAACAATGTCATGATAAATGAAGAAAAGATTGAAGTTGTCAAGGATTTCATTTTTCTTGGATCCACAAACAATGCTCATGAAAGCGGCAATCAAAAATCAAATGGCATATTACATTGGACAACAAATCTGCTGCAAAAGACCTCTGGAAAATGTTAAAGAGCTAAGATGTCACTTTGAGGACTAAGGTGTGCCTGATCTAAGTTATGCTATTTACAATTGCCTCATATGTATGTAGAAGCTGGACAATGAATAAGGATGACCAGAGAATTGATGCATTTGAATTCTGGTGTTGCCAAGAATATTGTAAGTATCCCAACCTTCCAGAAAACCAAACAAATCTGTCTTGAAAGAAGTACAAAAAAATGTTCCTTGAAAGTGATGATGTGAATACTGTGTCTCACATATTTCAGACATGTAATCAGGAGGGACCAGTCCCTGGAAAAGGGTAGCATACTTGATAAAGTAGAGGGTCACCAAAATAGAAGACCCAATGAGTTAGCTTGACATAGTCCCTACAACAATGGGATCAACCAACACATTACAATGTCTGTGAGGAATGCACAGGATTGGACAATGTTTCTTCCACTTGTGCAAAGGGTGGCTATGAGTCAGAGATGACGAGAAAACACTTAACACCACTACCACCACCATATTGTTATTTGTAGTTTTCTGAGGTACCATTATATTGCTTTCCACAATGGCTGTACCACTTTGCATTCCTACCAGAGTGGTTCAATGCACAAATTTCCCACATTCTTTACAACATTTGTTATTTTCATTTAAAAAAAAAAAAATCTTAACCAGGATTGTTATGTGCTGTGAAGTCGGTTCCGACTCACAGCCACCTTAATAGCGTTTCTGAGGCTGTAAATCTTTACAGGAGCAGAAAGCCTCATCTTTCTCCTGTGGGACCTCTACGCTACCAGAGCTCCTTAACCATCCAAATGGGAGTGAAATGGCGGCTCATTGTGGTTCTTTATGCTAATAAGCTAATGAAGCTGAGTATCTTCTCATGTGATTGGTGGCCCTTTGTTTCCTTGGTGAAACATCTATTCAAGTTCTTCGACCATTTTATGATTTAGTTATTTGTCTTATTGTGGTTTTCAAAGTTTATATATATATTGGTTATTTGATTCTTCTATATGATTTCAGAGGATACTTTTCCAGTATTAATTCACACACACAAAAAAAGTTTTTTATTGTGAATTGAGTGATAGTTTACATGGGAGAACATCAGTTTTACACTCAACCTATCATATTTTGTTTCATTGCAATGATTACAATCCCCTCCATGCATCATCATTCAACAGTATTTGCTTCTATTCCCTCTGTGTGTTTTGTTTTTTGGTTTTGGATGTACACCTAAACATTCAGGAATATACAATCATTCAAACACCCGAAGGGCATACCCTGTAAGCCTGTCTTCCAGCCACTAGCACATAGCCCCTCTCCCTCCATGAGTCTAGAGGCCCCAGCCGCTCCATCTCTCCATGTCGTCATTTCTGCCTCCATCTCTGGCATCGCCACTTCTCTGAATAGGGTCCCACACTCTGCTCCCACTCTTCTTCCTTGACGGTTCCAGGATCTTCTGCTCCTGGACTGCAAGATCAACCACTCCCCTTTTTTTGCTACAAAAACTATAGTGGCGAAAATCGCAACCAATGATAATACCAATTACTCACTACTGAACGATAAGAGTCTTATCCACCTTTCCTTTGACCAGCCCCATTTAGACAGGATGAAAACCTATCAGTGGAGATTGTACCTCCCCCACCACCTTCTGAAACTAAAATCCCTCTTGAAAACTTGTAAGCCAGTCACTTCGTGCCTTTATAGTCCCCCCATTTTAGGTAGTCAGTGTCTGAGTTGCCCATCCCTATCAACCCTGTGTATAGAGGGGATGGGAATGATCCTTGCTGTGTAGATTCCTTCCCTCTTGGTTGGTATTTTAAGCTACTACATCCATAAATATAGGCCAAGTTCATCAAATTGTAGTGAATTACACTTATTTTCTTTATATAAGATTTTTTTTTTCTTTCCTCTAGTCGAGTTCTAATCATCCAGCTATTGAAGCTAGGTCAAATGGGTACTATCTGCAAGTATGGACATTCTTGTGCATCTCCCCTCACTTCATATCAGCTGGACACTTCATTCTCTGTTCTAGCCCTCTGTGGCTATGTCCTTGTCCATGGACTCAGGAGTCCCCAGGTCTCATCATACCTTTGGCCAACCAGGTCTCACCATACTCCAGGTTGATGGGAGTAGTCAGACTCAGCCCACATCTTCATTGCTGCTTTTCCCCTACTTCTCCTTATCAGTAGACCAGTGTGGTCACCAGCAAGATTACATGCCTGATCCTGTATTCCCTTTGAGTTTCAGTTGTGGAAGGGGGTTTGCCCTGAAGGGATTTGATTGTTTGCCTTAATGGCTCCCCTGCAGAGAACTTGCTTGTTTTTGTGGTAGTCAGTTAGACTGCCATTTTTGTTTTTGATTTTTCCTACTGGTATTTTTTTTCAAGAAGTATCTTCTGTTCCTCTAGCTGCTCCAGGCTGGTCTGCTTTGTCTTTTCAAGTGGCAATTTTCCACCTCAGAAGATTCAGGATGGGGATCAGGATTCCACCTAATGTCTTATACACTACAAAGGCTTCACAAGAAGCCTCTTTGGTAAAGTCTTTTGATGAACAAAAGTTTTAAATTTTTATCATGTCCCAGTTATTTATGTTATCTTTTTTTTTTTCTTGTATTTTATTATTATATTAGATGACCCATTGTTAAAGATAAACCTGATATTGTTGTCCTTGCTTTTTCTTTTAAGAAATTTTGGTTTTAGTTTTCACATTTAGGTCTTTAATTAATCTTGAACTTTGTTTTTGTGACTGGAGTGAGATTCTGTTTCATTTTTCTGTATGTTGAAATCCATTTCCCCTGCACCATCATTTACTAAAGGAATCTTCTTTCTCCATTGATTTAACTTAGCACCCTTTTCAAAAATCAGTTGATCAAAGATGTGTGGGCTTATTTCTGGACTCTCAATTATATTCGATTGGTCTTTTTGATAATTGTTATACCAGTACCAGGTTGTTTTATTAGCTGGGTTGTCATCATTGTTGTTAAGTGTCATTGAGTCAGTTCCAGATTTCTGAGGAGTGGCTGGTGAGTTTGAACCATCAACCTTGTGGTTCACAGTCCAGTGTTTATTCTGCAGTGCCACACCAGGACTTTGTATATGGTATGTTTTAAAGTCAGGAAGTGTGAGTGCTCCTAGTTTGTTCTTCTCTTTCAACATTGCTTTAGCTATTTGAGGTCTTTTGCCATTCCAATTAAAGCTGAGGATTGACTCTTCTATTTCTATAAAGAAGGCTGCTGGAATTTTGATCAGGATTTAACAGAATTTAAAGGCCACTTTGGGCAGTATTGACATCTTAACAGTATTAAGTCTTCCAGTCCATGAATGTGGAACATTTTTCCATTGTTTAAGTCTTCTTCAATCTCTTTCAATAGTGTTTATAATTTTCATTTCAAAAGTCCTTCATGTCCCTCGTTAGATTTATTCTTAGCTATTTTATTCTTTTAGACGCTATTGTTAATGCTAATTTCCCTTTAAAATTTGTCATTGCTGGTGTATAGAAACACAACTGACTTTTGTGTGCTGACCTTGTACCTACAATTTTGTTAAATTCCTCTATAGCTCTAGAAGTTTCTTGTAGACTCTTTGGGATCTATTATCTAGGATCATATCATCTATGAATAGAGATAATTTTACTTTTATTCTAATCCAGATACCATTTATTTCTTTTCATTGTCTTATGTTTTGGCTAGGAATTCTAATACACTACTGGATAAAGTGGTGAGAACGTGTTCCTAATTTCAAGGGGAAAGCCCTCAGTCTTACTGAGTATAATGTTGGCTGTTGGATTTTCATACATACCCTGAATCACATTGAGGAAATTTCTCTTCTATTACAATCTTCTTTAGGGCTTCCATAAAGCAAGGGTGCTGGAATTTAGCAAATTGTTTTTCTGCATGCTCAGAGATGATCCTGTGGTTATTTTCCTTTTTAAAACAATAATGTGAATTGGTTTTCTAATGTTAGATCATCCCTGAATTCCTGGAATGAATCCCATTTGATCATGATGTATGACTCTTTTATTAATATGCTGTTGGATTCTCTTTGCTAGTATTTTGTTGATGGGTTTTGCATCTCTATATGTAAGAGAGATTGGCCTGTAGTTTTCTTTATTTGTGGTGTCTCTGTCTGGCTTGTGTAGCAGGGTTATATTTGATCCATGGAAACAAAGAGTACTTATGTGCTTATTTTTCATCTATATGTCCTCTTCAGTGATATATCTCTTCATGCCTTTGGCCCATTTTCTAATTACATTTTTTTGTTTTGTTTTTACTGTTGATATTTTATTTCTTTATACACATACACTAGTTTGGACTACAATCATGGAATAATTGTAGTCAATTGATTATAGTTATTAACAGATAATGTTGGAGGGTAGCTACCCAAAGAATAGCTTTGGCTTAGGAAATGTTTATCTAAAGTTATTTCTTCTGTTAGTGATTTGATAGCAGGGCCTGTTTCCAACAAAGACTCTTTATAGTACATGACAACAAAACCATGTTATCAATTTATAAGAGAGAGTTTATCTTACTTTGCCCTTTGTAGCCAGTAGATATGTGTCTATGCTGCTCAAAGGTACATTTGAAATATAAGTTAAAGAGAAACATGGCAAAATCATATTTTATTTTGTTCCCTAAAAGAACAAATAAAAGTAGAAAAAGTCTTCACAGGTAATATTACAGTTACCTGTGAAGACTTTTTCTATTGACTCTGACTAACATATGGGGCTAGTGTCATATGAATACCAATAACCAGGGATTAATAGTGGTATTATGTAGTCTATGACCAATTCCTGTCTACAGAGGAAAGAACAATAAAAACTACAAATAATTAAATACTGCCCAAACACATTTTTCTATTAAGTTGTAAACCAATGATCAATAATAGAATAAAAGGGGAGGGGGCAGCTTGCAAAGATTGTTACTGGGAGTACTAATTGAATCTTCACCCTACACAAAAGTGCTTTTGGCTTCTTCTTTTTTTTTTTTACTTGCTCTATTCATAGTTTTAATTTTATTTTAATGTTTTATTGTGTATTGTATGATAGTTTACATGAGAGAACTTTAGAACTTTAGTTTTACATTCTTTCTATCATATATTGTTTCATTGCCATGGTTCCAATCCCCTCCATGCATCATCAAC
>NW_006408541.1:23383780-23384904 GCF_000296735.1 Chrysochloris asiatica | reverse complement strand
ATTGCTGGATCATAAGGTATTTCTATTTTCAACCTTCTGAGGAAACACCATATTGCTTTCCAGAGAGGTTGGACCATTTTGCTGTCCCACCACCAATGCAGGAGTGTCCCAGTCTCTCTACATCCCCACCAGCATTTATTGTCCTCTACATCTTTCATCTTTGCTGTTATTGTTGGTGTGAGACGATATCTCATTGTTGTTTTGATTTGCATCTCTCTAATGGTTAGTGATTGTGAACATTTCTTTATATGTTTGTTGGCTGCCCTGATCTCTTTCTTAGTGAAGTGTCTGTTCATGTCCTGTGCCCACTTTTTAATTGGGTTATTTGTCTTTTTCTTGTAGGGGTATTGTAATTTCCTATATATTTTAGAAATGAGTCCCTTGTCTGATATGTCATTGCAAATGATTTTTTTCCATTCTGTGGGTTCCCTTTTTACTCGTCTGGTGAAGTCTTCTTGTTTAAGAAATATGATAAGATAAGTATAAAACTGATGTTTTCCATGTAAACTATCACTCAATTCACAATAAAAACTTGAAAAACAAAAACAAACAAACAAAAAAAACTTATTCTGGGATGGCAAGGGTGGTTCTTCAGGATCCTGCATCAAATCCCAGGAGCTGGTGTTTTCCTCTGCCCCACTAGGAGGGGTTCTCTTTTCATATTATACATGGTGGTGGTGGTTATGTGCTGTGGAGTTGGTTCTGACACATACTGATCCTGTACAGAGTTTCCAAAGCAGAAAGCCTCATCTTTCTCCCACAGAACAGCTGGTAGTTTTGAACTGTTAACCTTGAGGTTTGTAGCCCAATTTATAACCACTACACTACCAGAGCTTCTTTGATGAAGTCTTTGTTGTTATTTTTTAGGTACCATAGAGTCAGTACCAACTCATAGTGACCTCATGAACAGCAGAATGAAACACTGCCTGATTCTGGGCCAACCTCACTACTGTTGCCACACTTGAGGCCATTGATGCTGCCACTTTGCTAATCCATCTCGCTGGGGGTCTTCCTCTTTTTCTCTGACTCTCCACCTTACCAAACATGATATCCTTCTCCAGGGACTGGTCCCTCCTGACAATATGTCCAAAGTATGAGAGACGAAGGTTGGCTATCCTGGCCTC
>NW_006408541.1:23377106-23383171 GCF_000296735.1 Chrysochloris asiatica | reverse complement strand
ACTTTTCTTAGTTTTAAACCATTCAGTGTTGCCATATTCTGTTTGAACAACTGCCTCTTGGTCCAGGTCCAGATGCCTCATGAGCACAATTAAGTGTTCCAGAGTACTCATACTTTGCAATGTTGTCCATAGCTTGTCATGATCCACACAATCAAAAGCTTTTGCATAGTCAATAAAGCACAAGCAAACATCTTTCTAATATTCTCTGCTTTCAGCCAAGATCCATTGGACATCAGCATTGATATCTCTCATTCCACAGCCTCTTCTGAATCCAGCTTAAACCTCTGGAAGTTCTCTGTCAATGTTTGCTTGCAGTCATTTCTGTATTGCCTTTAGTAAAACTTTACTTGCATGGGATATCAAAGAGATTGTCTGATGATTTCCATATTCCATTGGAATGGGCACAAATACGGATCTCTTGCAATCAGTTGGCCAAAGAGCTGTCTTCCAAATTTCTTGGCATAGATGAGTGAGTGCCTCCTGAGCCGCCTCACTTTCTTGAAAGACTTCAATTTTCGTTCCATCAATTTCTGGTGACTTGTTCTTTGTCAATTCATTCAATGCACCTTGGACTTCCTCCTTCAGTATCATTGGCTGTTGATCATGTGCTACCTCTTGAAGTGGTTGAACATCAACCATTTCCTTTTGGTACAGTGACTCTGTGTATTCCTTCCATCTTCTCTTGATGCATTCTGTATCATTCAATAATTTGTCCAGAGAATCCTTCAATACCTAAAGTTGAGGCTTGAATTTTTTCTTCAGTTCCACCAGTTTGAGAAATGCTGAGCGTGTTCTTCAATTTTGGTTTCCTGAATCCAGATCTTTGCACATTTTATTGTAATATTTGACTTTATCTTCTCAGACTGATCTTTGAAATTTTGTGTGCAGCTCTTGGACCCCCTCATTTCATCCATTTGTTTTAGCATCTCTACGCTGGAGAGCAAGTTTCAAATGAAGCCTTACTGACCTACAATGTAGAATTAACCACTTTGTCCTTTGCCTCACCTGCTTTGACTTTCTATCATTCTACCTTTCCATTTCCATGCCTGTGTCCCCTTCGTAGAATGGATACCACCTGGGCAACAATGTTGTCTTCCCACATTCCTAACACAGTGATCATCATGTTTACTGACTAATTAAGGCTCTTGGCCTTGATATTATTTCCTTTGATGCTAGTCTGAAACCCCATTACATAAGATCCCAGAACTGTTCATTATAGTGACCCACCTCATCCTAAGCTTCACAACCAACCTTCCTTCTGCCCTAACTTTATGTCCCAAGAAGGAAAATGTCCCTTTAAACTTGTATCAAAGCATTTGCACACATCTTTAACTATATTTTCCAGATCAATTTCTAGGAACAAAATTGTTGGTTGAAAGCATCTGATAAGCTTTATAGTTTTTAAACGAATTGTCAAATTGCCCTCCAGAAAAATTATTCATTTCTTCTATTTCCTTGAATACTTGCTATCACTGAATATTATCATTAGAAACCTTTTTCCAATTTGGTAGGCAAAACAATGTTCTCATAAAATTTCTTTACTATATCTGTAAGGGTTTTTTTTTTCAGCACTTATTTTTTATACCTATGTCTTTCTCAGGGGACCAGTGGATATTTATTAAGATACCGTCTCCCTTCTCTGATTTTTTTCTGAACATCTCAGAATTTTGTGGGCAGTTATGAAGATTGGGGCTCACACCAGATCCAGTCCTGTGTCCAGCTCTGGGATACTCCTCTACCAATCCTTAGGTATCTTGTAATGTTGGAGGGGTCTCCTTTCCCTGTGTTTATGGTTTTCTAGACACAAACACTGGGAATTCTTCATGTTCTAACGTCATCATGCACCGACACTTCTTGGGCTGAACCTTTTTGTCTTGTTTGATATTAGAGGAAGATTAGAAGGGAACTCCACAGGTGGCAAGCAGAGCAATAACTGGAAAAACAAGTAAGATCAATATCTAATCCTGTGTAGCCAGCCAACCTTTTCAAAGCCTCATCTGTATTGATTTCTGTGGGCAACACTTCCCTTTCTTGCGTAATCGGTCCCTTTGCTCAGCCAGTGAACAAGTGAGCAGTATTTATTCTTGCTTTTGTTGAAGCAAGGATGGCTGCTTAACTCTGAGTTTTTGGAAGGGAGGGGAGAGAGGCTCAGAGTAGCCTCCTTTGGTTTAAATCCTCTGTGCATTGGCCCAGGTAACATGGGAATATATTTGCTTTCATCATTATAGATTGAAGACTCGCAAGTCCAGGGGTTCAGAAAGATGTTGTTTAGCAGTCTCATGGTGGTGAACAGGTCAATAAGGTGAATGGAAGACAATGTGGTTGTTGTTGTTAAGTACTGATTGATAGTGACACTGTATAGGATTTCCCAGGAGTGACTGGTGAGTTTGGACCACTTACTTTGTGGTTATTCTGTAGTGCCACAACAAGACTCTTAAATGCTCACTATAACTTCTGGTGAGATAAGCATTATTATTTTTTTTTACAGATTACTTACCCTTGTTTACATAACTGCAAAGTTGCTGGTCAACACTGAATCTTATTCACTCAGGGTCTAAAATCTAATATCTGTGGTTAAAAAAAAAAAAAATCTGTGTAGTCTAAGGCAGGGGCAAACAATCAGAGATGTTTGGGAAAAGAGGAAATATCATCAAGTATTTGAAGGACTGTGATACGAGAGAGAAGTTGACATTTCTCGTTGTTTCTTCAAAGAAAAAACTAGGGTGAGAGAGGAGAAGTTACAGGGAAACAGATTATGGCAGCTACAATCAATACCTATGGAAGCAACAGGCAAGAAATCAAATGACACATTGCATTGCACAAATCTGTTGCAAAAGACCTCTTTGAAGTGCTAAAAAAGCAAAGATATCACCCTTAGGACTAAGGTGTGCTTAAGTGAGCCAGAGTGTTTTCATTCACCTCATCTGCATGGGAAAGTCGAATAAAGAGTCAGGACGACTGAAGAAGAGTTGGTGCCTTTGAATTATGATATTGACAAAGAACATTGAACATGCCACAGACTTCCAGAAGAGCAAACAGATCTGTCTTAGAAGAAATACAGCCAGCATACTCCTTAGAAGTGAGGATGGTGAGAATTTGCCTCATGTATTTTGGACATATCATCAGGAGCAACCAGCCACTGGAGAAGGACATAATGCTTGGAAAAATAGAGGGCTAGTGAAAAAGATGAAGACCCTTAATGAGATGGATTAACAATGAAACAAAGGCAGGATGTGAGGATAGTGAAGGACTGGCTGGTGTTTCATTTTATCGTACATTTGCAGAAACTTCCAAAAGTTCATGAAAAAAATGGAAGTAAAAGATACCGGATTTCCCCCCACAAACTTTTGAAGTCCCCTTGTCAGGAACTAACTAAATAGTACCCATTTAGTTGAAACTGACTAAATAGTACCTAACAACCACAGGAAGGAAGCACTTTCTAAGCATTCGTTGATTTTTAATAAAGTTATGGGTTACCATGAGAGCTTCCTCAACACAGGCACATTCTTGCATAATTCTGTGCTTCTGAGCTCCTTTATCCTGTGTGCCCTCTGAACTTCTATGCATCCTTGAAGACAGCGTAAATGCCACCACCCACCCATCCATTCATCCATTAGTATTTACTGTTGTCGTTGTTAAGTGCCATCAAGTTGGTTCTGACGCATAGCAACCCTATATAGGGTTTCCGAGAAGTGGCTGGTGAGTTTGAACTGCCAGCCTTGCAGTTCAAACAACTTTTCAGTCCAGCACATTAACCCACAATGCTACACCAGGACTCCAGTATTTACTGAGTACTTAAGAAATGCCAGCAATGTGCTAGAAATCGGTGATTCATGATGACAATACCGGCATAATCCCTGCCATCACAGAGATTATGTTGTAGGGTGAATCTCTTTCCTGTGGTTTGGTTTTACAGATGCCAACACACGAGCTCTCGGTTGAGATTTTTCTATGATTTCACAGTACCTTGTTTATATGTTTACTGTGACAGTCACCATCCCATATGTCATGTGTTTGCATAGAACCTGTCAGTGGCCTGCTTTTATCTCCTTGGACCTTACCATGGTCATGCTTACTGTCTGAGTTCCAAACACTTGTGACTTTCTCTGGCAACCATAGCCCAGACTACTAACAGTGCTATGTCTGACATTTCACAAATACCTGAGGCACCTTGCTCCTCAGGAAAACTCCAAGGTGTATTAGGCACTGACTCCCAGAGTTCCTTAGTATAATTAAGATCCAGTTGCCCACAGCACTAACTGGCTTGATAACGTACTCTGCAGTGTCTGTCTTCTTTTTCCTGTCTCATTTCCCATTTGCAGTTTCCTGAGATCACTTTCAAATAAACGCCAGGCCTTTTAGAAATCTGTGTCTGCTTGTGAAAGAACACAAACAAAAACACTATTGATGGCTATCAGTGGTTGTTTTTAAGTCCCATCATGTGGGTTCTGACTCACAGTGACCCTGTATAGAGTTTCCAAGGCTATGCATCATTGAGGAAGCAGAAAACCGTATCTTTCTACCATGGAGTGACTGGTGGGCTTGAACCACTGATTTTGTGGTTGCAATCCAGTGCTTATCCTCTAGACGTCTTGGAGAACTGATGTGGCACTGTAAATAAGCACTGGACTGCTAATCACAAGGTCAGCAGTTCAAACACACCAGTCACTTTTTGGAAACCCTATGCAGGGTGGCTATGAGTCTGAAATGATTCTACAACACTTAACAAGAGCAGTGGTTAGGAGGGGAAATATTTAAATAAGAATAAAAGCATTTATATTTTAAGACAGTGCTTGTTGAACATATGGCATGTATTGGTATGGAATTTTATAGCCATGACAGAATAGTTTGTGTTTTAGTTTGTTTACTAATAAAATATGTATCTAATGATGGCATTCCCTTTACCTTGCTGCTTTGAAGAAATATCAAGCTCACCCAAAACAATGAAGTGAGGCTGAACATGAAATCAACAGATACTTCCATGCCAGATTCCTCTACATAAATGTGGTTCTATTGAGGCAGTGGTATTGTTTTCTTTTCTTCTTCTTCACTGCTTTAATTTATTGCCCCGTGAAAGACCTTCATTCAGAACAAGCAGCAGCAAATGTAGATTAACTTGTCAATTCAAGCATTCTCCTTGTGAGTTTCAGTTTCCCCCACCATGTATAACAGGAACAACAACCTCAATCTTCACCATCAAAATTTATAGTGATAGATATTCAGTAGAACAGACACTGTGGTTGGTTCTTTGCATACATTTTCTCACTGACTGTTCCCAAGTTCTTGGTGTGATATTACTCCTGATACAGATACTGGTGATACCCTGTCTCAGTTTCCCTTGACCCACTGGATTCATCTGCTTCTGTGATCTCCATTAGGATAACAGCTCTCCACCTTGAGTGCATCTGTTTCTCTTCTTTGCTCCCTGAAGGTATTGTCTGACATTTTGGCAACTTGCTCTATTGTACATCGAACATGAAAGTAGAAGTAGTTAATGACCTTGTGGGTAGCTCTTAATCAGTGGGAGATTGGAGTAGGCAGATAAACTGCTTGAGTCTGCCCATCCTCTGTGAGAAAATTCTGGGGCAGATTTTACACCATTTCACAAAGCATCCTCTGCAAGCTGGAGCTGTAGTGGTCCACAGTTGTAACCTGATTATTATTACCAATTGCCACTCCAGCCTACTCCAATTCATAGCCACCTCATACACGTCAGAAACCTGTGTTCATAGGAATTTCAATGGCTGATTGTTTTGAACTAAATTGACAGGATTTTCTTCTGAGGCACCTCTGTTGTTGTTGTGCTATCGAGTCAGTACTGACTCATAGTGACCCTATGTACAACAGAACAAAACACTGCCCAGTCCTGGGCTAACCTCACAATTGCTTCCACACTTGAGCCCATTCATGCTGCCACTTAGCTGATCCATCTCGCTGGGGGTCTTCCTCTTTTTCTCTGACCCTCCACCTTGTTATTGTTAGGTGCCATCGAGTCGGAACTGACTCATAGCGATCTTATGCACAGCAGAATGAAACAATGGCCGATCCCGGTCCAACCTCACTAC
>NW_006408541.1:23356647-23373075 GCF_000296735.1 Chrysochloris asiatica | reverse complement strand
TCTTCCTAGTCTGTCTTTGTCTGGAAGCTCATCTGAAACCTGTCCACCATGGGTGATCCTGCTGGTTATTTAAAATACTGGTGGCATAGCCCTCAGAATCACAGAATCACAACAATTCAAGCCACCACAGCACGACAGACAGACAAGTGGTGGCTATTTGGTTTTACGTGGAAACTGTCACTTTAAATTCCGGTATCAATCCTGATACAATCAAGATGTTCTCACCCAAGATGGTGGCTCCGGGAATAGCTTAGCATCTTGAATTAGAAAACAATGGATTTCTAGATTCTTCTACAAATTCCCCTAGCTGTAAGCCCTCCAATCCTCCAAATATTCCTTTTTTCAGAGTTCCAGCAACATCCCCTGAGCCTGCTGGGCCCAGTTCCATGTTGTTATTGATGGAGTTCCTCACTGCACGTCTACTGGATCCGCCATCTTTATTGGATATCCACCTTACCACATATGATATCCTTCTCCAGCAACTGGTCCCTCCTGACTCTGGATAGACTTAAACTTCCAACCTTTGGCTAGTAGCCCAGCACATTAACTGCACCACCCAGGGGCCTCATCCTGCTGATGAACACACTTTAATTAGCTTTTCTCTCTCCTCTGTCTTCTTTTCTCTACTCGATCACTTGTAAAGAATAACTAGCATCTAACTCCTCATCTCAAAGCCTAGTGTGAGGCATCCAAGCCAAGACAACCATTATTTTACAATGAAGAAAACTGATACTCAGAGTGGTCTTGTATCTTGATCATGGTTGATCATTTAACAAGTGGTAGAACATTTGAACCCAGATCTATCTCTTCCGAATATGATCATTCAGTATTTTTATGTTGTATCCCAAAATAAAGACAAAAGTTGCATTCAGCCACAAGGGTAGTTTCTTTCATTCACTCACAAGCACCTACGATGTGTCAAGCTCTTCTTTAAGTACTAGACATAAAGGATGAATAATGGCAACACCTAAGTCTAATGTATTTTCGAGTCTAGTAGGGAAGACAAGTTGGAAGGATTTCAAGTAGTAAAAATGACTACAGAGAAGAGATCTCATCAGAAATATTCCAGGAACTCAACAGCAAAGGGGAGAAGCCAATGATATGATTATTAATCACTTTTATAAGAGCAATGACTTAGTAATTATATTTTTATACAAGCATTAAATACTTAAACCTAATTTTTATACACAATGGAGGTTATAACAAGGCAATGTTAGTAGGTTCATTTTGTATTCAGAGTCCAAGGATGTTAATTAACATTTAATAGCTTGGTAATTGATCTCTATCATTTTAAATTATTGGTATAACCTTCAATGTTGTGGATACAATTTATTTCACAAAACAGTCACAAATAGTCACCACTTAGTCTAGGGGAGCATTTTCTACTTGATGAATGAGCAAACCTCATATGTTGTGCTTGTTAAGTGCTATTGAGTCAGTTCCAACTTGTAGTAAATTCCCAGGAGCGGCTAGTGGATTTGAACTGTCGACCTTTTGTTTTTCAGTCCAGTGTTTATCCCACAGTACCATACAAGGACTCCAACCATATCTGTAGATATGTTTATAAAGTGGGAATAGTAGTAGGAGCTACTTTAAGGTGTATAGCAAACACTCTTTGTGCCCTACCCATATTCTTAACATTTTTGTGCAAGTTGGTCTAACTTTTCATTGTCAGCACCTGTGTTTCTTTTTCTGGGGATTCTTTATAGCTGCCAGAGGCTGTTTTGCTCACAATCATGGCAGCTGGATATACAAAGGAAGTACTAATCCTTGGAGAAAGCTTCAGCCAATGACTAAAGGTTATAGAAAGTTGATATGTAAATATCCTCATTCCCTTGTTCCTGAATGGGATAACTTTGAAGTACATGTTCTACTGGGGCTTGGAACCCTTTCATTCCAGTTGGACCCCTTGTGGTGAATTTGCATTTCCACCCCAGATTCTTATGTATACAGAATCACCCAGGGACCTATGAGAATCATCTAAGGATCTTCTAAAATGTAGATTCTGATTCAGTATACCTGAGGTGGAATGCAAATCCTTAGCAAGGGGGTCAGGCTGGCCTGAACTGGTTAGAAGCCCTGGTTCTTTCTGTACAGTATCCCAGAATTCCCCTGTGGTATTAGAGCCAGTTGCCCATGGTAACTACTGGTGAAGGAGGGGGGAGGGATGTACCCTTTATTGCCTTTCTTCCTTCCTTGTCTCACTTTCCTACCAGAGTTTCCTGTAATCACCTCTCAAATAAATGGCGTACACTCTAATTTTTATTTTGTGGGAACCCAAAGACTAAGACACAGGGTTGTTGTAAAGATTACATAACTTATGCATATATTGCTCTGAGCATAGTGTGCGCATATCAGTCATTTAATACATATTTGTTGAATATATGGATACACTCCACTTCTTGAAATCCTAAGACTTTATCTGTTAGTATTTCTTTGAGACCCCAGTTCTGCATTTTTGTGATTTCTAAATTCAACTTCCCAGCTTGGATCAATTTATTAACAACAGTTTTTCTTGTTAAATAATTCAGAACCTACTTGTTACTTGCTTTTGTCCAATAGCATTAGTTTTTAAAGATTTGATGTGTTTCAAAAGGGAATATCCTATAGCTTACATGAGAGATTTATCACCAAAACAGTCATATATTTATAATAGCATGAACCCCAATTAACTTAGAGCACACACAACTCAATAACAACAGCCTTACATCTACATTGGAGAAATGGCTTTAAGCCATCTCATTGAATTTGTGTCTTGGCTTATTTTTGTACAAGGACTCATGGGCCACATCCTGTTGTCTTGTCCTTATTGTTTGTAGTTAAGTACCGTGGAGTCGGTTCCAACTCATAGTGACCCTGCACAGGGTTTCCGAGTTTCCGAGGCTGTAAATCTTTACAGGAGCAGAGAGCCTCATCTTTCTCCCGTGAAGTGGCTAGTAGTTTCGAACTTCTGATCTTGAGGTTAGCAGCGCAATTCGTAACCACTACGCTACCAGAGCTCAATGTTGTTATTAAATGCCATCCCGTCAGTTTTGACTCATAGTGACTCTGTATAGGGTCTCCAAGGAATGGCTGGTGGGTTTGAACCACCAACCTTGTGGTTAGCAGTCCAGTTAATGGATGCTTATCAGTTGTCCTGGTTATAATCTTCAGCAAATGCCACTGTGTTCTCGGTGTCACTGACCAGATCTCGCATAAGAATTAGGTATGCCATGTCTATTTCTCTTAATTTTACATTCCATGACGTTTTGGCTCCCAAATCATGAGCACACTGTCAGATTTAGTGACCTCATTTCTCTTCAGTGACAGTGTTAATGACACTCAAATATATCATTCACTTTTTCCTCATTCCAAAATATACCAACATTGTATATCATCATTCACACAACTTGATTTATAGGCACTTTTTTTTTTTTTTTTCATTTTCATTCTGCCCAGATAACATTGATAATTCAACTGGAACTTATTTCCACAGGAATTCAATAATTATGAAATTTGGAGGGAAAATTAATTTCTAACTTAGTCTTTTCTAATTTTAATGCTGGCCAGTGTTTCTGAAATTTGTCTGTGAATTTTTAAAAAGAGATAGAACAGATTTTAGACCCAATTTAATTTTCCATTTATCAGTATACTGTTAAAAGAAAATGAATGCAATTTCCAAGTTCAGATTAATTCCTAATACACCAGAGTGTGGATTTAAATAGTAGACAAATACAGTACTAATAAAAACAACAATTTTCCCTCAGCTCTGTGCCAGTTCTTTAGCTTTATGAAGGGACCACAGATGTCAGCAAAGAATGTCACCATTCTTAGTCTCATGCCTGGGTTGGCTTTCCCAAGAATAGGACAGTCATAAGTGAGGCTCTGCAGCTCTGTGGATGTATCCTAGGAGCCCAGAGTCGGTCTTAGAACAAAAGTTCTGTACCTTGATTCTCTTTCCTTCATGGGGAGTTTTCCATTTCCTTCATACTCCTCATGGAAGCACCAAGCAGTACACAAGTATTACATAAATATACCCAGGAAAATAAGGAGCTCTGGTAGTGTAGTTGTTACGACTTGGGCTGTTAACCTCAAGGTCAGCAGTTTGAAACTACCAGCTGTACCATGAGAGAAAGATGAGGCTTTCTGCTCCCATAAAGATTTAATAGCCTTGGAAACCCTATGCAGGGTCACTGTGAGTCAAAACTGACTCCATGGCACACCATCACTATCATCACCCAGGAAAATATCAAATTTCTTTCTACCACCACTTCCTTCCAATCTAAACTCCCACATTTCTCCTTAGAAGAAGAGACTTTAGTTAACAATTTTATGTGTAAATTTCTGATCAGGAGTCAAATCTTCCATCCTTCTTTATTCTCTATGCTCAATCTGTTGTTATTGCTAATTCTCGTTGAGTCAACTCTGACTCATAGTGACCTTCTGTACAACAAAGTGAAATGTTGCCTGGTTCTGCATCATCCTTATATATAATTGTCACCATGCTTGAGTCCATCATTCAGTTACTGGACCAATCCATCTCTCTGAGGGTTTTCCACACCCTTGTTGACCCCTGCCTTCACCAAACATGATGCTGTTTTAGTGACTGGTACCTCCTCATGATGTCATGTGTTAAGTAAGTGAGTTGAACAGTGTTCTGTTGTGATCTATAAGGTTTTTACTGATTAATTCTTAGAAGTAGATCAATAGGCCTTTCTTAAGTCTGGATGTTCTATTGCCCACCATTGATGACCCTGTTGGTATTTGAAATACTGGTAGTATAGCTCCCAGAATCACAGCAACATGTAAGCCACCACAATATGATAAACTGAAAGACAGGTGGTGGTACTGTCAGTTACTGTGCTGAGCAAAGTTGGTTTGAACCACAAGGTTGGTGGTTCAAACTCACTAGTTGCTCCTTGAAAACTCTATACAGGGTTGCTGTGGGTTGGAAGTGACTTCATGGAACTTAACAACAACAGATTTCTTAGAAAAATAGAAAGAGGTGCAAATGTAAAAATCAAGTGCTCACTTATTTGATGTGTAGGGAATCTGTCAATTGCTGCCTTGTTTGGAGATGGCCTTCCTGTGGTTTATATATTGTTTTATTTTCATGGATCCATACTCTCCACAACTTCATGGGTTCTCTTTCTGATTCCCAATCAGTCTGCGTTTCTTTGGCTATCATAAATGTGGTACACTTAGGTCATGGTTGTGTGCTGTGGAGTCAATTCTGACTCATATTAACTCTGTATAGGGTTTTTGAGGCTGTGCATCTTTACAAAAACAGAAAGCCTCATCTTTCTCCTGTGGAGCAACTAGTAGATTCAAACTGCTGATTTTGCAGTTAGCAGCCCAAAAAGCTGTCAGGGTTTCAAATGATAGATGTTGTTATTAAGTGCCGTTGAGTCGATTCCAACTCACAGCGACCCTGTATAGGGTTTCTGAGGAGTAGCTGGTGAGCTTGAACCACTGACCTTGCAGTTCAAACTGTTTTGCCATCTGGCACATTACCCCACAGCGCCATACCAGGATACCTA
This sequence comes from Chrysochloris asiatica, assembly GCF_000296735.1. Lineage (NCBI taxonomy): Eukaryota > Metazoa > Chordata > Mammalia > Afrosoricida > Chrysochloridae > Chrysochloris > Chrysochloris asiatica. Next base: position 23,367,556 of record NW_006408541.1, on the reverse strand, counting down.
ATTGATAGGTAGATGGTAGGAAAACAAAGACCTCTCCTTTTGGAATATAAAGACTTGAGGTTGTCAGTGCTCATCTTTCTCACCAAGAGGAAAGAACCTGCCTGAGAAAGGAGGTAAAGCCCCAATGATTCGGTGCCAGCACCACTGTTAGAATTCCCAATTTGTGTGACCCTAAGCCACTTGTGAGCTCTGGTAGAGTAGTGGTTACGAATCAGGCTGCAAACTTCAAGGTCAGCAGTTTGAAACTACCAGCTGCTCCGTGGGAGAAAGATGAGGCTTTCTGCTCCTGTAAAGATTTATAGCCTCGGAAACCCTGTACAGGGTCACTATGAGTCGGACTTGACTTGATGGCACATAACAACAGCAAGTCTTTTGAGCTTGTTTTCTATCACTTAAAGTTGAAATTGCATCTACTAAGTGTGTTATGTTTCATACAAACATCTAATCATAAAATCTTTCCAAACACGTGAATAAGACTGAAGCAGCTACACAGACCATCTAGATTTGTATATACAGCTTCTGGATAATATGGAGGAAATTGATAAAGTAAAGAGATACTACACTCACAAATCCAAACTGTAGTACCATGACAGAACATAGCAGAATATCTAACCCAGACATGGATGGGCTAGATATGTCCTAGAGATGTCCTAGAAAGATGTTTAGAGATAGAAAAAAAAAAAAAGGGGGGGGGAACCACTCTAGAGAGAACTTGAAGGAAAATGGGACAACAGGTAGGAGCTAGTTTTTTTAGTGTAAAAGTTGAAAGGGAGCTTGAGGATGGGTAGAACTTTTCATGGTTCAGAAGGGTCTGATCATAGAATGTAAAGATCTGAATGAGAAAGGAGCAATGTGGAATTCATTTAGGGGAGAAGAAACACAGAGCAGTATGGGAGTTTAAGTATGGAAGAGGACAGCTAAGAAGCGTGAATGACCAATTTCATCAGAAATGTGAGATGTGAGGAAGGTTAACTGGCCATAAGGATTAAAAAACATTTAGTTTGGAAGAAAGGGAGTGGTGTTTGGCTCAGTCTCTAGGTATTAGGGTTGGTTACCTATGTCATCTTGGGACAGTCAAATGCTCATGTCTACAATAGTAATATAATGATTTCTTTATCCAGCCATCATTCGTCTATTCATTCATCCATCCTTCCATCCATCCATCCATCCATCCATCCATCCATCCATACATCCATCCATCCATACATACATACATACATGGTTGTTGTTGTTGTCAGGTGCCATCAAAGTGGAATCGACTCATAGTGACTCCATGCACAGCAGAAGGAAACAATGTCTGATCCTGAGCCAACCTCACTACCACTGCCACACTTGAGTCCATCAATGATGCCACCTGGCCAATCCATCTCATTGGGGGGTCTTCCTTTTTCTCTCTGACCCTCCATCTTACCAAGCATGATATCCTTCTCCAGTGACTGTTCCCTCCTGACAATATGTCCAAAGTATGAGAGACGAAGTTTAGTCACCTTGGCCTCTAAGGAGCACTCTGGCTGCACTTCTTCCAAAACAGATCTATTAGTTCTTTTGGCAGCCCATGACACTTTTAGTATTCTCCTCCAACACCATAATTAAAAGGCATCAATTCTTCTACGATCTTCCTTATTCACTGTCCAGCTTTCACATCCATATGAAGTTATTGAAAATACCATGGCTTGGGTCAGGTGCACCTTAGTCCTCAAGCTAACATCTTTGCTCTTCAACACTTTAAAAAGTTCCTGTGCAGCAGATTTGCCTAATGCAATACGTCGTCTGATCTCTTGACTGCTGCTTCTGCGAATGTTGATAGTTGATCCAAGAAGAATGAAGTCCTTGTCAACTTCAATCTTTTCTCTGTTGAGAAGAATGTTGTTTATTGGTCCAGTGGTGAGGATCTTTGTTTTCTTGACATTGAGTGTAATCCATACTGAGGCTGTGCTCTTTGATCTTCATCAGCAAATGCTTCAAGTCCTCTTTACTTTCAGCAAGTAAGGTTGTATCATCTGCATATAGCAGGTTGTTAATGAGTCTTCCTCCAATCCTGATGCCACGTTTTTCTTCATAGAACTCAGCTTCTCGTATTATTTGCTCAGCATACAGGTTGTTGAATAAGTATGGTGAAAGAACACAACCTTGTCGCACACCTTTCCCAATTTTAAAACATTCAGTGTTCCCATGCTCTGTTCGAACAACTGTTTCTTGGTCCAGGTACAGATTCCTCAGAAGGACAATTAAGTGTTCTGGAATACTCATACTTCGCAATGTTGTCCATAGCTTATTATGATCCACACAATCGAAAGCCTTTGTGTAGTTAATAAAGCATAGGTAAACATCTTTCTGATATTCTCTGCTTTCAGCCAAGATCCATTGGACATCAGCAATGATATCTCTCGTTCCACAATGTTTTCTGAATCCAGCTTGAACCTCTGGAAGTTCTCTGTCAACGTATGATTGTAGCCGTTTCTGTATTACCTTTAGCAAAACTTTACTCGCTTGAGATATCAAGGAGATTGTCCAATGATTTCTGCATTCTGTTGGGTCACCTCTCTTTTGAATGGGCACAAATATGGATCTCTTCCAATCAGTTGGCTAGATAGTTGTCTTCCAAATTTCTTGGCAGAGATGAGTGAGTGCCTCCTATGCTGCCTCACTTTCTTGAAAGATTTCATTTTTTATCCCATCAATTCCTGGTGCCTTGTTCTTTGCCAATTCCTTCAATGCACTTTGGACTTCCTCCCTGAGTATCATTGGCTCTTGTTCATATGCTATCTCTTGAAATGGTTGAACATTAACCATTTCCTTTTAGTACAATGACTCTGTGTATTCCTTCCATCTTCTCTTGATGCATTTTGCATCATTCAATAATTTGCCCAGAGAATCTTTCAATATTTCAAGTCAAGGCTTGAATTTTTTCTTCAGTTTCCCCAGCTTGAGAAATGCTGAGTGTGTTCTTCCTTTTTGGTTTTCTGATTCCAGATCTTTGCATATTTTATTATAGTATTTGGCTTTATCTTCTCAAGCTGATCTTTGAAATTTTCTGTTCAGCCCTTGGACCTCCTCAATTCTTCCATTTGATTTAGCATCTCTATGCTGGAGAGCAAGTTTCAGAGTCTCTTCTGACATCTATTTTGAACTTTTCCTTCTTTCTTGTCTTTTTAATGTCTTTTTGCTCTCTTCACGTGTGATGTTCTTAATGTCATTCCACGACTCTTCTGGTCTTTGGTGTTCGGTGTTTAATGTATCAAATCTGTTACATACATACAAACATTTATTCATCCATCCACCCGCCCACCTATCCTTCCATCCATCCTTCCACTCAACCATTCTTTCATTTATCCATCCCATCATTATTAAACCATCTCCAATCATTTTTTGAGCTCCTATCATATACCAGGAGTCCTGGTGTAGCACTGCAGGATAAGTACTGGGCTGCAAGGTTGGTTTGAACCACAAGGTTGGCAGTTCAAACTCACCAGTCGCTCCTTAGAAACTTCATACAGGGCTGCTATGAGTCAGAACCGAATCAACAGCACTTAACAACAACATCAGATGCCATGATCTGGGTTACTTGTTAAAGAGAAAGATGAAAACACATGGTTCTTGTCTTTGAGATACTTCAGGTCTAGAGTGGTGAAAGAATATGTAAACAGATAATTGCAACACAGTTTCCTAAGTGCAATAATAAAAGATTTTGCAAAGTGCCAAGGGAAAAGCATGTTGGTTGTGAAGATTAAATGAGATTACATGTGTGAAAAGCACTTTGTGAACTATTCAAATATTAGTCATTATTATAATCTTCATAACAACTCTGGGAGAAAGGCTTGGATTATTATCCCTTTAATTTTTTTCTGTGTTATAAAAGCTATCTAACAACTTTACTGCAAGTTACAAAATAGAGAAAATAAGTACTCACCCACGATTCAGCTGCTTTAACACTGTCATCATTTTACATTTTGCTAAATTTCATTAGTATCTTTATTCCTGAATTTTTGATTTTTCGCACATAGCAATCATACTGTAGATATCACAATCATTATTTATTTTTCCTCTTAAATAAATGACCTACTTGTTTTTGTTTCTGTCTGTGTGTGTCAGGGTGGGTGGGGGCACCATAGTAACAGATACTTCTCTGGCTCAGTTGCAGCTCAAAACCCACCCTCCTCATTTCTTGTGAGTTACTGGACCCTTTTGTTTCCTTTCCAACAAGAATCATGTCAATTCCATTTGTCCTTTCATGGTCCTCTCTGCCATTTTAAGCCTGGGGCTGTGCCTGACACCCATGTCCTTTTATTTTTGATTTCCTGCTAATCCTGAGAAGCGACCCCATCTGAGCTTTCTCTGTTTTTATAATGAAGGATAAATTGGCCTCTGCTCTCATCTCACCTGTGTTGCACTGGTAGCCCATTTTGTGCCCGCAGTTGATGCCTGGGATGAGGGGATAAGCACACTCCGTCTCCACTTTGTCTCCTTTTAAAGCCAGCTGTATAGGATTTCATTCTTCTCACTTCACCATGACCTTCTCGTTGCCTAGTCCAATGGTAAGTTCTCAGGCATCATCTCACTTGACACATCAACAACATTTGACAAAGTTGATCACTTTTTCCACCTCAAAATATTTTCTTCATTTAACTTCCAGGACATACTTCCTGGGGAGCTCCTTCTCAGTTCCTTTTACTGGTTTGTCTTAATTTCCTTGACCTTTATAGACAGGACTACTCTAGGAGTTTGCCTTTGGCTATTTTCTCTATCTATACACATTTCTAGGTGACCTCACCAGTTTTGGGGCTTTAACTCCTATAGGGGGATCCAACTATAGGGAGCACAGTGGCTCCATAGGATAATCAATGGACTGTGAACCACAAGGTTGGTGGTTTGAGCCCACCATTTGCTCCATGGGAGAAAGATGAGGCTCACTGATGCAAAGATATAAGGCTCTAAAACCCTATACAGGGTCACTATGAGTTGGAACTGACTTGATGCCACTTAACAACAACTATATAGGCTGATGGCCCCCAAAATGTATCAATCCAACCATTCCAAATTTACATACTCAATGGATTATTCAACATTTCCACATAGATGTCTAGTAGACATATCAACATTACTTTCCAAAGTCAAACTCTTGGTCTCTTCCTACTCTAACCTCCTCCTCTCTTGTTTTTGTTATGGTTGTTAAGTGCCGTGGAGTCAGTTCTGACTCATAGCGACCCTGTACAGGGTTTCCAAGGCTGTAAATCTTTACAGGAGCAGAGAGCCTCATCTTTCTCCCATGGAATAGCTGGTAGTGTCAAACTGCTGACCTTGAGATTCACAGCCTGATTTGTAACCACTACACTACCAGAGCGCCTCCTCTCTTAGTTTCCCCCATTTTGTCATTGTTTGCCATTAAGTCAGTGCCAGTACATAGCAATGTCATGTGACAGAGCAGAACTGCCCCACAGATTTATGATGTTAGTGAAGAACAGTGACTATACCATGGATTTCCAGAAGAATGAACAGATCTGTCTTGGAAGAAGTACAGCCAGAATGCTCCTTAAAAGTGAGGATGGTGAGAATTCATCTCACATATGGTGTTGTTGTTGTTGTTACATGCTGTTGAGTCAGTTCCCACCCATAGCGACCCTGTGTAGTATTTCCAAGGAGCAGCTGGTGAGCTTGAACCACCGACCTTGCGGTTCAAACCAACTTTGTAGTCCAGTGAATTATCCCACAATGCCACACCAGGACTCCTATGGTTGTGTTGTTGTTGTTGTGAAGTGACGTTGAGTTGGTTCTGACCCATAGCGACCCTGTATAGGGCTTCCGAGGAACATCTGGTGAGCTTGAACTGCCAAACTTGCAGTTCAAACGGCTTTTCAGTCTGGCTGTGTAGTGAGTTACAAATTGGGCTGCTAAACTACAAGGTTAGCATTTTGAATCTACAAGCTGCTCCATGAGAAGATGATAAGGCTTTCTACTCCTATAAAGGTTTATAGCCTTGGAAACCCTATATAGGGTCACTGTAAGTTGGAACCAACACAGCGGCACACCATTACCACTTGTTGTTGTTGTTAGGTGTCTTCAAGTCAGTACCAACTCATAGTGACCCTATGCACAACAGAACAAAACACTGACCGGTCTTGGGCCAACCTCACAATCATTGCTACACCTGAGCTCATTGTTGCTGCCACTATATCAATCCATTTTGTTGGGGGTCTTCCTCTTTTTCACCAATCCTCCATTTTAACAAACATGATAACCTTCTCCAGTGACTGGCCCCTCCTAGTAATATGTCCAAAGTATGAAAGATCAAGTTTGGCTATGCTGGCTTCAAAGGAACACTTTGGCTGCACTTCTTCCAACACAGATCTGTTGGTTCTTTGGCAGCCCATGGCACGTTCAATATTCTCTTCCAACACCATAATCCCAAAGCATCAATTCTTCTACGGTCTTCCTTATTCACTGTCCAGCTTTTGCATAGATATGATGTTATTGAGAATACCATAGCTTGGGTCAGGCCCACCTTAGTCCTCAAGCTGATATCTTTGTTTTTCAACACTTTAAAAAGGTCTTATGCAGCATATTTGCCTAATGCAATACATCATTTGATTTCTTGACTGCTGCTTCCATGAGTGTTGATGGTTGATTCAAGAAAAATGAAGTCCTTGACAACGTTGTTTATTGGTCCAGTGGTAAGGATTTTTGCTTTCTTTACACTGAGATACAATTCATACCGAAGGCTGTGGTCTTTGATCTTCATCAGTAAGTATTTGAAGTCCTTCCTCTTCACTTTCAGTAAGCAAGGTTGTATCATCTGCATATTGCAGGTTGTTAATGAGTCTTCCTCCAATCCTGATGCCATGTTTTCCTTCATAGAACACAGCTTCTCGGATTATTTGCTCAGCATACAGGTTGAATAAGTATGGTGAAAGAATACAACCCTGTCACACACCTTTCTTAATTTTAAACCGTTCAGTGTTCCCACGTTCTGTTTGAACAACTGCCTCTTGGTCCATGTACAGATTCTTCATGAGCACAATTAAGTGTTCTGGAATACTCTTAGGACATATTATAAGGAGGACCCAGGCCCTGGAGAAGTACATCATGCTTGGCAAAGTGGAGGGTTAGTGAAAAAGAGGAAGACCCTCGATAAGAATTGACACAGTGGCTTCAACAATGGGCTCACACATAGGAACAATTGTGAGGATGGCACAGGACCAGGCAGTATTTCATTCTGTTGTACATAGGGTCTCTATGAATTGTAACCAACTAGACAGCACCTAACAATAGCAACATGGTATAGGATTATATTCTTTTTAGTACATAAATATTTTTTTCTTCTAATGAAGTAAAACAATATAATGGCCAACTTATTTCCTTTCTAAGCCTCAATTTCCTTGGCTGTCAAATGAATCTAGAAATATTACACATGCTATAAGGGTGTAAAAAATAAGGAAGGTATTATAGCTAAAGTTCTTGGCCCAGTGTCTGATCTACAGAGTTGTTTTTAATAACAATCTCATGCACATTAGAGTTAGACAAATCAGGATTTGAATGATTTCTATGCATAGCATTTACAACAGTGACAAGAACACAGTGGTGGTGTTTTTAAGTGCCATTGAGTTGGTTCTGACTCATGTATTGGGTGTCCGAGGAGTGGCTGGTGAGCTTGATCCACCAACATTGCAGTTCAAAGGACCTTGCAGTCCAGCACATTAACCCACAGTACCACATCAGGAGTCCACCAAGAACATGGTAGTGGTGGTGGTGGTCTACTGTAGAGTCATTTTTGACTCATCTTTATGGGAGTAAAAAGCCACATCTTTCTCCTGCAAAATGGCTGGTAGTTTCAAACCACTGACCTTGAGGTGAGCAGCCCAACTCGTAACCATTACGCAAGAACATAGCGAATGGTATATGTGTGAATGCTAATAATTATTATTTGATTCACTTTCAAAAGTTATGCAATTTGGGCAAATGACTTAATTTCTGTTCCTCAACGTCTCATCTCTACTAGGGGGATATCTTAACTGTTGTGGTAATTATATAAAATACAGTATATAGCATGTAAAGATGAATATGTTATATATTGAACATTAAAGATGCTATTAACTATTTCCCTATTGTGGAACAATGAGGTTATTCATTAAAAAATGTAAACCACTCTAGATAATAATGTGATAGACATCTTTGTGTATAAACATTTGTACATATTCTAGACTGTTTCCTTACCCTGAAGTCCCAGAACCACTATTATTGGATATAATGCATAAATATTTTCATGATTCTTGTTACATATTCCAGATGGCTCTCTTTATCCTTTTGCAGAGAATAATTCTGAGTGTTCAGATTACCTGGCTAGTAAGTGTTAGGATCAAGACCAGAATTGAACGTGTGCTATATTTTACTGCCTCTCACTCTTGTTTACCTCTTTTTCTGACTGAGTCATCAGACAATTCATGAGACCATCTACTTGAAAATTTATACATAATAAATTACACAAACATCTATTGTACCATAGCTCCTATGCATCAAGGAATTTGGGAACAGCTTAGCTGGGTGGTTATGGTATAGGACCTCTCAAGATCTTACAATCATTTCTAGACTTGACAGGGACTGGAGAATCTCTGACCAAGGTCACTGACATGGTTGTTGTCAGGGAACACCGATTCCTTACCACATGGGTCTCTCCATAGGCTGCCTGAATGTCCTCATGACATGGCGGCTGGCTTCCTCAAGGGAGTTCAAGACAGAAGATGACATTTTATGGCCTAATCTTGGAACTGACATGCTATCATTTCTGCTAATGCTTGATTGCGCAGAGTAATTATGGTGAATATGGGAGGTGGTGGTGGTGGTTGTGTGCCACCAAGATGGTTCCAACTCATAGCAGCCCTGTAGAGGGTTTCTGAGGCAGTAAATCTTTATAGGAGCAGAAAGTCTCATCTTTCTCTTGTGGAATAGCTGGTAGAGTTGAACTGCTGACCTTGAAGTTAGCAGCCCAGTTCTTAATCCACAATTCTATCGGAGCTCCTTGGTGAATGTGGGCAAGGACTACACAAAGGAGGCCATCTGGGAGGTTGACTACCACAAAAATAGACTGTGGGCTCATAGTCCTATTTTGCTTATTTATTCTTTATTCCTCTTATCCTTTGTCACATTCTGCCTTGCTTTTTAACTGCTTTCTGATAGGATAAAATGTTTATTGAAAACCCAGTATGAGCCAGGCAAGGAGTCTCTGTGTGGTGCAAACTGTTAAGTGTTCAGCTGCTAACCAAAAGGTTGATGGTTTGAATCCACCCAGAGGCACTTTAGAAGAAAGATCTGGTAATTTGCTTTTATAAGTTCGCAGCCTTGAAAATTCTAAGGAACACAGTTCTAATTTGCAACACGTAGTATTGCCTTGACTTGGAACTGAGTCAGTGATAACTGGTTTGCCACCAGTTTGGTTTAGGTGTCAGGCATGGTGAGTGTTGCTTTCACAGATAAATGTAACCCTCACAACACCCATGTGAGGGGAATATTGTTACTTTACATTACAGAGAGGAAAAGAGACCCAGAGAGACAAAGTAATTTGCCAAAAGAAGATGACAGGGCAAGCTAGAATCAGAATTAAGATTCAAACTCAGAACTGTAACTTCAGAATCTTGTCCTTTCTATGATACCAGGGTGCTTTGCTGGTAGATGCTCTATCTGTCTAACGTCTTAGCTCTTGTAAGTATTAAGAGCTGACATTCAAGGAACATTTCTAAGCTGGTCTTCCCCAGACTAGAAACTACTAAAGCCCTTTTTGGCTTTGTCATTGAGAATATATGAGGTGACAGTGTCCCAAATGTACACATGACTGGAGTTATCTCTAATGAGATGTCAATCAGTATCGAAGTATGATTGGGAGAAGAATTCTAGGCTTTGGTATGTGCTTTATTGATCGCTGACATCTTTTAATACCTGTGTTTGGGGGAGTGGTTTTATTACCTGTGATTACCTGTGTTAAAGGTTATCAGGTAATAGCTGGTCTGATTTAGCAAGGCTTGGTGTTTCTTTGCCTGTCAGCGTTGATGGGATTTTCTTATTCTTTTCAGGCAGCCCTTAAGGTCTTTGTATTAAATTCCTGGAGCTTTCAGAAGGAGCTACAAAAGAAAAGTTATTATTGTTATTTTTGGCTAATTAAAGGGGGAAAATACAGAAGAGTGTGGTTGTCATGAGAAGGCACATTTAGATCTCCTGCTTTGGTTGCTATAACTGAGCAATGGAACCTGTTGTTCTACTCGGAATCTATCATGGCATGTGTGCCAATGCTGGCCTCCCCTAGGCTGTTATTATTGTTAAGTACCATTGAGTTGGTTCTCACTCATAGAAACTTTATGTATTACATTGCCTGGTTCTGTGCCATTCTCATGTTTGAGCTATTTGTTACAGCCATCTCATGGAGTCTTGCTCTTCTTCACTGACTCTCTACTTTATTAAGCATGGTGTCATTTTCCAGGGAGTGGTCACTCCTGATATGTCCAAGGTCATTATTTTCTTCTAAGGAACATCTTCATCATTCATCTGTCAGTTTGTAGTACTGTGATGGCTTGTGAGTTTCTGAGATTCTGGACATTGTACCACTAGTTTTTTAACTACAGCAGGATCAACCATCAACTATCAACTATCAACACTCATGGAAGCAACCGTCAAGAAATCAAATGACGTATTGCACTAGACAAATCTGCTGCAGAAGACCTTTTTAAAGTGTTGAAGAGCAAAGACGTCAGCTTGAGGACCAAGGTGCACCTGACCCAAGCCGTGGTATTTTCAATAGCCTCATATGCATGTGAAAGCTGGACAGTGAATAAGGAAGACTGTAGAAGAATTGATGCTTTTGAGTTTTGGTGTTGGAGGAGAATGGCTGCCAAAAGAACCAACAGATCTGTGTTGGAAGAAGTGCAGC
>NW_006408541.1:23353091-23355792 GCF_000296735.1 Chrysochloris asiatica | reverse complement strand
TATTCAAATGTGCATACCAATCACTAAAGCCAGTGATGATGTAATTGCAGAATTCTACCAACTTCCTCAGTTTGAAATTCACAAAACTTGCTATCAAGATGTATTGATAATTACTGGTGTTTGGAATGCAAAGGTTGGAAACAAAGAGGAAGGATCAGTACTTGGAAAATATGACCTTGTTGACAGAAATGATGTAGGAGATCACATGATATAATTTTGCAAGACCAATGCCTTCTTCATTGTAAATACCTTTTTGAAACAACATAAAAGGTTACTATACACATGGATCTCACCAGATGGAATACACAGAAATCAAACTGACTGCATCTGTGGAAAGAAATGGTGGAAAACCTCCATGTCATCACTAAAGCCAGTCTAGGGGCAGACTGGAACAGACCATCAATTGCTCATATGTGAATTCAGGTTGAAACTGAAGAAAATGAACACAAGTCCACAAAGGCCAAACTATGATGTTGAACACATCCCACCTGAATTTAGACATCATCTCAAGAACAGATTTGATAAATTAGACACTAATGACTAATGACCACAAGAGTTGTACGATGACATCAGGAACATCATACAGGAAGAAAGCAAAAGGTCATTTAGAAGACAAGAAAGAATGAAAAGATCAAAATGAACTCTGAAACTTGCTCTCCAGCATAGAGATGCTAAAGCAAATAGAAGAAATGAGGAGGGGAAATAACAATAGAAAATTTCAAAGGGCAGCTTGAGAAGCCAAAGTCAAATATAATAATGAAATGTGCACAGATCTGGAGTTAGAAAACCAAAATGGAAGAACATGCTCAGCATTTCTTAAGATGTGGGAAAAGAAGAAAAATCCAAGACTTGTGTTGCAATATTGAATGAATCTATGGGCAAAATATTGAATTATGCAGAAAGCACCAAAAGAAGATGGAAGAAAAACACAGTCACTGTACCAAAAAGAAATGGTTGGTGTGCAACCATTTCAAGAGGTAGCATATGATCAAGAGCCAATGATACTGAAGGGAAAAGTCCAAGATACACTGAAAGCATTGACAAAAATAAGATTCCAGGAATTGATGCAACACAAATGGAAATCTTTCAACAGACTGATATGGCACTGGAGGTACTCACTCATCTATGCCAAAAAATTTGGATGACAACTACCTGGCCAAGAGAACCATACCTGTGCCCATTCCCAAGAGAGGTGACCCAATGAAATGTGGAAGTCATCAGACCATATTATTAATATCACACATAAGTAAAATTTTGCTAAAGATAATTCAAAACCAGCTGCAACAGTACATTGACATGGAACAGACAGAGGTTCAACCTGGATTCAGGCGAGGATGAGGAACAAGGGCTAGACTTGCTGATGGCAGACAGATCTTGGCGGAAAGCAGAAAATACTAGAAAGATGTTTAGTTGTCCTTGCTTGATTATGTAAAGACTTTTAGTTGTGTGGATCATGACAAACTATAGACAATGTTGTGGAGAATGAGTATTCCAGAACACTTAATTATTCTCATGAGGAACCTATACAAAGAGGCAGTTGTTTGAACAGAACAAGGGAACACTGAATAGTTAAAATGGTTTAAATTTAGGCAGTCAACAACTGAAATGATGTATTGCATTAGGCAGATCTGTTGCACAAGATCTCTTTAAAGTGTTCAAGAGCAAAGATGTAAGTTTGAGGACTAAGGTGTGCCTGATCAAGACATGGCATTTTAAATAAGGTCATATGCACATGAAAGTTGGATAATGAAAAAAAAGATCCTAGAAGAATGGATGCATTTGAGTTATGGTGTTGGAAGAGATTATTAAGAATACCATTGGACAACCAAAAAGAACAATAAAATCTGTGTTAGAAGAAGTACAGCCAGAATGCTCCTTAGAAGCCAGGATGACCAGTCTTCATCTCTTATATTTCGGACATATTATTAACAACTTTGGCTCAAGATATTCTATGGCAAACAGACTCATGAGTCTCCAAAAGTGTCCAGGAGTGCTGATATGGTGTATGGGATCAGCACTGAAGTGCTAATGGCAAGGTGGTGGTGGTGGTGGTGGTTGTGTGCTGTGGAGTCAGTTCTGATTCATAGCAACCCTGTATAGGGTTTCTGAGACTGTAAATCTTTATGGGAGCAGAAAGCCTCATCTTTCTCCCATGGAACTGCTGACTGTGAAATTAGCAGCCCAATTTGGATCCACTACACTATGGTGGGTAGTTTAAACCCACCAACTGCTCCTTGAAAACCCTATATAGGGTTGCTGTGAGTTGGAATCAACTCGACGGCATCTAACAGCAGTAACAACAATAGCAAAGATGTCCATGCTCTAATCCTATAATCTGCGAGTACACTAAATTACATGGTGAAAGGAAATTAACGTTGCAGATAGAATTAAGGTTGTTAATCAGATGACCTTGAAATGGGAAATGTACCTGAATTGTATATGTGGAACCAATCTAACCACATGAGTTCCTTAAAGAACAGTTTGGAACTGGTTCATTCCAGTTAAACCCCTGCTGAGGATTTACGTTTCCACCCCAGATATAATGAATCAGAACCTACATTTTAAAAGATCTTCAAGGCATTCTTAGAGATCTACTGGTAATTATTTTGTACACTGAAAAATCACCTAGGGATTTTGTTAAAAGGTAGATTCTAATGCAGTGCTGTTGTTGTTGTCAAGTGCCATTGAGTTGATTTTGACC
>NW_006408541.1:23328967-23349726 GCF_000296735.1 Chrysochloris asiatica | reverse complement strand
TTGCTTCTACATCTGGGGTTGAAATGCAAATTCTCAGCAGGGAGTCAAGCCAGAAAGAACTGGCTAGATACCCTGCTTGGAAGTAGAGAATTTTTTTCTAGTTGTGTTCAAAGAGAGAGATGCAATGACAGAAGAAAGGTCAGCGAAAAGTAATGTGAGAAGGATTCCACACACTGTTGCTGTCTTTGAAGAGGGAGGAAGGGGCCATGAGCCAAGGAATGCAGGTGCCCCTGAGAATTTGGAAAAGGAAGGAGAAAGTATTCCTTTTTAGAGGTCCAGAGAAATGCAGCCTTGCTGTCATCTGGATGTTAGCCCCTTGAGAACTGTCAAAAATGAAGATAATAATAATAATTTTGGGTTGCTTTAAGCTGCTAGATTTGTGGAAATTTGTTACATCAGCAATAGAACTGTAATATAATTACCCATCAGCCTTGCTGAAACTATTTTATAACTGCACTTAGTCTTTCTATCCAACCTTCTTTCTTTCTGCCAGTTCTTTATAGGTGTTAGACCTGTATTATAGTCTGACAGCTCACTCAACCTCCTCTGGCTCCTTCCCCCAATTTTTCTCACAGGTGTTTTCCTAATTCATCTCTGCATCTCTGTTCTCATCTGAGCATTTGCTTCTCTGAGGATCCAAAGTAACTGAAGGCATTACAAAGAAGCCAATGGCTTAATGTAAAATAAGTTCTGAATCTGCTCTATCCAATGTGGTAACCACTGTTGTTGCTAGTTACCTTCCAGTTGGCTCCAAGTCATAATAATCCTAGGCACAAGAGAATGAACCACTGACTAGTCCTGCACCGTCCTTACAATTGTTATGTTTGAGCCCATTGCTGCTACCACTGTGCCAATTCATCTCATTGGAGTCTTCCTCTTTTTCACTGACCCTCCGCTCTACCAAGCATGATGTCATTCTCCACAGACTGTCCCCCCTGATAATACTTCTTTAGTATGAGATGAAGTCTAGCCATCCTGGCTTCTAAGGAGCATTCTGGATGTATGTCTTCCAACACATTTGTTTTTCTGGCAGCCCATGGTACTTTCAATATTCTTCTCCAGCACCACAGCTCAAATGCATCAATTCTTCTATGGTCTTCCTTATTCAATGCCCAGGTTTACATGCATATGAGGCTATTGAAAATACCATGGCTTGGATCAGGCTCATGCACTTTAGCTCTCAACTGACATTCCTGCTCTTGAACACTTTAAAGAGGTCTTGTGAAGCAGATTTGCCTAACACAATACATCGTTTGATTTCTTGACTGTTGCTTCCGTGAGTATTGGTAGTGGATACAAGAAAAATGAAGTCTTTGACAACTTCAGTCATTTATCCATTTATATGGATGTTGTTATTGGTCCAATGGTGAGGATTTTTGTTTTCTTGACATTGAGGTGCAATCCATACTGATGACTGTGGTCTTTGATCTTATCAGTAAGTATTTTAAGTCCTCTTCGCTTTCAGCAAGCAAGGCTATATCATCTGCATATTGCAGGTTGCTAGTGACTCTTCCTCCAATCCTGATGACACATTCTTCATATAATCCAGTTTCTCAGATTATTTGCTCAGCATGTAGATTGAATAAATATGGTGAAAGAATATAACCCTGGTGCATACCTTTCCTGATTTAAAACCATTCAGTGTACCTTGTTCTTTTAGAAACACTGCCTCTTAATCTATGTACAGGTTCCTCATAACTAAGTGTTCTAGAATATCCATTTTTTGCAATGTTATTCACAGCTTGTCATGAACCACACAGTCAAAAGTCTTTCTGTAGTCAGTAAAGCCGAGGTAAACATCTTTCTGGCATTCTTGGTTGTCAGCCCAGACCTGTCTGACAGGTTATCAGCAGTGATAACCTTCACTCCATGACCTCATCTAAATCCAGCTTGAACCTCTGGCAGTTCCCTGTTGATGTACTATTGCAGCCATTTTTGAATTATCTTTAACACTATTTTACTTGAGTGTGATATTAATGCTATTGACGGATGATTTCCGCATCCCGTGGTAAAGGAGCTCTGGAGGCATAGTGTTTTTTAATGGCTGCTAGCCCAGATGGTCAGGGTTCCATGGAAGAAGTATGTGGCAGTCTGCTGCTATAGAGGTCACAGACTTGGGCCCCCTATGGGGTAGTTCTACTCTGTTCTGTAGGGTCACTGTGAGTCACAACTGACTTGACAGCAATGGTTTTTTTTTAATAGGTAGATCCATGTTGACACTGGGTACTTAAAATGTGGCTGGTATGAATGAGGAACTGAATATTTACTATAACTAGTTTAAATTTTAAAAAGGATACTCGATTCAGCTATTGGAAAACTTTGAATTATTTTTGGAATAATTTGGGTATGTGAATTCACTTTTTAAACTTTACATTTTCTGAACTCCAGATACAAATCAAATATTTTTGTTGAAAATTTGGTGTCTGAATCAAGAGGTATTTAAGCGCAAAATACACACTGACTTTTAAGGATTTAGAATGAAAGAGAGAATACAAAATATTTCATTAACAATTTTTATATTGTTTTCATATGAGAGGGCTTCGAAAATTTTGTGGGAAAATGGAATTAAAAGATAATAGCATTTTCCCATGAACTTCTTGAAGCCCTCTTGCATTGAAATAAAAATTTAGACATTGAGTTAAGTAAAATATGTTATTAAAATTCTTTTGTTTCTATTATTTTTCAAAATGTGTCTACTAGAAAATTTAAAATTATATACATTGCCTGTATAATATAAACGGTGCTATTCTGCAAAGCCATTTGAACTGTAAGGTCGGCGGTTCAAGCTCACCAACTGCTCCTTGGAAACCCTATACAGGGTTGCTATGGGTGGGAATTGACCTGACGGCACTCAACAACAACAACATTCTAGATGCTGTGCTGATGCAAGATCAGAACACGTATTAAATGCTTCTGATACTTTAGGCAATGGACTCCTGGTATGGCTCCATAGGTTAATCACTAGACTTGTAACAATAAGATCAGAGGTTCAAATACACCAGCTGCTCCTTGGAAACCCTATACAGAGTCAATAAGAGTCAGAATCAATTTGACAGCACTTAGCAAAACAACATATTTTAGGACCATTGATAAATATTTTTCATGGATTATTTATTCCTCAAAACAACCCTGTTTTACAGACAAGGAAGCCAAAGTTTAAGGGACTTGCCCATAAGCATTCAACTATATGTTGTTGTTGTTGTTAAGTACCACTCATTCTGTTTTTAACTTTTTACAACATTGGTCTCAACAATGTATTTGTCCTTTTGTGATTGACTAATTTACTCAGCATAATGCCCTCCAGTTCATCCACGTTGTGAGGTGTTATGCAGTTTCATCATTATTCTTCAACGTTGTATAGTATTCTATTGTGTGTATGTCCTAAAGTTTGTGTAACCATTCTTTGGTTGATACCCATTTAGTTTGTTTCCATCTTTTTGATGTGTACCTTACAGACAGCATATCGAAGGATCCTGGTTTCTTATCCCTTCTGCTCTCTATGTCTCTTGACTGGTATGCTTAATCCGTTTACATTCAGTATCATTATTAATAGGTATGGATTGCTGTCACTTTGCTGTGTGCTTTCTTTTGGTGGTGATTCCGGTATCTTTGTTCCATATAATTTTCTGTGCTGAGTTCATTTTGTTTGTGGGGTTTCTTTTCATTTTAATTTCTTTTGTGTTAATGTTTACCAAATCTTTGATTTTCCTCTTCATTTTGATGTGAAAGTTCATGAATTTTTAGGATAAATTGTAGGTTACCCTATAATTGATTAATTTTCCCTATTTAAAACAGTCTGTTTTATCTTGAAATCTACTGGACTTCCATGTCATTTGGAAGGTTTGTATCTACACTATTCCCTCTTTTTGCTTTGTAGTTAACATAATTATAAAATGATATCTCTGGTTCCCTATTTTCAGTCTGGTAAGTTTGTTTTACTTTGTTGTTGCTAAGTGCTGTTGAGTTGGTTCCAACTCAGAGCAACTGTGTAGGGTTTCTGAGGAGTGACTGGTGAGTTTGAACCACTGACCTTACGGTTCAAACCTACCTTGAGGTCCAGAGTTTATCCTACAGCACCACACTTCTATATGTGGATTGAGTTCTTGGTGGTGTTGTCATGTATGGTATCTCAGGTTGTTTGCTGTGTTGGGTCTCAGTACAAAAAAACACCCTTTAGCATTTTACAAAGTTGTTCCGGTCATTACAAATTCCTTTAATTTCTGTTTATCAGGGAATGTCCTAATTTCATCATTGTATTTGAGGTACAGCTTTGTTGGATTTTTTTTTTTTTCTTTCTTTCAGAATTTTGTAAATGTTATCCCATTGTTTTTGTGCCTGCATGGTTTCTGCTGAGAAATCAGAGCTTAGTCTTATTGGTTCTCCATTGTAGGTAACTTTATTTTTCCTGAGCTGCCCTCAGGATTCTTTCCTTGTCTTTGGTTTTGGAAAGTTTGATTATGATATGTCGTGGTGATTGTCTTTTGGGATCTTTCCTGCTTGGGGTATTTCAGCTTCTTGTATGCTTATCGTCTCATCTTTTGTAATGTTAGATAAGTTTTCTTCCCACAGCTCTTTGACAATTTTAATTGTCTCTTCTTGTTCTGAAATTCTGATCACCAGTAAGTAGTTCTTCTGCATGGTGTCCCACATAACTGTTAAGTTTTCTTTGGATTTTTTTCATTTTTTTCTTTCTGAGTGTTCCTCTAGCATACTAGTCTTCAGAGCTTTATCTTCAAGCTCACTAATTTGGGCTTCGTTTGCTTAGAATTAATCCTCTGGATTTCTAATTGCAGGTTTTGTATTGTTTCACAACTTGCATTTATTTTGTCTGTTTGCTCTTGTAGTGTTTTCCTGAATTCTGCTAAAATTTTTCTGTGTTCTCCTTGCTTTCCTCAATATGTATGACAACCCTTTGAATGTACCCAAACATAATTCTTTTGAATTTTTTTCAGTTAGTTTCATTACCTTTTTTTCCTCAGAAATGTTTCCTGGTTCTGCACCTTGATACTTTCTTTGAGTCATTCTCTTTTATTTCTTTGTGTGGGCTAAAATTGCCTGTTCTGTCATGGTCATTGTGAGATTGCTGTATTTGTAGTAATTTATGGTTGCATGTTGATTTACTCTTAGGTTGTCACCAACTGTGTCCTGTGGGTGTAGTTAGAGAATGGAACTGTGTAAACTGTTCTTGTTTGCTGTTCATACAGCTCAGTGTAAGGTGGAGGAATGGTTGCTGTCTATCACTGATCAGGTGGTCCTGGACCTGGTATTAACTCTTGTCCAGTGAAGGGGGGCTACTAAGGGTAAGGTTGTGGCTGGGCTGTATGGCACAGTTATTATCTCCTGTTGGATGAGAAAGAGAAAGCCCTTCCCTCTCTGTACACACAAGAAAAAACAGAATAAACAAACAAGGAACCAACAATGAAAAGAGAAAATAATAAAAACAAAAGAGAAAGAATAGGCAGCAACCAGAAAAAAGAATATAATAAGTATTAAGACAAAAGAAAGACAGGGAAATTGAGGTATAAAAGAGAAAATAAAAGGAAGAACTAAAAAAATACACTTAAGAATAGCTAAAAAGAAAAGAGAGACAGGAAAATGAAGCTGTAGAAAATAAAAATAAGACCAGAAGTAAAATTAAGAAATAAAAATAATACTTAGAAAAACTAGGGAGAGGGAAGATAAAACAGAGAAAGAGTAAGTAGTAAAGCAAGATCAAAAGGGGAAAAAAGAGGAGAGAAATAAGAAACAGAAAAAAGAAGGAAAAACAAAAGCAGAGATAGGATAAAATTAAGGGAATGAAAGCAATGGAAGGAAGAGAAAGAATAAACAAATAATAAAAAAAGAAGCACAAAAACCAACAACAAAAAAGGCAAACCTGAAAACAACAACAAGAAAACAGTGCAACTATTGGACCCAGAGAGGAGGAAATTCTGATGGGCTCTTGCCAGCCAAGGAGCTCACAACGAGTGTGGGAGGGATGTGACATCAGAGTTCCTGGCCCTATATGGAATTCCTATTGGCCTCAGTGTTCATGTGGCTCTGAACTCCCAGAGAACAGGGTCTGTGCTGAGAATGGCTGAGGATGGGAGCTGGCCACCCCTCCAGTCACAAGGGTAGCATGGGAAACCAGAGGGAATTTTACCTTTCCCATTACTGTGTGAATTTGCTCTTCCAGGCCACATTCTGTTGTCAAAGCTGCTCACAAGATGGTCACAGATGCGTCTGGCCGGTCATTCACCAATCTCCTTCTCTCACGGTCCCTGCTCAGTTTCTCCTACCAGCAAGCACTCAATCCACTTCTGGAATATTTCTTCTGAAGTTCAGGGGTTCCCAACATTTCATCTGGGCCTTTTATTTGGTCTCTTGTATCTTTGTTGTAGAGGGTCCGTGTTTGTATGTCTGCTTAGTCTGCCATTTTGCAGGAAGTCCCACTTGTCCATCCTCATCTTTCATTTGGACAATTGCTAAAACCTTCCAGCTCCCATCCACGTCATCTTTCTGGTTTTGTGGATGAGGCAAGAATAGGGGTTGGTGGTGTGTTGTGGGCAATAAGTCTGGATTCAGACTCACCCATTGGCATTGGCCTATTATAGTCTAGGTAGATAATAAGCCTCAAAGGTGTGTCTTGGGATGTTAAGGAGAAGGAAAGGTAGGAGCAAGGGAAGTCCAAGATTTCTGAAGAATCAAAGAACCTGGGTTTCTGAAACGAGGGTTTAGAATACAGATCCAAAGCCTGGCTAGTGCCTAGTGGTAAGTGAGGGATTCAGGCTGGTAAAGGGGGGACCCTATTCTTCCTTCTCAGAATGTCATTCTGTTGGCTGTGCCTTGGAAACAGGCCTGGGTACTTTTATTAGGGCTGAAATTTGGTCTCCAAATGGAGTGGCCACCCTCATGATCTGTGAGTATTAACATCACTTCTATGCTTTCCACCTGCAGAGACAGAAGGGCTGCACCTGAGCAGGGGTCTTCTGTGGTTCCTTAGTAGCTATGAGAAATTTCCTTCTTTAATTAGATCTCGCTTGCCTGATTCGACAGTTTCTTCAAAATTTAAAGAACTTGGCCTATTTTGTTTAGGAGGATCAGAATAGAAGAGAGAATGCAGACGCTGGAGCAGGTAGGTAACTAAGGGCAAATCCTGACTTCGCCAATGTTTCTCTGTGTATCTTGGGAAGTTACTTAATTTTTCTTAGATTGTAATCAGAATCTACATTTTAGCGGGATCCCATTACCTGAAGATCTTGTTAAAATGTCGATTCTGATTCATATTATCTCTGGGGGTGTTACCAGACAAAGTCTCCTCACCAGCCCCTGCAGCCAATAACAGAGAAAGAGGGAGAATCAGCACACGTTTTAGTGACAGATTTGGATAGCAGTGAGAACGCTTCTCCAAAAGTTGCCTTGTTTCAACCCCCACCCCCCCTGTGTTGGGGTTTTTATACATTCTTAGATACTAACCCATTTGTTTTTTTAAAATGCTTTATTGTGAATTATATGATAGTTTACATGCGAGAACCTCAGTTCCATATTCATTCCATCGTATATCATTACATTGCCATGGTTCCAATCCCCTCCATGCCTCGTCTTCCAACCAAAGGGCATATCCTAGAGGCCCGTGCTCTACACTCCCCCCTCCCCCCTCGGCTCACAGTTCCTCTCCCTCTCTGGATCCAAAGTCCCCAGCCGCTTCATCCCTCCATGTCATCATCTCTGTCTCCATCTCAGGCATCATTGGTTCTCTGGGTGGGGTCCCGTTCTCGGCTCTTATCCGTTGGTGGTCCCAGAGACCTCCACTCCTAGACTGGAGAAATAATCGCTGTCTTCCTTGCTACAAAACATCTACCCATGCGTTTCCAACACTCACAATCCGTCTTGATAACCATTATTCACTACAGTATCGCAAGTTACCCATCTGTATTTCATTTCATCAGCTCCACCTAGACAAATTGGATACTACTCACTGGTGATTCTGCCTTCCTCCATGCCCCCTAGCTCTAGGTTCCCTCTTGAAGGCTTGGAAACCAGTTACTTCTTGCCTTTGTAGTCCCTCCCTCCCCATTTGGGTATCCAATGTCCAAGTTGCCCCTCTATGTCTACTCTGTGTGTGGAGGGGGTAACCCATTTGTTTTTGTCACATTCCCTTCTCAAAGCTTAATGCCCCTTCCCCTCCAGGAGGGCAATCTCCACTCCACCAGCTCAAGGTCTTTACCCTCTGGGAGTAACTTCCTCTTTCCTTCAAACATAGGGTGAAGTTATTGAAGACACTTGGGCGCCAGGCATGTTTTCTCCTTTGATTTTCCTCCTCCCAACTTGCCTCTTTCTTCTGAGTTCTAATCAACAATACACCACCAAGTCCTTTTGCTACATGTCGCGGGAGTGTGTGTACAAGGGAGAAGTTAGTTAGGACAGTACTAATTGGGAGCAATGATTAAAAAAGGTTAAAACATATATAACTAAAAAACTATTAAAATCCTTCTGTCAAGTAGAAATGGCATTCTCAACAGGGGCTTGAACCAGAATGAGTCAAACCAAATTCCCAACCCAAACTCAATGCCTTTGAGTGGAATTTGACTCAGTGTTCTTGTTAAGTGCCTTCCAGTCAAGCGACCCTGTATACGGTTTCTGAGGAGCAGGAGTTAGCAGTCCAGTGTTTATGTTACATTGCCACAACAGGACTCAATATAGGGTTTCTGAGACTGTAAATTTTTAGGAGCAGACAGCCTCATCTTCCTCTCACAGAGTGGCTGGTGGGGTTAGAACTACTGACTTTATGGTTAGCAGCCCAATGCATAACTCTTAATGGCCTGGATAAATAGTTCTCCATTTCTCTATGGAAAAGGGATTGGAAAAACAGAACCACAACAAAGTAATGTTGTTGTTGTGTGTCGTTGAATCAATTCTGACTCAGAGCGACCCCACAGGACAGAGTAGAACTGTCCCATAAAGTGTCTGAGAGTATAGTCTTCATGGGACCACATCAGCAGATCTTTTCTTCCACAGAGTAACTAGTGGGTTCAAACCACCAATCTTCTGGTTAACAACCAGGTACTTTAACCAGGACACCAAAGGCTACCATGTATTGGGCATTCACATTATGCTAGGCACTGATTCCTCTCTATAACCCTAGAGTCCTGGAGTGGCACTGTAGGATAAGCTCTGTACTGCTAACTGCAAGGTCAGCTGTTCAAGCCTACCAGAAGTTCCTTGGAAGCGTACACAATGTCTCTGAGTCAGAACCTCAATGGTACTTACAGCAGCACCAACATAAACTATAGTAAGTATCCGGGTACTGTTACCATCCCCACAGTACTTGGCAGACCACGCAGCAAGAGATGAGGCAGGGAGATAATATTAGATAGAAGCAGGATCACAAGATACAGCATTTCACTCAATGTATAATACTGTACAGTTTCTGGGTGGTGCAAGCATTGTGCTTGGCTTAGAGGTTAGAGGTTTGAGTCTACCCCAAAAGAGATGAGAATGGTGATTTTTATAGCTCCCCAAGTGATTCTGTAGATTTGGACTCAGTATATCTCGGGTGGAAAAAGCACATTTTTAGTAGGGGGTTGAACCGCAGCAAAGGGGTTTGAAGGCAGTGCTGACTTAGGGGGGAGGTGTTGCTGCAGCTCACATTTGAAGGGATCTCCCCTGCTACAGAAATCAGTCTGTGAAATAAACGAAGGACATATTGCAGGCATCCTGTGGTGAGCAACCTCACTAGGGAAATCAACATCCCGGGAATGGTTGTCACCAGCCAGTTGGACAGGAAATGTCGCAGACAAAGCCTTGTTTTTCTGCTGCAGGAATTAAAGTTCAGAGGCAGCTGCAAGGAAATCAATACCTAACTACTAAACCCTTAATGAGCGACAGCAGAAGGCTGATGGTGTTGCCTACAACAGCTTTCTCAAAGCTGCTTGTCTGGAGTGAAAGCGTTAACAAGAATTGATTGAGTTCCTATGAGGTGTGGTTTTCTGAGTGCAGCCTGAGATGTAAGGAAAAATGCATTGGTCCTGGTTAGCGCATGAGTCACTGGGTTAACTGGACTGGTTGCTAGAGGCTTGGGGGTCTGGTTGTATGGTGTGTGCAACCACTCATCTCTCTGGAAAAGTGTTAATCAATAGCTAGATGAGAAGCAAAGGCTCATCTTTATCAAATGATTGGACAAATTCACTGGATCCCAATATCAGCTCTCTGGGAGGAGTTGAGTCGGAGAAGGTAGCTCTGTCAACAGGCTTAAGTAGACTGTCTACTTTCTAAACCCTTTTGCTTAAATTGGAGTATGTTTTACCAAACAAACCTATAACTGTAGAACAGAACTTGACAAATTTGTTACCCTAAACCAAAACAAGTTGGTTGTGGTCCAGAAAGGTTGTTCAACTTGTCCATGATTGGAACATGGGTCAATTACTCTGGGACCTATGCTTTTCCCCGCACTCCTTTCTGCCTAAATGCTAGTTGGGCCAAGTAAATGTGTACACACAAGTGGATTGTGTGTTAATAAGATGCAGTGATCAGTGTGATGGCGTTTACCAGGGAATAGGAGCCCTTGCCATGAAGGTGGTGTTCCCTGTGATACCTGAGATTTCAGTGACTCCCTTAGGAAGGTTTCCTTAGGAAGTTGGATGCGGACCTGGATAAGTCCCTACTTTATAAGCCAAGTGACATATTGGCTGACACCATTATAGAGATTGTTTTATCTCATCTAGTGGCTCTTAAACTTTAAGAGCTGGCAGCTTATTAACAAGGCCCATCAGAACTGCCATCAGAGAACCTGATTCAGTGTGTCCTAAGAGGGCACAGGAATTGCATCTGAGTGGCCTGGGTAAATCATCCTTTCCCCTCTGCACTCACTGGAATGATTGTAGCAGCCATATAACCAGCCTCCCTTTGACTCCTGAATGAATGAAGACTCTTTAGCCTGGCTGACAAATCCTCCAAGGCTTGTTCCCAGGGTCCCTTACAGTTTCATCTCCTGCCACACTTGGCCTCCTGTTTTAACTCCAGCTGCCCAGGGCTTACTGTGCAGTTGTTACTTCTCTTCAAGATTCCTCAACTTGGGTGATGCTCCCTCCCACCACTTCAGACAGCCACACCCTCCCTTCCTTTCTTCCTTCAAGATACAGTTTAGGTATCCCCTCCTTCAGGCAGAGGCTCCTGGCTTGTTCCTAACTTCCCACTGCTTAGGTGTCCTCCTTAAACAAATCTAAATAAAACCCAAACCTGTTGCTGTACAGTCGGTTCCAATGCGTGGTGATCCTCTGTGTTACACACCACCAAGGACTTTCTCCTGTGGTACCACTGGATAGATTTGAGCAAGAAATCTTTAAGCTGAAGTCTGAGTGCAAACAATTTGCACCATCCAGAGACTTGTCCTCCTTCAGCACTGTTCAAATAACCTGCCAGGGTCTGTCTTTTCCCTGGGGTCTATGACTTCCCAGACCCTTCAGAGTCTTAGGGTGGTGCTATAGGATCAGCAATGGACTTCTAACCACAAAGTCGGTGGCTTAAACCCACCAGCCACTCCTCAGAAGGCCTATACAGACAGGGTCTCTATGAGTCAGAACCAACTCAACCACACTTAACAACAATATCGTACCCACCACACCACCCACTCTGGTGGTGGTGGCGTGCCGTGGAATCAGTTCTGACTCATAGCGACCCTGTATTGAGTTTCCAACGCTGTAAATCTTTATGAGAACACAAAGCCTTATCTTTCTCCTGTGGAGTAGTTTCGAACTGCTGACCTTGAGGTTAGTTAGCAGCTCGACTGTAGGTGAGTTGGTTCCAATAAAGTAGACAAAGAAGAACTGCTTCCTGGGTTTTCTGAGACAATACATCTTTACAGAAGCAGACACCCTCATCTTTCTCCCTCAGAACAGGTGGTGGGTTTGAACCATCAACCTTGTGCTTAACAGACCAATGCTTAATCCACCGCACCATCAGGGCTACTTCTCCTATCATAAAAGCTCCACAACTGATTGTTCAAACAAACAGAACCAGGGCAGAGGCGGGGGTGTTGTTTACTTGGTGTTGGCTCTGCGAGCTCCCAGAAGCTGTCTGAAGCAGTGATTACCGCCACTCAGAGCACAATAGATCCGTGTAACAAGGAACTCAGCAATATTGCAATCATCAGTTTCAATTGCTGTGGTGAGAAGGGATTAGGGAGTAGCAAACTGACAACCAGGTTTATTCTAAGGGCTAAATTAGGAACAGGATTGGCATGCTGGTTGGGAAAAAGAGCGAGTCTGAAAGGGGGTGTATGTAAGAGGGGAATTTGGGGTGTGTATGAGGTGCTGTTAAGAGTTTAAGTTCGAGGACTTCTGATTCAGAAATGAACCATGGTTCTTGCCAAAGAGGCCACTTGGCCGAATGAAACCCTGTTTTATAGCCTTTCTCACTGTTTTTAAATACAGAGAATTGGTAAACTCTCTAACAGCAGGAACTTGTCTATTGCCATTAGATCCTGCTTGCCTAGTATGGTGCCTGATGCAGGACAGCAACTCCGTAAGTTTTGTTGACTGCATGCATGAATGACTAGCCAGTCACGCTAAATGCTGCTTTCTGTCTAGCTTCTTCTGTCTGTTCTACCCGGTCCTTAGGCCAGTCTGTCTTTCTCCCTCCTGAGTCCTGGCCTGGTTTCTGTCCACCCCTCTTCCCAACCTATATTTGTTCCAAAATGTCTTGGGCTCTGGTCCTTCTCTGCTGAACTCTGGATGAAGACCTGCATCCCTGTTCTGGCCCTATGTTCAACACATTACTTGGCTTCTTGGCCTTGACTGGCCTGTGTTTATGGGCTTGGTCTCTTCCAGCTTTCCCAGAACCCATCATTATCTTAGGTTCAGTTCTGGATTTCATTCTGTAGAACCTGCCATCTTGATTGGCTTCTTGGTGGGTCCCTCAGCCAGCTAGCCCCAGCCCTGGTGAGAAAAGGACCTCTCACAATTACTGACTCCAGCACCTCCCACTGGCTGCCACCCACCACCATCTTTAAGATGTCAGAGTATGTTTAACAACAATCAGCTGCTTTTAGGGGACTCAATATAAATTTCTTCTTGACTTGAGCATTGAAAATCCTCTCATTTATGCAAAAGTCTTGGGTTTGGTTTTAAAAAGAGTCACAGAAATAGGTTTCTAGAGGTCTTCCAAGTAAATAGTCAAAATTAGCCCCTCTGGAGGAGTTATAGTCACTAAGAATGCTCTATGTGCTTGTGTGAAAGAGTGCATGTGTGTGGTCTTGGTATGTATTGATGTGTGTGGGGATGTATCAAGTATGTATGTACATATGCTTGGGGTTGTGTCCATTGTATGAATATATGCCTGTGTTCATGGTGTATATGCATGAGGGTTGTATGTGGTGCATATATTTATGTTGTTGTTGTTGTTAAGTGCCTTTGAGTCAGTTCTGACTCATAGCGACACTGTATAGGGTTTCCAAGGAGCAGCTGTGTGTGTGTATGTATATATATTTATATAAATATATATATATATTTGTAGTTTGCATACATATGTATGGAGAGTGTAAGTGGCATGTGGTATACAGGTATGCATACACATGTGAGGAATATATGGGATGTACATAACACATGTACATATGTGTATGGTGTGCATATGATCTCCATGGTGTGTATACATGGGTGTGCGATGAATTTGTGGGGTCGTGAGGTCCAGGCAGAGTAGGAAGAGGTGCTTCTCAGAGCTGGGTAAAGCAGGAAATGACCTGAAGAGCATGCACAAGCCAAGGCTATTGGTGGGGAAGTTACATGGAGCCTCAAAATCCAGGAGCTTGAGACAAGCTACAGCAAGTGGTCAGGAAAGAGTGGGAGATGTGCCAAAACAACAGGCCCAGGACAAGGCTATGGGCAAGGCAATGCTGACACCTTCCTTCTTGAAATAGTGCAGTCTGGGTCAGAGGGCAGCCTCTAGGAAGGAAATGAGGAGCGATGTCTCTGTTGGCCATCCACATGATGAGCAAGGTCATCATGTCATGACTTTACATGGTGGTAGGCCCTGTGTGAGGCACTGGAGACACTGAGACACATCAGACACACCCAGTGGCTCACAGCAGACACATCTGTGGCCTGAGATGCCAGGGCTGCCATGGAGGAGTAGGGGAAGGAGGACAGCAGAAGAAGAGAAGAAAGGTGATACAAAGTGGGAAGGAGGGAGGGAGACAGTCCTTCCCTAGAGTGGGGCACAGAGACATGCTGCCCCTCTTCTTAGAGTAGGGAGGAGGGGCCACTGAAATGAAGAGCTGTGTGCAATTTGTTCTAACTCTCCCTGTTTCAAAAAGATTTTGCATCTTTGATTATTAAAATAAAGTGAATCTGGAGCCCTCTTCAAGTCTGGTGACTTCTCAATACCCTTCTTATCCTTCTCCACTGTACCCCAGAAACCCAAGCTCCTAAGTCTGTCTCCTCCAGTCTCTGTTATCCTAACATTCAGTCTACCCCCAAATCTCAAACTTCCGGGGAAGCTCTATTCAGTCTTCTGAGCCTCCCCTCCTCTCCCCACAATCCAGTTCCTGCATTTTTTTTTCTTTGCCAGGTTAACAAATCTGTTGGATGGTGGCAAACACTTGAGGATAAAATATTGTAATCAAGTGAGTGTCCCCCCTAACCCCCTTCCCTAGATCTAGTACTCGCTGATTTCTATGGAGTCCGTAGATGGAGAGATGGCTTTGGCTAATACTTTGCTGGAGCGATAGACTTTGTGTCAGGAAAACCCTGCAGGCTCCCAAGGAAAAGAGGAACTGCAATAGCTCAGTGAGGTGGAGGAACTGAGGGGGAGAAAGGAGAAAAGTGTAACTCAGAGAGACTCCTGCTGTTACCTTGTCCAGGTGCTTAATCAGCCATCTCTTCCTTTCTTAGGTTGGTCCTTGGTACCTGGCTTCCCCCAAGCTGGGCGATGGCAGCAGGATCTTATCCTCTTTTTCCTCAATCCTCTCATCTAATGCTCAGTCACACTGATCTAAAGCACAATTCCAACCACAGTGCTTCCTTGCTCTCATACCTTTCATGGCTCCCTTGTTGTTGTTTGTTGTTGTTAAGTGTTGTCGAGTTGATTCTGACCCATAGTGATCCTGCACAGGTTTTTCCAGGCTGTAAATCTTTACAGGAGCAGAAGGCCTCATCTTTCTCCTGCGGAACTGCTGGTACTTTTGAACTGTTGACTTTGAGATTAGCAGCCTGATTCATAACTACTATACTACCAGAGCTCATGGCTCCCTATTGCCTATCAAATCCAGAGAAAACCCTCAGTCTGACATCAAAGACTTTCCATGACATTGCTGCATCTTCTCCCACTCCATTTTGAATACCCATGCCATTGACCAGTTGTGCACAAAGATATTCCTAAGCTTGGCTTTCTAGCCTTCCCTCAATTGTTCTTTCTCCCTAGATTTTTTCCCCTTCTACTCTTCCCTTTTAGTCTTTGGAAATTCTAACCTAAACCCACCTCAAGTGTCACCTTTGCATGTTGACTTTGCAAGCTGCCTACCAGATGGCCATTTGGCTCCCCGTTAGAGCAGTTTTTATTCAAGGCCTCTTATTACTGTTACTCATGATTGTTCGTCTCTGCCAGTAGGCTGTGGACTTGTGAGGGCTGTGTCAGATTTATTCTTCTAACTTCAAGGTACTCTGTCCTGTTTTATGTTTGACATATGTTCAATCAATGTGATGACTTGAAATTTGTGGAATTAAAGTTGAACTAAAAATAAAGCAAATTATCCTACCTGATAAGACAAATTCAACCTTACAGCTATTTGGTGCAAAATGAAAAATTGAGGGATGGAGGTGAGATGAGGAATTGTTCTGCAAAAGATTTGAGGTCACATCTTCTGAAGATTTCTCCATCACTGATGGTGTTTCAGTCAGTTTTTGTTTTTTTTTAATAACCAACTCTAAAAATCTCAGTATTTATTGTTGTTGTTAAGTGCCATCAAGTCAATTCTGACCCATAGCAACCCTGTATAGGGTTTCCAAGAAGCAGCTGGTGAGCTTGAACCACCCACCTTGCAGTTCAAATGACTTTGCAGTCTGACACATTAGACCACAGCACCAATTAAGTAGTGTTTATTTTCTTGCTTGTACAGGTCAGCTCATCTTGGTCATGACTGTGGGTGGGGGCCAGGTTTGTGGGCTAAGTTCAGTCTGTGTTCTTCTCCCTAAACCAGTGACTATCTGAGGCATGTTTGCCCAGGGATACAGAAGCTTCTGTTGATGTTATCTCTACAACCACATTGGCCAAAGCAAGTCATGTGGTCAAGTCCAGTGTTAATGAGTTGAGGAAATAAATCCTGCCATATTGGCAGGAATTGTACTGCCACATTTCAAAGGGCTTGGAGGCATAATTTCAATCTACGGAAGGAGTGAAGAATTGGAGGCAATGATCCAATCTACCTTAGCAGAAAAGCTTTGAGGCATAAAGTGACTCACCGAACAAGTCCCAGAAGATAGAACCTAAAGAGGCAGGTTCAAGGGGAATTGTACATGATTTGTCATGGAAAAGATCTGTATTCATGTCCTTAAACAGCCTGGAATGTCCCAACTGTGTGTTTGGGATTTAAACCCCTTACACTCTCTGAACTTCATTTTTTCCTCAGCTACCAAAATGAGACAAAGTACAAATGTTTATTGGGAGGATCAATTTAGATCAAGCAGCTAAGATGCCTTGCTAGCTGAAATGTGAGACCCATGTGAAAAACCCAAGTCATGGAAGAAGCTGCTACTGGTTCAAAGATAGAGACGTCACATGAAGAGGGCTTTGGACTGTAGGTGCCTCTGCCCTGCTCAAGCCCACTTGCCTGGGGGTGTCAAGTTTGCTAGCCACAGTCAATAGGGGGCTGAGCCCTAAGTTGCATGCCCAAATGCACATATCTGAGCTCTGGGCCACTGAGGCCCAGAAAGCTCAGTTTTTCCACATGAAGATCAAGTGTCAGGCCCAGGCAGCAATAGAACAATGCAGGCGCATGGTATAGGATCAATACTTGCTGGTAACATGAACACACAAAATTATATGCTCACCAAATGAACAAAGACTTATGTACCTATCTGCTTCAGAGGTTTTTCGCTCAACAGAATGTACAGGAACATAATCCACTCATTTCTTGCAGTCATCCACCAGGATGTGGAAATAGCTCAGATTAACTTGTTAAATCCATCAAAATGGTATTTGTTAAAATGGGATTTTATATGTTGACCACATAAATATTCATGGATGCACGGCCAGGCCCAAGCACATACCAGGGCTTCTGCTTTTCCACTACTCTGCCAGGAAGAAGTAGCACTTGAAAGAAAAGGGAGTCACCATTGTTTACCTGGCGCTGTGTCCAGCTCCTTGGAACGGTTTTCAAAGGGACAGTCTGCAGCTGCTACTGCCTTTCCTGCTGTCCTCCGCAGAGCTAACTCCTGGCCTACTTTCCTGGTGTTCCCACAGGCACCCTGAGTCCTGGCTTTATCCATCAAACCTGTGTCCTTTTTCAGGAGAAAGAAATCAATAGGAATTGATTTGAAAATGTCAACCCTTATCAACTGCCAACTGTCACTCCACGACAGATATTTTATGGATGGTGTAGGTGTTTGATCTCACCAGCACTCTTCTCTTGACTCTGACAGTCTGAGGTGTCACCGATCAATCCACACATATTCTCTGGGGGTTCATTAGAGAGGCAAGCAGCATGGCAGAATGGCTGAGTGTGTAGATTCAGGAGCCAGATTTTCTAGGTTTCAGTTGTGGCTCCATTACTCTTATTTAGTTGCTGTGTGACCTTAAGAAAATTATTTAACTTCTCTGAGCCTCAGAGACCTCTTCTTATGGATTAGTATAATAATATTGCTAGCTGCTGTTGACTTGGTTCTGGCTTATGGAAAGCCTATGGGGCACTGTAGGATTATCACTGGACTGCAAACCATAAGGTTGGAAACCTGACTTGACAGCACTTAACAAGAAACAACAACAATGTGTAACACAACAAAAGGTTGCCTGGTTCTGTGCCATCTTCAGGATCATCAGCATGTTTAAGTACAGTTTGGAAAATATTCTCTTGTAATTTATCAGGTTCTCACTGGTGCGTTTTTAGAAGTAGATCTCCAGGTCTTTTTTCCTAGTCTTTCTTAGTCTGGAAGCATCACTAAAACCTGTTCTACTGTGGGTGATCCTGATGCTACTTGAAATACTGGTAACACTGTAGCCGCCATAGTATGACAAACTGACAGATGACTAGGGGACATTAGGATACACTATTGGGTTGTGAGAATGAAATTATAAACCATGTAAACACCTTACAAAATGGCATGTCTCTTTGCTAGCATCTGAAGTCCTAAGTTAGACTCTCAGCTGTGCCGCTCCATGACTTGAGCAATTTTTCTGGAACTCAGTTTGACTTTCTGTAAAATGGGGACAAGTATCACAGTGATTGGTAAAGTAGGTTTGCTATATGTTTCTAGTTACAAAAACCACTTTGAGATGAACAATGCACAGTGAATGGGTTAGGAATTGAATTAAACCCATGAAAATATTCCATGGTAATTAGTGGTAAGCATAGAGGAAGAAGTTTCAGTATTGAGAAACACTTGGAGCAGGGATGGTTGTAAAAGACCCATCAGAAAAGGTGAGATTGAATTGGACATTGCGAGGGAATAGGCTTTGATAGATTCAAAGAAGACTGGTTGGTACACAGTAGGTCTAACTTATAGCAGACAATAGATATAAGCTTAGAGGAAGCCTTTGTTTCCTATAAGGAAATGCTTACATTCATTTTCATACTTTGGGAATGAGCCTGACCTAAAAAAGGTCCCACCTGGACAGGTGTTCCAGCTTCCATTGGACTTAGTGCATGCTATAATCAAACTACGTTTTACTAACTAACTATGTCTGACCAGGCAGTGTTGGATACATGGAAATGAGAATGGTAAAATTCCAGAGAAAAGGCACAGCATAATAAAGGTGTGGAGGTCGGGAATTCTAGGCAGAGTCTGGGACTATCCTTGGGATGGTCTTTGGGAGGTAACTGGGGCTCTTTTGAGTGTCTAACATCAGCTGGCGAGCCATCCTCACCTCCCTGCTGGGGGAATAGGTGGAAGAAGCCACTCACTTGGAATTATAAACGATCCTAGTGAATATAATTTCAGCAATTACCGATGTTCAGTAATTATGCTAATGGTGGTTCACAAAGGACTGTTGTTTGCTCAGCATGCTCTGCGCACATTATCTCTTTACCTGACTAGCAGTGTTTTCTCACTGCAGTTATGGTTTGCCTGTCAAGTTAAGTGATGTTTGCATCTTTGAGCTTGTCAAGACAAGGATTAAAGCTGAAGCTCTGATCCTACCCACATCCCAAGATTTTTTTGTGGGCTTCTTGATGAGAAGGGAAGGAGATAGAAAAGAGTGAAGAGGAACCTGAAAAAGTAGCCCTATTGACCGTTGGGGAACTGAGAGTCTAGAGAGGTGAAGCAGCTTGCCTAGGGATAATGTACTTGTGTCTTTCTGATTCCGGAGATGGTCTCTAGTCACATTAGGAAGGTAGAGAGTTGGCTCACTTCCCTCCAACTGTGATAACAGCTCTTTGCTTGGTTTGGGATGATCGGATACCATTCTCAGCCTCTGAGTTGTAGGAGTGCTAGGAAATCATCTAGGTCCTTGATTCTCATCAACAGTATCAGCATCACCAAAGAACTGGTTAGAATTGCAAATTCTTGAGCTCCACCCAAGACCCTAAGTGATCAGAAACCCCTGAAGGGTGAAGCCTATCAATCTCTGTTTTAACAAGTCCTCCAGGTGATTCTGGTAGCTTAGTGGTTACGAATCGGTCTGCGAACCTTAAGGTCAGCGGTTCGAAACTACCAGGCGCTCCGCGGGAGAAAGATGAGGCTTTCTACTCCCGTAAGAATTTACACCCTCGGAAACCCTGTACAGGGTCGCTATGGGTCGGAACTGACTCAACGGCACTTAACAACAACAACCAGGTGATTCTGATACACTCGATGTTGAGA
The DNA here is from genome assembly GCF_000296735.1 of Chrysochloris asiatica. Lineage (NCBI taxonomy): Eukaryota > Metazoa > Chordata > Mammalia > Afrosoricida > Chrysochloridae > Chrysochloris > Chrysochloris asiatica. The sequence continues at coordinate 23,329,741 of NW_006408541.1, read as the reverse complement.
ATTGCACTCTAGGCTCCTGATTATCAAAGAACTCTGGTAGCTTAGTAGTTACAAGTAGGCCTCCTAACCTCAAGGTCAGCCGTTTGAAACTACCAGTGGTTTCATGGGAGAAAGATGAGGCTTTCTGCTCCCATAAAGGTTTACAGCCTCAGAAACCCTGTACAGGTTCACTATGAGTTGGAACCGACTCCACGGCACAGAACCACCACCTCTTGATTACCAGGGCTTTGGACTGGTTCATTATGGTTCAAATTTCTACTGAGAATTTACATTTCTATCCCAGATATCTATCAGTATCTACAATTTAACAGCACCCCCAAAGTTATGATTATAGATCTATAGGCGATCTTTATGTATGCATGAGAATCACTTAGAGATCTAGTTAGTAGATCCTGATTCAGTATAACTGGAGTGGAAATAAAAATTCTTAGCAGTGGATCAAACCACAGTGAACCACTTCAAAGCCCTGCCTGATACTCAAATTGTGACCCATAGACGAGAGCATCAGCATGGCCTCGGAGCTTGTTACTAAGGTAGCATTTCAGGCTGCCTAAGAAAGGTGTATTCTTTTGACATGGTTGTAGTCTTTCAGAAGAGACACTGAAACTTGATCTCCAGAATAGAGATGCTAAAGCAAATGGAAGAAATGAGGAGGTCCAAGAGCTGAACAGAAAATTTCAAATATCAGCTTGAGAAGATAAAGCCAAATATTATAACAAAATGTGCAAAGATCTGGAATCAGAAAACCAAAAAGGAAGAACACACTCAGCATTT
>NW_006408541.1:23324997-23327694 GCF_000296735.1 Chrysochloris asiatica | reverse complement strand
GAGAATATTGAAAATGCCATGGGCTGCCAAAAGAACCAACAGATCTGTATTGGAAGAAGTGCAGCCAGAGTGCTCCTTGGAGGCCAGGATGGCCAAACTTTGTTTCTCATACTTTGGACATATTGTCAGGAGGGACCAGTCAATGGAGAAGGCTATCATGTTTGGTAAGGTGGAGGGATAGAGAAAAAGAGGAAGACCCCCAACAAGATGGATTGGCCAAGTAGCAGCATCGATGGACTCAAGCATGACAACAGTAGTGAGGATCGGGCAGCGTTTCCTTCTGCTGTGCATAAGGTTGCTATGAGTTGGTACTGACTCAGTGGCACCTAACAACAACACCATTTTTCAAAAGCATTTTTTCGTATTTATTTTTTTCCAAAGTACTCCATCAACTCAGTTTTCATAGACATTTTGACTCTTCTGTGTAATACTGAATTAGTTTGTGATTATAGTAGCAAGTGTAACAGACACAGACAAACTCAGAAAGAATGTAACCTTTAGAACCAATCTGATTCTTAGAAGCAGAAATGGATGGGTGTGTATAAGAATAACCTACTGAAAGTTCATGTGCTATGTGTTTCAATCAGAGACAATGGCTATGTCTGCTAAGTGGCAAATAGCTGAGATCTTAACCCAGGTAATTACCAACCTTATGAGATTCCTAAGGAGCCTTGGTAGCACAACAGTTAAATGTTTTGCTGCTAACTGAAAGGCTGACAGTTCGAACCCACCCGGTTGCTCTGTGGGAGAAAGCCCTGATGATCTAACTTCCATGAAGTTTGAGATAAGAAAACCCTATGGGGTAGTTCTACTTTGTTCATGGGGTTACTATGAGTTGAAATTGACCCAACAGCTCCCAAAAAGGACATCATGAGATTCAGAGAGGTTCAGGACTCCACAGGAAGACGTGAGTTGGGAGGCATGCCTAAGCAGTCTGAATCCAGAGTTCCTACCACAGTCCCCTGATTTCTTATTTTTAGTTTGTTTGCTTTTTAAGTTGGAGAAAAAAATAAAAGAAAACAGGATAAGCAGTAGCTTTATCTCAGCTAATTACAAATAGTTCTCTCCCTGTACTTTTCCCCCTCTGTACTTATTTTGGCAAGATAACTTAGTGTTTCTGACAGTTGAGGCAATTGGGACGTATGCATTAATTGATTGAACTGTCCAAGCATCAACATTCTCTGACAACACAGTGTCAGTGCACTGTCTCATGGCAGAGGTCCGGTTAATCGAGAGGAAAAAACAACAACAACCAGAAGCAGGAATCAATTAGACTGCAGCCTTGGTTGCATCTCTCCAATAAGTGTTTATGAATAGTGGGCATTTCCACTCCCCCCACCATGTCCCCATTGAATTTCAAAACGACCTCTTACTACATAATGTATTATTGCTGTTGGGTCAGCTCTGACTCATGGTGACCCCATGTGTGTGATAGTGGTACTGTGTTGCACAGGGTTTTCTTTGGCTGATCTTTTAGAAGTTGATCACCAGGCTTTTCTTCTGCGGCACCTCTAGGTTGACTCGAACCTCTAATCTTTCAGTTAGAAGCCAAGCACTGACTCAATCTGAGTGTTTATTCCATGCAGAGATGTCATTGTTGTTAAGTGCCGTCAAGTCAGTTCCAACTCATAACGACCCTGTACAGGGTTTCCAAGGAGCGGCTGGTGGGTTTGAACCACCAACCTTGAGGTTAGCAGTTAAGTGCTGATCATACAACACCATACCAGGACTGACCAGAGACTCTACACTATTACACAGTCAGTGAAATGCTATACCTTGTGGTCCTGGTTCTAATATTATCTCCCCTGCCTCATATCTTTCTGTGTGGCCTGCCAAGTACTGAAGCAAGTTACTTGTCTTCTGTGCTCTGCCTGTACATTGTTGTTGTTAAGTGCCATCGAGTTGATTCTGACCCATAGCGACCCTGTATAGAGTTTCCAAGGAGCAGCTGGTGAGCTTGAACTACTGACCTTGTAGTTCAAATGACTTTGCAGTCTGACGCATTAGTCCACCAGGACTCCTAGTAGTGGTACCTGGCTACTTATTGGGGTAATTGTTATTAGGTGCAATTGAGTTGACTGCCAATGCACAGTGATCTAGTATAGGGTTATCTGAGGTTATCAATATTTGGGGGAACAGAAAACCTCATCTTTCTCCCGTGGAGTAGCTGGTGGATTTAAACTGTCAACCTTATGGTTAGCAGTCCAGTGTTTATCCTATAGAGCTACCAGTACTCTTTATTGAGGTTGTAGAGAGGAATAAATGGGAAATGCTTAGCACAGTGCCTGATATTTTGGTAGCTTTTGGTGCAATAGTTTAAGTACCTGGCTGCTAACCAAAAGGTTGCTGGTTTGATCGCACCAGCCACTTTGTGGAGGAAAAGATCTGACGATCTTTTCCCATAAAGATTACAGCTTAGGAAACCCTACTGGCTACTTCTACTCTGTCCTACAGACTTGCTATGAGTCATAATTGATTGGACAGTACACAAACATATCACTGTTGTTACTGTGGTTCTAGTTCTATTTTTCCAATCCCCTTTCCCTAGGAAAACAGAGGAAGGCTGAGTCAGATATAACAAAGAAAACAATCTGTTTTGGCCTTAAAAAAAAACCTTCCTCGCCCAGTTCTCTAGGCACAGTAAACCCTAACCAAGGTTTTGAGGTTATAAACCTTTACTGTAGCAGATAGCCTCAT
>NW_006408541.1:23310003-23318947 GCF_000296735.1 Chrysochloris asiatica | reverse complement strand
GTAATGAAACAAGGTATATGAATTGTTGAATGTGAAACTGATGATGTGCCCTGTAAACTTTCACTCAATCCACAATAAAAACCTTAAATTAAAAACAAAACAAAAACAAAAACAAAAAAACCAAAAAACCACTGGTAGTTTCAAACTGCTGATTTTAGGATTAGCAGTCTGACTCTTAACCACTATGTTACCAGAGTGGAAATGCTAAATTTCAGAGCAATTCAAACAGTTCAAATTTCCAACAGTTGGAAACCCTGGTCAATGGTCCTTTGCAGGTGATCCCTCTTATAGGAATCGCTCCTTCCAACTCTGGGATCTGCTCCTATCCTTCATCTCTTTGAGCCTATTTGCTGTTGTTGCCTTCCGACCCATAAGAACCCTGTATAGGGTTTCCAAGGAGCAACTGATGAGCTTAAACCAGTGACCTTGCAGTTCAAATAACTTTGCAGTCTGATATATTAGTCCACAGCGCCACACCAGGAGGGCAACAAATGCATAGGTTCAAAGCACTGCATTGTATGCCCACACCTTTTATAAAACCCTACTTGAGTGATCCCAATATGCATGCCTGCTGCTTCATGCTGGGACCTGGGCTGTTGCAGGCTCAAGAAGCTTTGCTTCTCTAGAAGATGGTAGTCTTTGGGAGGTAGGAGTCCACATGAGAGAAAAACAGTACAATTAGATATAAACTAGAGGCTCCTAGTGTGGTGCTGTAGGATAAGCACTGGACAAGGTCCATAGTTGAAACCCACCAGCTGCTCCTTGGAAATCCTATACAGAGTCGCTGTGAGTTGGAACCGACTCCACAACACTTAAAACCAACAACAACAAGAGATAACTTTAGTTGGAAGCAATAGAAAACGATCATGGATAATTTTAGCGGTAAAGGAATTTGTTGATGGGCAATTGGGTAGCTCACAGAGAGAACTTGGAAGGTTGAGAAAGAGGCAGAAGCCTGGGAAGCAGGGACCACAGGGACATTCTGATAGGACACTGGTGACTGCCTGCTTGTGCTCTTGATGAGTTCTGTCTGTTGCTGTGACTGCCTTCTCAACTGTGTCTGCATTTTTGCATCACCTTCTTAGGGTTCAGAATCCCAGATGGGGCATCTACTAGACTGATTCATACTTGGCTGGTAACCTACAGCCCCTTACGTGTTGGAAGAAGCTTATTCCTTCAAGCTGGAAACCTACAAATCAAGAGGTGGTCCATGGATAATTTCCTTTTTCTTGGCATCCCATCCAACATTTCATTCCACCCCCCAACCCCAGTAGCTACTTATGGCTTCTTGAGGACTGGGATTGAGGGAGAGATGAGAGTTATGGTGCGGGGAAGATCTTATTTAGTGGCTACCATCTTGACCTGGTATTACTGCTATCTGGGCTTGGCAGGTGTTCAAAGCCAAATCTATCTCCCTTCTGGCTGGCCATCTGGTATTCCATCTCTTCTGCTGGGCACCCATCTCCCCGCAGATCTTTGGAAGAAATCCATATACTCTATGTGGCATCCTTCCAAGGCTGCTTAAAGTCCATTTCCTCACTTGGTCTTTGTAAAAGGGCAAAAAAGAATTGGTTTTAATAATCTTACACAGTCCTTGGTGTTCATTGTGGAGGCAAGTCATCTAGTTTAAAGGCACAGGGTAACTGAAGAACTGATAAACAGAGGTTTTATTTTGTCCTTGGCACCATCTACACAGTGGCTTGTTTAATAAAGACCGGAACCATCTATAGGAGCTCCTGGATATGAACAAAGGTTCAAAGAGTCCAGAAATAAAAAACAAAAACTGTTTCTCTTAGAAGAGGTTTCTCCCAGAGAGGATTCTCAGAAGATTTGGCATTCCTGTGAATTGTTTGTTAATTCTTACCTTTTCCTAGAAAAAGAACGAAGTCTTTTCATGGTGTTTAACACTTGTTAAATATCCACTTGGCCAAGACCAGTTGTTCCTGGGTCTGACTGAATTTGATGGTGTTTTATTTTATGGTTTGTGAATTTCCATTCTGTTTCACAGGTCTCATTTGCCATTTTAAATAAGTGCTTTTTCCTTTACTGTGTATCAGCTCATGTAATCAGGGCTGTTAGTTAATCTTAAATCATTTTGTCAATAAGAAACCTGGGTAAATGCAAACAAAGTCAGTTCCTACACCTAAGGCTGTGTCACATCAAACCAAAACAATAGTCTGGTACTTGGCTGTGGTCTGCCCTTAGGGAGAAGTTCCTAACCAACATGCCCTTACCCAGCTGAGTTTGGGAGAAGGACAGAGGTGAGGAGAGTTTTATTAGATCATTACAGGGTCGCTATGGGTCGGAACCGACTCGACGGCACTTCACAACAACAACAACAACAACTGTCATCTCAGAGAAAGAGATTCAGCCTCTCAATTCTCTGTGGTGCGAACTTTTAGGAGAGATTTCCAAGGTGTTAAAGGAGTATAAAGATGTAATATACTGATCTACTATCCAGTTCTTCTAGACTCAGGGTCATGGAGGCAGGAGTTCACAAAGTCCATTAATCCTTTGGACTGATTGTTTTCTCACATCTTTGGTTTTCTTTACTCTTCTTTATTCTGGATGGAAAGAGAACACTAGTTGTACATCAGATGGCTGTTCAGAAGTCTGCTACTCACCAAAGTGGTGGTGGTTATGTGCTGTGGAGTTGGTTCCGATTCATAGTGACCCTGTACAGGGTTTCTGAGACTGTAAATCTTTACGGGAGCAGAAAGCCTCATCTTTCTCCCGTGGAATAGCTGGTAGTTTTGAACTGCTGACAATGAGATTAGCAGCTTGATTTGTAACCACTACATTACCAGAGCTCCTACTCACCAAAGTAGGACATAGCAAATTGCCTTTGTGGACCATTTTATATCAATTGACGTGGGTGTCTCTTGAGACCATGGTTCTGAGACCCTCAGATCCAATGAGTCATTCCCTCCAAGTGTTTAGTTATGTTTTAAAGTTTTCATATCACTGATCCCTGTATGCGCCACTGTATTGAGATGACATTGTAGGATCAGTACTAGACTGCGAAACACAAGGTCGCTGGTTCAAATCCACCAGCAGCTCCTTGGAAATCCTGTGCAGGGTTGCTATGAATTGGACTGACTTCACAGCACTGAATAACAGCAACTAGGTTTCAGTTCATTCACGAGCAGGCTTACTCCAGAAAAATGAGTGCAGACAAGTTCTCTTCATAATATTATTGTCTTAGACTCATTAGAAGGAGCTCTGATAGTACAGTGGTTACAAGTCAGGCTACTAATCTTGAGGTCAGCAGTTTGCAACTATCAGCCATTACCTGGGAGAAAGCTTTTTCAGCCTCAGAGACCCTATACAGGGGTACTATGAGTTGGAACTGACTCCATGGCACATAACCATCACCACCAGTCTCATTAGAGTACCTTCACAAATGAGGTCCTATGAAAACAGTGGCTTATGTGAGGATATGGTGGAATAATTAAATTAAGGCAGAGTGGTCAGCTCAGCTTAGAAGGTTATGATAACTAATGTGGCTCTATGGGTTAATGCGCTGGACTGCATTAAGTCGGTTTAACCACAAGGTCGGCAGTTCAAGCTCATCAGCTGCTCCTCAAAGCCCTAGACTGGGTTGCTATGAGTCAGAACTGACTCGATGGCACTTAACAACAACAAGGAGTCCTGGTGTGGCCCTGTAGGAAAAGCACTGGACTGCTAACCACAAGGTTTGCAGTTCAAACCCACCAGCCACTCCTATGAAATTTTGTGGTGGTGGTGGTTATGTGCCATGGAGTTGGTTCAGACGCCTAGGGACCTGTCATAGGATTTCTGAGGCTGTAAATCTTTGCAGGAGCAGAAAGCCTCATCTTTCTCCTACAGAACCCCTAGTAGTTTTGAACTGCTGATCTTGCAGTTAGCAGCCCAACTTGTAACCACTCTGCTACCAGAATTCCTTATGAAATTCTATAGAGGCTTGTTACGAGTTGGAACCTACTACAAGGCACTTAACGACGACAACAAGGTACTGTAGGATCAGTACTGGACAGATTACTGCAAGGTTGGGGGTTTAAACATAGAAACCATTCCTTGGGAAACCTATATGGGTCCCTAGGATTCAGAACTGACTCGATGACATTTAACAACAACAACCTTTAACATCATTTAACAAAACCAAGATGACCCTTTGGTCATCTTGATAGATTTCCTTGACGACAGTCATGGGGGCTAATATATTAAGAAGTGTTCATAAAACTGAAAATTGCGCTGGTGAAAAAAGGGCTAGAAAAGTTGTGCCAACGTCTTTTTAGTATTTTTGTTGGCCATTTGTCTATTTCTATTCATGTATTATGCTCAACTTTCTACTACTTCAGTTCCCTTTTTCCTTGCTAACTTGTAAGAGGTTTTTAAATATTAAGGCTATTAACCCTTCCTCTGGCATGCACATTGTAATTATTTTTCTCATTTGTCATCTGACTTTCAATTTTGTTCATAGTGTTTCTTGACATATTGAAATATTACATTTTATGTAGTTAGATCAATCAATTTTTTACGTATTTTTCTTCTTTTGGTAGTATGCTTAGAACTCAAGCTGATGTAAATCTCTGCCTGTGTTTTCTTTTAACACTGAAGCAGTTTCATTTCCTACATTTAAATCTTTAAGACATCTGGCATTTATTTTGGTAGGCGGATGGTACAAGGTGAGGCTCTCTTTTTACACATAGTTAAATAGTTTGAGCAATTCTTATTAAATCTAGCCTTTTCCAATTGATTTAAAATGTTCCATTATCGTACACTAAATATTTCTATTTAAGGCTTATTATTGCATTTATTAATCTGCCTGTCTAATCTTGCACAGTACCCAGGTGGTTTTCTAATAGAAACTTTATAATATTGTATTTTCTGACGATTTTTCCTTTCTCCAATTCTTCCAGTAACTACCCTTCCTTTTTAAAACTTTGCTGTGTCTTCTTTCAGATGTTTATCATAGCGGTTGAACTTTAGAACGCTTCTTAGAATTTTATCAGCTGCTTGAAATGTGTAATTGATTTGGGATCATTTATATTTTTCATATGGTTGAGTCTTACCAATCAGAAATATTGTATTTCTCTTCTTGTGTGAGGAAAAGTCATTATATTTTGTGGCCTCAGTTAAAATGTTTGTGTTTTCTTCATAAAAAAAACTATTATCGTTTCTAATTAAATGTATTCTTTTAATTAGAAATTAAATTTTCAATAATTTTTTGTTATAATTTCAAATGGGGTTTCCCTTCTGTTTTCTTACTGATATGGCTTATAAAAGGAGCCCTGATGTCTCAATGGTTAAGTGTTCAGGTGCTAACCAAAAGATGGGTGGTTCAAACCCACCAGCTGCACTGCAGGAGAAAGATGTATATTGCAAACTATCTCTGTAAAGATTGTTGTTGTTAAGTGCCATCAAGTAGGTTCCTGTACAGGGTTCCCAAGGAGCAGCTGGTGGGTTTGAACTGCCGACCTTATGGTTCAAAGTTCAATGCTGATCCTACAATGCCACACCAGGTGTCCTTTACAGCCTTGGAAACTCTCTGGGGGCAGTTCTACTCTGCCCTTCAGGGTTACGTCGAGTCAGAGTTGACTGACGGTAATAGTTTTTTAAAATAGTTTCTATATGGGATGATAAGGGGCCTGGTGGCATAGTGGGTTAGTATGCCCACTGCAAGGTCAGCAGTTCAAATCTACCAGCCATTCCAGAGGAGAAAGGTGAGGCTTTCTTCTCTTATAAAGATTCACAGCCTCAGAAACCTATACAGGAGGATTGTGAGTTGGGAACTGACACAATGATGTACAACCAGTACTCCTACTGTATAGCCAACAAGAACAGAAATATATTTTCTCAGAGTCCCTAAGTCTGAGAAGTTCTTCTTCATATTTATTTTGTAACTACCAAATTTAATGAATAGTTTTATTAGTTCTGGTCATTCATAGCTAATTTCTTGAAATTTCTATGTAAAAATCAGCCTCATTTTCAATAAATATAATTTTGGTCATTTAAAAATATTTTCTTTTTGCTTCCTTCTTTCCTTTCTTCCTCTTTCTCTTTTTCTTTCTTCTTTTTTTCCTTCCGTTACTAGTCCCTTCTAAAAACATAGTATATAATAGTGAGTATACCTGTGTTCTTAAGTCGAAATATTTTTGATGTTTTTCACCTTTTGAATTGAAATTCTATTAGATAGTATTTTATTAGTTAATTTGCTACTATACTTGTATGTGAAATGGCTAGAGGTTTAATTTGTTTTTCTTCTGTTTTGGTATTAAGGAGTCCTGGCTAGTGCTATAGGGTAAACACTTGGCTGCTAACCACAAGGTTGGCAGTTCAGACCTACCAGCCACTCCCTGGAAACCCTTTATCACATCACCATGAGTCAGAACTAACTCAAAGGCACTCAACAAAACAACTTTGAAAAACTTGAATAAAAATAGAGAAGATGGTCCTTTACATTATTTTTCCAGCACTCTGGAAGAGTTTATTTATTGTGATAACTAGCTGCTATTTGAAAATTTAAAAGAATGAGCCTGTAAAACTACTTGGGTATCTCCTTCTATGGAGGTAATTCATTCAAACTGTGTGATAGATTTCCCTTTTCTAGGAATGATTCCAACACACATTGGTGGGTGCCCACTGACTATACATGTTGTATGGGAGCCAGCTCCCTTGGCTATGGCTGATTGAGTCTTTCCTAGGATTTTGTTTGTTTGTTTGCAACTAGGGGAATATGGTAAGTTTCCTTCTGATTGTGGAAGCCATGGGATAAGGCTCAGAAATTACAGCAGAGCTACATCCTTACCATGTGCCCAACAGAATGAATCTAATGTACTAAAAAGAACAGTGAGAATGACGGCGTTACCTATTCCTGACACTCAGCTCTAATGGGCATCCATCATCCCTACAGTTACATGGAGCACCGTCCTCATCCCAGTAGTGCCAAGATGAGTTTGGATTGGGCTCATGCTACTTCTAATCAAAAGTGTATGTGGTTCAAGTGCCATGAGTTGGTTCCAACTTACAGCAACCCTATGTAGGGTTTCTGGAGCCAATAGTGGGTTTTAACAGCAGACCTTGTTGTTAGTAGTCCAGTGCTTATCTTACAGTGCCACAGCAGTACTCCAGTCCAAAAAGTTTTGTTGCTGTTGTTGTGTACCTTTGAGTTGACTCACAGTGACCTTGCAGAGGGTTTTTTCTTTTAAGTTTTTATTGTGAATTGGGTGAAGGTATACAGAGAGGATCATCAGTTTTACATTAAAAAGAATACACTTTGTTTTATCTCAATGATTGGGATCCCCTCCATGTAACAACAGTTATCCTGCTTCCCCCCTGTGGTTCTAATTTCCATTCCACCTTCCCTCCCATACCTACTCACTGTTGTCCTTAGGCAAGTGTTACCCTTTTGATCTTGAATGGTTGACCATGGTGGGGGATGCTCACTGTGAGCATGCCTTACTGGTGGGGTTGTCTCCCCTATATCCCTATCTACTGCATGTCTGAGTTCTGTTCCAAACCTGAAAGGTGGTTGAAAGCCATACTCACAGGTTCATCCAGTCTCTTTCTGACTAGTAAGTCAGGCCTTAAAAATTTATTTTGAATTTTGTTCCACATTTTCTTCCACTCTATCCGGGACCTTCTAATATGATCGCCAAGCCCCATCTAGTTCTTCTGGTCTTACAGTGATGATGACTGATGTTTACATGAGCCATTGGACTAGTTGATTCTAAATATCTTCACTTTTTCACCACTTTCCTTTCTTTGGCACATGGAGAGACCAATTGTTGCACCTCAGATGGCCACTGATAAACTTTTAAGATCTCAGTCACTACTCACCAAAGTAGGATGTAGAACTTTGTCTTTGTGGACACTACTATGCCAAGTGACCATAGTGTCCCCTGAGACTATGGTCCTGAGCCCTCAGGCCCAGCAACTCATTGCCTTAGGGTGTTTGATAATACCTAAGAAGTTTTCATCATGTCCCCTTTGTATGTATGCTCTGTCACTCTCATAGGTGTGTTTGCAGCAAAGGTAAATACCCATGTGCAAATATCCTCTTTCAAACCCTTATTTGTGGGTATACTTCTACTCTCTCTCCCAAACCCATTCAACCTGTGTATCTTTCCATGTATCAACACTGTTGCTCCAGGATTGTATATATAACAATATTTACCTCTTTCTCCTTTAACACTAACATTCCTCCCTGTGTCTTCACCTATCTTCACCATTCATCTGCCAACTTCTCTTTTATACAGTGCCCTCCTCATCACCTGAATTAACATATGTCTACTCTGTAGCAGTGAATTACCTTCCCTTCCCTCCTATTCCTTGGGACCATTGAAGAACATTTCTTTTAGCACAGATACCTTTTCTTCAGTTTTCACAATAGTGGTCTTATACAATATTTGCCCTTTCATGGTTGACTAATTTCAATCAGCATAATGTCCTCTAGGTTCATCTGTGTTATGAGGTCTTTCACAGATTCATCGTTATTTTTCAAACATTGCTTAGTATTCTATTGTATGTGTCTATCAAAGTTTCTTTATTAACTCTCCCACTGATGGACATTTAGGCTGTCTCCATATTTTCCTGTTGTGAATACTGCTGCATTGAACATGGGCATCCATAGATCTACTTGTGTGATGGCTCTGATTTCTTGGGGATGCATACCAAGTAGAGGGATTGCTGTGTCATATGGTATTTCTATTTCCAACTTTTTGAGGATGCACCATACAATTTCCCCTAGTGGTTGCACCATTTTATAGTCCCATCAGCATGGTTGTAGATCTTTACCTGAGCAGAAAAACTCATTTTTCACCTGTGGGCCAACTGGTGGATATGAACTGCTGACCTTGTGGTTAGCAGCCCGATACGTAACTCATGACACCACCAGGCCAAACTTCTTATATGATTCGTGGTTTTCTAGAAATTTCCAACTTCTCAAATATTAAGAAAATAT
>NW_006408541.1:23308492-23309903 GCF_000296735.1 Chrysochloris asiatica | reverse complement strand
AGCCCCTCTCCCTCCTTGAGTCCTGAGTCCCAAGCCGCTCCATCTCTGCACGTCAAGCAAGATAATTTTAAAGACGATAATTTTGTGTGGCCTGCTAATGATGTTTCACATTTTGGCAGAAAAAAGTTTCCCCACCCCTTCTCTAGAGCCACTGGGCCTCAAAAGAATCTTCTTGTTAAGTGCCAACGAGTCTGTTCTGACTCATAGCAACCCTGTATAGGGTTTCTGAGGAGCACTGGTGAACTTGAACTTTGGTTCAAACTGACCTTGCAGCGCAGTGCATTAACCTGTAGCACTACACCAGCACTCCAGAAGAATCTTAGACCCATGTCTTTCACTGATTTGAGGACATGTGCCGTGTGTTTCCCTGTATCAAAACCATTTATACTTCTGTCATTTTCAAAGAATTCCATTTCTCCATCTGTACTTCCTTACGGTCAAGTGTAGGCATGTTCCGAACTATGTTTTAAAAGGGATTTTGAGGTCCTCTAATATTTTTAGTGAAATGCCTGCAGACAATTGCTTACAGAAATGGCACACGGCTGTCTTCATTTGCAGCCCTGTTTTGTTTCTTGCATCTGAGTGTTCTGTGATCTGAAACTGTGTCTCTCAGCTGTCTCTTAGTCCCACTGTGGTTTCATAGCCCCTGGCTTTTTGGCAGAAACAGTAATTTCTAGATTTGTCTTCAACTGAAAAAGCCTTAGCTCTGTGCACAGAAGTCAGGTAAATGAGACAGTTGGGAACGTAGACATTAAGGCAGAACTAAGTGCTCTTACTAAGCAGCCCTGGGAATGATAAGAGAAGCTGAGGCAAACTACTCAATGTATTCCGGTGTCTTGATGGAGTTTCCTGGGAAATGTCTGGAATGATAGAACCAGGTTGGGTAAGTATCGAATGACAGGAGGAGGTCACCTGCAGCTCTTTTAAATCTTAGGTGCTTGTGACAAATGTCTTCTAAGTAACTCAGGCCACTCTTCACCCTTCTCCATTCTGCTCTTTTCTGAGAGAATTGATCCTTTTGGCTTAGCAGAAGATGGCAACCAGTGTGAGTCCAGCTAGGAGAGCTGAGGAAGGGAAGAGAAAATGGTTAGAGTATTTATTTCCCTGAGACAATGGTCTCAGGTTGGCTGTGTCTCTTGCTGAAGGACAATGACAGGACTTCAAACCAGCTCTACAGTTTAACAATAGCCCCAGGTGACTCTTAATGTACACATTTTAAACAATATCTCCAGATGATTCTGATAGATCCTCAGATCTGTTGATCTTATAAGATCTATAGATCTGGGGATTGTGTTACAGTGTAGATTCTGATTTACTGTGTCTGGGGTTTGGTGGTGGTGGTGGTGTGCCATGGAGTTGGTTCCAACTCATAGAGACCCTGTATAGGGTTTCTGAGGTTCTAAACCTTTAC
>NW_006408541.1:23292784-23295390 GCF_000296735.1 Chrysochloris asiatica | reverse complement strand
TTTTTAATACATACTTTTTATATCTAACATATATTTTACCCAATTTCTTTTTATAGCCTTTTCTGGTATGAAATAGTCATACTATTAGAAATACCATGTCTCAAAGATTATGTAATGGAAACAGTTGTTTCAACTGGACAAAGAGAGAGAGTTACAGTGTTTCAGACCCACATGAAGTTATTTTTTTAAAACATAAATATCAAATAATAAAAAGGCTTATTTATTTTTATTCCTTCAGGTATATGTTGTTATTGCAAACTGAAAATGAGAAATTGATTTATCAATACTGACATAAACAAACCCAAATGCATCCTTATTTGTCTTGACAGAAACACAGAAGTAGACTCCCATTCTCTTGGAACCATCTTGAACTCAACCTTACAGTTTTGCTTATAGCACTGCTAACAAGAACCAACAGTAAAAACAGAGAACCCTAGTACAAGAGGATAACTAAAGTACACATTTCCAGGATAATATTCAGCCACTCAAACAGGGCTATTTAGGCTTCTTATTTCCAGACCACAGTGTGTCTAACACTAAACTAATAGTTGTTGTTGTTAAGTGCCGTCGATTCGATTCCGACCCATAGCGACCCTGTATAGGGTTTCCAAGAAGCAGCTGGTGAACTTAAACCACTGACTTTGCAGTTCAAATGGCTTTGCAGTCTGGCGCATTAACCCACAGCGCCGCACTAATAGTAGTCCCCATTATATATCAGAGTAAATAGGAAAGTATTGCTGTAAAATCATAAAAATCTTTATTAAATAAAAATATCAAAGTATGAAATTATTGCTTTTCAACAAATCTTCCACTTAGAGCTATACACTTCCAAAGGCAGTATTTCCATCTCTCTAATCCTTCCCTGACGAATTCTGTGCTTGTCAAGTGAGGTGTATTTAAAATGGTAGTTTTGGCATCCTTGAGATACGCAAACCATGTTCCTTTTCAATGTTCTTTGAGTTTGGGGAAAAAAGGAACTATGAAAGGGAAGGATCAGGGCTATAGAGTGGATGGGGTAAGGTTTTCCAATGAAATTCTCATAGGACAGTCCTTCCTACCCTTGAAGAATGAGCAGGTGCACGGTCATGATGGGAAAATTTCCTCTGTGCAATTCTCCTAGCCAATGCAGTTTTCAATTTTCTTAAAGTTTCTTCATAATAAGGTCCCATGATAATCCCATGTCCTTCAAAAAACAAGACAAAACAAAACAAAAAACTTATAAAGATCACATATTTGGAATCCCCAAATCAGTCACCATAAACTTCTGAGATGAGTTCTCCAGCTTGACTTTAACTGGCCCAGCAGATTCCCTCAGAAAGCATTCTTTGGAGTGGACCTTTACTTAAAGACACCCTAACTGAGACTCAGACAAGTGTATTACTAAGATAACATGTTTAAACATACTTTGTTTGGAATATACCCATACAGGTCTAACTGGATTCCTAGTAGCAATGCTTTTAAATTTATCTTTGTATGTGTATATATGTATTTTATTGTTATTAAGTGACTTTGAGTCACTTCTAACTCATATTTACCCTGTAAAGGGTTTCCAAGGAGTGACTGGTAGGTTTGAACTGTAAACCTTGTGGTTAGGAATCTAATGCTTATCTTACATTGTCATGACAGCATTCATATGTATATGAACTTAAAATAAAAAGAAATAATTGCAAACATCCATTTTGGAACATGGAATGTACAAAGAATGAATCTAAGAAAATTGAAAGTTGTCAGAAATAAAATAGAACACATAAAGACTGACATCCAAGGCATCAGTGAGCTGAAATGGATGGATGTTGACCGTTTTGAATTCATCATATGGTTTACTATGCTGGGAACATCAAATTGTACAGGAATGGCATCACATTTATTGTTAAAAAGAATATTTCAAGATCTATCTTGTATAATATCTATATGCCTACAAGGAAGACCAGTTAATACCACTATTATTCAAATTTACACACCAACCACTAAAGCCAGTGATGATGAAACTGAAGGATTCTATAATTTTTTCTGCCTGAAATTGATCAAACATGCAATCAAGATACATTGATAATCATTGGTGATTGGAATGAAAATGTTGGAAACAAAGAGGAAGGATTGATGGTGGTGGTGATGGTAGTGTGCTGCGGAATCAGTTCAGACTCATAGTGACTCTGTATAGGGTTTCCGAGGCTACAAATCTTTATGGGAGCAGAAAACCTCATCTTTCTTTTGCGGAATGGCTGGTAGTTTTGAACTTCTGACCTTGAGATTAGTAGCCTGACTCATAACCACTATGCAATCAGAGTTCCTTAAATGGAAGGATTAATAGTTGGCAAATATGGCCATAAGGAAATCAAAAGGATAATAACATAATATTATGAAGAGTTGTACTCCAACAAATTTGAAAATTTAGAAGAGATGGATACATTTATAGATAAACATGACCTACCTAAACTTACACACAGTGAAGTAGAAAACCTGAACAGACCCATAACAAAAGAAATTGATCAAGTCATCAAAAAACTCCCAACCAAAAAAAGGGCAGGCCCAGATGGCTTCACTGGTGAGTTCTAGCAAACATTCAGGGAAGAGCTGTCACCAATTCTATTCAAATTATTCCAGAA
>NW_006408541.1:23286231-23286960 GCF_000296735.1 Chrysochloris asiatica | reverse complement strand
TAATTCAAAAATGCTTGCAGCAGTATATCGGCAAGGAACTGCCAGAAATTCAAGACGGATTCAAAAGAAGATATGGAATTGGGGATACCATTGCTGATGTCAGATGGATCTTGACTCAAAGTAGAGAATTCCGGAAAGGTGTTTACTTGTGCTTTATTGACTATGCAAAGGTATTTTTGGATATGTATGGATCATTACCAAGTATAGGTAACAATGTATGGATTATTACAAGGTATAGGTAACATTGCAGAGAATGGGTATTTCAGAACACTTAATTGTGCTAATGAGGAATCTGTATATAGACCAAAAGCAGTCACTAGAACAGAACAAGGGGATAATGAGTCATTTAAAATCAGGAAAGGTGTGTGCCAGGGTTATAGCCTTTTATCATACTTATTTAATTTGTATGCTGAGAAAATAATCTGAGAAGCTGAAATATATGAAAAATAATGGAGAAACAGGATTGTTGGGAGAGTCATTAATAACCTGTGATTTACAGATGATGCAACCTTGCTTGCTGACGTCAAAGAGGACTGAAAATACTTACTGAGGAAGATCAAAGATCACCGTCTTTAGTATGGATTGCACCTCGATGTAAAGAAAACAGAACTCTAATAAATAACATATGATAAATGGAGAAAAGATTGAAGTTGCCAAAGACTTCATTTTGGATCCACAATCAACACTCATGGAAGCAGCTGTCAAGCAATCAAATGATGTCTTGTATTA
>NW_006408541.1:23282107-23284141 GCF_000296735.1 Chrysochloris asiatica | reverse complement strand
AACAACAACAACAACAAAAGAGCTACCTAGTGAATCAATTATTGTAGCTTATTTGATTTTCTGTAGCTTCTGTTTTCTTTATCATTAAGATTTTAGTTTTAAGCTTAGTGAATACTTTATATTCTTTGTGTCACTTTGAGATAAAGCGCTGAATCCCAAGGTTGATTTGAACCACAAGACTGGCAGTTCAAACCCACCAGCCGCTTCTTGGAAACCCTATACAGGGCTGTTATGAGTCACCACTGACTCAAAGGCACTTAACAAACATATCTTTAATAGCAAAAAATTAAATTATATTAATTTTTCCTTGAGTACAGCTTCAGATACATATATTTAAAGTTTGTATTCTTATTTCTCATTTTTCTTTTTACAGTTTGATGGTTTCTCACAAAGCAAACACTTGAATATCCATCCAGAGCAAGCAATAAATTATTGCTGATAATCTAGAAATTGCCTTGCTGCTACCGTATCATTTTATTCCATTTTATGTCACCAATGTAACCACAATCCTGACTTTTATGTTAATTACTTCCTTATTTTTATTTTGAATTTTACCACCTGTACATATATGTACCTGAAGAGAATAATTTTGCCTGTTTTTTCTTTGTATCCATGGTATAATTTGAACAGTATTATTGTCATCTCTCTGACTTAGTGGACTTCACATGATTTTTGTGATTTATGATGGATAGCTGTGGGTCATTCATTTTACTTAATGTTTATTTCATTAGAGGACTGTACTGCAACAAACCAGTCCTGGTGTGGTGCTGTAGGATAAGAGCTGGATTATAGTTCAAACCCACCAGACGCTCTGTGGGGGAAAGATGAGGCTTTCTGCTCCCATAAAGATTTACAGTTTTGGAAACCTTCTTCAAGCTTGCTATAAGTCAGAACCAACCAAACGGCAGTGAATTGAATGGTTGTTGACTGTCATTTGGTGGGAATTGCAAAGATAATGGCAAGAAGGTTCATACTAAGTAATTCACAGCAGTCCATTTCAGTTTAGTAATGCCTAGAATATTGATCTTCAAGTATTCCGTTACATTTTTTCTAACTTTCAATTTTCCTTGATTCACACTTTGTGTATTCCAAATTCCAATGATTAGTAGATGTTGGCAGTGGATTCTTCTCATTTTGAGTCATGCCACATCAGCAAATGAAGGTTGTGAAAGCTTTATTCCAACCACGTTAGTGATGCTAACTCTACTCTGAGGAGGGAGCTCTTCCACAGTTATATTTTGAGTACCTTCCAACCAGAGGGCCACTGTATCAGTGTTCTGCTGCTGCTGCTTCTCAGGCTTTCATTGGCCAATTCTTTTCAGCAGTAGATAACCCGGCCCTCCTTCCTAGTCTGTTTTAGTCTGGAAGCCCCGCTGCCACCTGTCCACCATGGATGACCCTGCTGGTATTTGAAATTCTGGTGGCGTACCTTCCTGTATCCCAGCAATATGCAAACCACCTCATTACAACATTCTAACAGACAAGGGCTGGACACATGCATGGTATTAGTTATAATCTCTCAAATTTCGATAAGTTTTATTTTCATTATGATTCCAATAAAATTATTGTCTTAGAGATTTCTTCTTTGGCCTATGGCTCATCCAGAAGTGTATTTCTATTTCCAAATTTCCAAACACCTGGGGATTTTTCTTATTATTTGTTCCTGATTTCTTGCTAAATTCCACTGCCACCAGAGCCCTTGCTTTGCATGATTTAAATCTTTTGAAATTTGCTGATGCTTGCTTTCATCCTGGGTATGGTCAATTTTTGTAATTAATGTTCCATGTGTCCTTGTACTTCTACTTTGTCATGTGTTCCTCAGGGAGAACAGAGGCTGAGACATAGCTGTGGAATCTTCATTATAAAACCTAGATTTTATCAGTGTAAAACAACCTTTACTGTCCTAGTTAATGTTCTTTTTTTGGCCTTGAATTTACTTTATCTGATATGAATGTTGTACTGATGCTTTTAACATTTGCATTTGTGTAATGTGCATTGCCCTTTTATGTTCAACATAAAAAGAGATTTTTTTTT
>NW_006408541.1:23279313-23280597 GCF_000296735.1 Chrysochloris asiatica | reverse complement strand
GGATCCAAGAAAAATGAAATCTTTGACAAGTTCAGTCATCTCTCTGTTTATCATGATGTTATTTATTGGTTCAGTAGTGAGGATTTTTGTCTTCTTTACATTGAGGTATAACTTTTACTGAAGGCTGTGGTCTTTGATTTTCCTTAGTATTTTAAGTCTTCTTTGCTTTTAGCAAGCAAGGTTGTATCATTTGCAAATCATAGGTTATTAATGAGCCGTCTTCAAATCCTGATGCCAAGGTGTTCTTCATATAACCCATCTTTTTGGATTATTTGTTCATCATAAACATGATGAAAGAACACAACCCTGGAACATACCCTTCCTTATTTTGAACCATTCAATGTCACCTTGTTCTGTTCTAATGGCTCCCTTGTGGTTTACGTACAGGTTCCTCATGAGGACAATTAAGTGTTCCATAATACTCATTCTTCACAATGTAGTCCTTAGCTTGTCATGACCCAAACAATAGAAAGCCTTTGAGTAGTCAATAAATCACAGGTAAACTTCTTATATTCTCTGCCTCCAGCCAAGATCCATCTCATGTCAGCAATGATATCCCTCAGTCCATGTCCTCATCTGAATCTGGTTTGATCCTCAGGCAGTTCCCTGTCAGTGTGCTGTTGCAGCCACTTTTGAATTATTATCAGCAAAATTTTACTTGCATGTGATATTAATGATATTGTCTGATGATTTGCACATTCTGTTAGGTTGCTTCTCTTTGGAATGGGCACAAATATGAATCACTTCCAATCAGTTGGCTAGGTAGCTGTCTTTCAAATTTCTTGGCCTAGGTGAGTGTCTCCAGAGCTGCATAGTTTGTTGCAAGATTCCAGTTAGTATTCCATCCATTCTCAGAGCCTTGTTCTTTGCCAGTGCCTTCAGCGCACCTTGGGTTTCTTCCTTCAGTATCATTGGCTCTTGATCATATGTTACCTCGTTAAATGGTTAAACATCACCGTTTCTTTTTGATACAGTAACTCTGTGTATTCTTTCTATCTTTTGATGTGTTCTTCATCATTTACTATTTTGCCCTTAGAACCTTTAAGAATTTAAAGTTGAGGTTTCAATCTTTTCTTCAGTTCTTTCAGTTTGAGAAATACTGAATGTGTTCTTCTCTTTTGGTTGTGTAACTCCAGGTCTTTGCATATTTCATTATAATATTTGACTTTGTTCTCAAGATGCCCTTTGAAAATGTCTATTTAGCTCTTTTATCTTCTCATTTCTTCATTTGCTTTTGCATCTCTATGCTGGAGAACAAGTTTCAGAGCCTTTTCTGACACTCAT
>NW_006408541.1:23277232-23278488 GCF_000296735.1 Chrysochloris asiatica | reverse complement strand
TCAAGATGGTCAATGCCAGTCCATTATGCTTACCCTACAGCACCCTTTATTGTCAAGTTGAAGTTATTTTGTTTTCTTCAGAAGGATATATGAGGCACATTTAAAAACACTCAGAGTTATTTGAAGAAGTTTTCCTTTTGGATCTGTATGGTAAAGGACAACTTTTCTGAGTCTAAAATGCTTCGGTTACATTCATCTTGTTGTTACTTATTTTTGGTATATGTGGAATGCAAATATCCTCTAATCTTCTTGCAATTTTTTTGTGGTTGTTCAGAACAGCTTTCTGTTCTTTTTCCTTATGTTGTCTTTTTTTCTGCTCTGGTCTCTTGTGAAAAACAGATCAATTATCTGTCTGTTGCAGTGCTGTTTTCTGTCCTTTATTTCTATTGCCTTCCCCCCCCCCTCATAATTATTGTTTATTCTTAATATTTTTCAGCTATATTCTGAGAAAGCTTTTTGATTTTTTTAATCTTTATACTGATTTTAGTTTTTCAGTAGGAATTTTTTTGCTTCCATGGATTTAAAATTCTGGTCTTACCTTTTTATACATTCTTGCTCAGACTTGCAATATGTTTTGCCTACCTGTGCCAAGAAGCAGCTACACTGCTTAGAATGAGCCAGGAGCTGGCAGAGAGGACAGGTCTCTAGAGTCTTTTCAGAGTCTTATCCAGTTCCTTCCCAGATATACTGCTGTGTGCTTGGAGAGATTATTTAAAATTATATCTGGTCCTACCTTCAATCTGGCCCTATCTGCTCTGTACCCATGAAAACATTATGACATTTATTCCCTTAACAAATATTTGTTTCTGGCACTGTTCTAGGTACCTTCAATCCATCAGGCTGTGAATAGAAGAGTAACCTTGCTCTTATAATTTTGTTTTAGCATGAATTAGGGGAGGAGGGAAACAATAAACATATCAGTAAATCTTACAGTAGCTCAAAGAAACAGAAAACCTGGTACAATGGAGTCAATTCTCACTAGTGAGGATTCCATGTGTGTCAGAATAGAATTGTACTCCATAGGTGTTTTTTTGTTTTTGTTTTTTAATGTTTTATTGCGAATTATGTGATAGTTTACTTGGGAGAACATTAGCTTTATATTCATTCTATTGTATATTGTTTCATTGCTATAGTTACAGTCCCATCCATGCATCATCAACCAACCAAAGGGTTGGCTGCAAGCCTGCCCCCCAGTTGTCAGCACACAGCCCCTCTTCCTCTCTGGGTCTAAAGTCCCAAGAAGGTCCATCTCTCCA
>NW_006408541.1:23250217-23252509 GCF_000296735.1 Chrysochloris asiatica | reverse complement strand
GGTCTGAGGACTTTTTTCCATTTGTGTCATCATGGTCAATTCTACTTTAAGGAGACAGCTCTTCCTCAGTCATATTTTGAGTGCCTTCTAAACTGAGGGGCTCATCTTCTGGCACTATATCTGTCAATATTCTGTTGCTCTTCATCATATTTCAGTATTCAGTATTCTGGTACTGATAGTGTTCCACTGCTATTCATAAGGTTTTCAGTGACTAAATATTCAGAAGTAGTCTCTCTTTGTCTGAAAGCTCAGCTGAAACCTGTACACACTGGGTGACCCTGATGATATTTAAAATACCCATGGCATACTTTTCAGAATCACAGCAACACACAAGCTACCACAGTATGAAAAACTGACTGATGGGTGGTGGTTGGTAGTATCTTCTGAATCCTACCCTTTTAGTCTCAAATGGTTGATTATTCTAAGATGTGTATACCTCACTAGTGTTATTGTTTCCCTTAGTGAATTGTCTTTAGTTTGACTGAAGATTGAGCCATGGGGATGAGTTCATATCTAGATCTTCAAGGTGACCAAGGTCCACCAGCTTCTATTTGACCAGTAAGCCTGATCATTTTTATGATTTTTAGTTTTGTTCCGTATTTTTTCTCCCTCTATACAGGACTTTCTAATGTGATCCCTTTCAGAGCACTTGGTAGTAGTAACTGGGTACCATCTAGGTCTTTTGGTTTCAGGGCCACCGAGACTGGTATTCACATGGGCCATTAGTTCACCAGACTAACTGCTTCCATGTATTTAAAAATTTTACAACTCTTCTTTCTCTCATGAGATTGCATTTTATTGGTCATTTCCATAGGACTTAGTGACAGGGAAGTTGGGTGGTTGGGTGCTATAGTACCTCTGTTTATCATACTTTCATGCCTGGATTTCTCTTATGTCTTACTGAAAACCTCCACAGTTGGCTCTACAATGAAGTCTTGGTCAAACTGGGCTTTGATGCATGGTGAGGAGGTGGGCCAAGAAGCCCAAGTAAAGACTGGCAGAGAGTCAGGCATTGGGAAAGACCTACAGGCTGGTGATCAAGGTGGTTCAGGGATGAAATGAAGAGAGCAGTCTGGAATGGAGTCAGTTTAGGACACATGGTCAGGAACAGGCCAAACATAGATTCAGTGCCTATGCAAAGCCTGACATGTAAGACCGGTTTCAGATTTGAAGACAGTCTGGGGCATAGTGTGGGAAGTTGAATGAGACTATCAGATACAGTTAGAGAGCCAATGAAAAGTATGTGTGCACTACTGGTTTTGGTGGTGGCAGAGGCAGAGTCAGGTAGGATAGGTTCCATGGGGGAGGGACTGAAAACCCAGAGAAGCTGCTTTCACAGAACAATTCCAGAGCTCTGGATCAAACATAAGGTGCAGGGTGTCAGTCTCCCACAACCACTGGTGGAAAAATCACTGGTATAGAGGAAATTATCACAATTTAGGAATTGATCCAGTCACGGGACTCTCTCCACAGTCACCCAGCCCAGGCTGAGTTCAGAGGGCAAGGCCATAGCCCGACCGGCACAGTGAACTGGTGCTATAACCTGGCAGAGGGACATTTGCAAAAGGAGGGGTGTGTGTGTGTGTGTGGGGATTCTACACATTTCTTCTTCCTCTTCCCCATCATGCCTTCTCTGCCCAGCCCAGACGCCTTCAGGCAGGTGGGCATGCACCCCCAAAAGAGTCCAGCATTGAACCCATAGCTTTCCCACAGTACAGAGAGGAAGACCCCCATTGGTCCCACAGTAAGACTTTTTAGTGGCCATTTATGATGACTGGCCCTGGGTCCCAGCCCTACCAGCAAGAAAAAAGCAGGGTTGGCCTGACAGACAAACCAAATGAATAATCCATAAAACCCCAACATAAAAGGACAAAACTAAAGAGGGCAGGGCTGCAGCCAAGCAGAGGCAGTGACCCAACACTAGAAACCACAGAGCTGCGCATCTGGAGGGAGAGTTGTGACCGATTTTTCATCTTTCATTTTTCACATATCTTTCCTCTTCACTCCAATCACGCCCTCACTGCCCAGCCCAGACGCCTTCAGATGGGCAGGAGCACACCCCCCAAAAGGTCCAATGACACAGAGAGGAAACCAGCAGGCTGCTTCTTATGACTTCCGACTCTGGAACCCAAACCCAAGGTTGACCTGGGTGGGACCCTTTTTCCCTGCTTGCACAGCAAAGGCCAGTCGACAATCACAATTTTATTTTTGTTTTTGATTGGTGGTCTCTGTCTCTGCTTCTATGTTGTTTCTGTCTTTGGTCCTTTTACTCTCACTCTTTTCCCAGGTGTT
>NW_006408541.1:23247945-23248912 GCF_000296735.1 Chrysochloris asiatica | reverse complement strand
GTGGTGAGGAGGTCGAGTAGATTGCAGAATACAATAGACTGTCTTAAATGCAGGGAAAACTTAATAGACTATAGGGTAACCCCAAAGAAAATTAATACTTCACAATTTACCATAAAAATGGAGATTCAAGCAGAACAAGGAAACATTAAAACTAAGGAAAAACCAACAAGAAATAGCACAAAAAACATGAACCCAGCACAAGAAGGCATGCAGAACAAAGGAACAAACAACAACACACAAAAAATTAACAAAATGAGAGCAGTTAATACATACCTATTGATACTTACATTGAATGTCAATGGATTAACTGCACCAGTGACGAGACAGAGTGGCTGAATGGATAAGAAAACAAGACACTTCAATACGCTGCCTACAAAAGACATACCTTACACACAAAGACAAAAACAGACCAGAAGTTAAAGGATGGAAAACTATACCAAGCTAACAGCAATAAAAAACAAACATGAGTGACAACACTAATCTCTGATGAAATAAACTTTAAGGCAAAAACTAGCATAAAAGAGATAAAGAAGGATACTATCTCATGATTAAAGGGAAAATTGAGTAAGAAGATATAACCATAAATAACATCTACACTCCAAATGAAAGAGCAACAAGATATATAAAGCAAACCCTACTAGAATTAAGAAAGAAATATATAAATCTACAATTATAGTAGGAGATTTTAATACACTTTTGAAAAGGGAAAGGACAACCAGAAAGAAGCTTGACAAACCTACAGAAGAACTAAACAATCAACCAACTTGACCTCATAGATGTGTACAGAGCATTCAACCCAACAACAGCACAATACACATTCTTTTCCAGTACACATGGACCATTCTCCAGAATTGACCATGTGTTAGGTCATAATGCAAGCCTCCATAAATTTACAAACATCAAACTACTACAGAGCATCTTTTCAGACCTCTTCTGAATCTGGCTTGAACCTCTGGAAGTTCTTTGT
>NW_006408541.1:23236020-23246410 GCF_000296735.1 Chrysochloris asiatica | reverse complement strand
GATTCTGACCCATAGTGTCTCTGTATAGGGTTTCCAAGGAGCATCTGGTGAGCTTGAACCTCCGATGTTGCAGTTCAAACGACTTTAGCCCACAGCACCACACCATTAGCCCACAGTGCCATACCAAAACTCCACATGTATATATTTTAATTTAATTTTATTTTGTTGGTTACCAGGGTGTATGGGGTGGGTGAGGGTAGGGAGGGTAAAGTGGAACACAGGGTAGGGAATAGGCACAGGATAGTGGAGCACAGGGTAAAGAATAGACATAGGATATTTTGGTTGCTGGGGAGGGGTACACACTAGAAGAGGAAGGGGAAAGGAAAAACAAGGTGGATGGGAGAATAGCTAGGCAGGTTTACATGGGCTAAATAGGACAGAGGTAAATAATGATGTAAGCACAACCATGGAACAACAGGGCTGAGGATACAAAGATTGAGGCATGGCTTAAATGGGTAAAAGTGGGGAAACGATGTTAAGGTGCTTGGCTGCCATTTGAATCTTGGTTTCCCTTGATTACTATTATAAAATAGACACTTGAAGGGGAGAGAGAGGAATAGCCAGAAACATCACCAGAGAAAGCTTGTAAGTCTGTCTTCAGCATATAACTGATTGGAGTACCTAAAATGGGGCTAGAACTTGCCCAGTGAAGGAGGCTCCCAGCAGAGCCTTTGCACTGTGTAAGACCATAGGTGGAATCCTGATTCTCATCCAGAATCTTCTGAGGTGGGTCATTTCCTCTCTAAAGGACAAGCAGACCAATCTGGAGCAGCTAGAAGAACAGAAGATACTTCTTGAAAGAAAGATCAGCAGGAAAAAATAAAAAAAAAGCAATAACAGCAGTCCAATTGACTACTACAAGAACAAGCAAGTTGTTCCCCAGGGAGCCATAAAGGCAAGTGGTCAGGTCCCCTCAAGGCAAACCGCCTCCCAAGACTGAAACTCAGTTGGAATACACTAGCAGGCATGTGGTCCTGCTGCTGACCATGTTGATCATCAATAAGGGGAAATAGGGGAAAAATAGCAATGAAGTTGTGAACTGAGTCCGACCACATTCAATAGACTCTTGTTAACCTGGATTGAGACCTGGTTAACCAGCAGTATGACAAGACCTGGGGACTCCTGGGCCCAGGGGCAGGGACGTGGTCCCAGAGGACTAGAACAGAGTGTGAAGCATCCAGCTGATATGAAGTGAGGGGAAATGCACAAGAACACCCACACTTGCAGATAGTACCCATTTGATCTGGCATCAATGGCTGGATGATCAGAATACAACTAGAGGAAGAAAGAAGAGGAACAAAACAACAAAAAAAGAGTAACCCACTACAAGTGAATGAACTTGTGGATGCGGTATGATAAAGGAGCAGACACATCTCTACAGTGAGGATCATTCCCATCCCCTTGGTACACAGGGTCTACAGGAATGGGGAACTTAGACATTTGCTACCCAAAATAGGGGGACTACAAAGGCAAGAAGTGACTTGCTTACAAGATTTCAATAGGGAACCTAGCTCCACAGGATACAGGGAAAGGTAGAATCTCCATGGAATTTTTTCCAACCTGTCTGGATGGGGTTGATAAAAGGTGAGGGGCACAGGACTCCTGTGGCTCAATAGGGATTGATTGCTATCAGGTCTGAGTGTTGGAAAGGTAAATGTAAATGTTTGGTAACAAAAGGAGGAGAGTGGCTGATTTTGCAGTCCAGGAACAGAGATCCCTGGAACCATCAAGGAAGAAAAGCGAAGTGCGAGACCCTGTCCAGGGAGGTGGCGACACTAGGGATGATTATGTGGACAGAAAGAGTGACTGGGGACTCTGAACTCAGGAAGGGAGAGGGGCTGTGTGCTGGTGGCTGGGGGGGAAGGCATGTGGGGTGTACCCTTTGGGTTTTTTGATGATGAATGCAAGGGATTGAGATCATTGCAATGAAACAAAATACGTTAGGATGAATGTAAAGATAATGTTCAGCCACCCATGTAAACTAACACATAATTTACAATAAAAACTTAAAAAACAAAACAAAAGTCTGTGTACAGGCAGTCCCTGGGTTGTGAACAATATCAGTTTCTAAGTATGTCTTTAAGTTAAATCTATAGGCAATTTGGAATGGGTATATACAGTTTTTACTGCAACCAAGGAGCCCTGGTGGTGTTGTAGGATAAACACTAGACTATTAACCATAAGGTTGGCAGTTCAAATGCATCAGCTGCTCCACAGGAGAAGATGAGACTTTCTGCTCCCGTAAAGATGTATAGCCTTGGAAACTTTGTACAGGGTTGCTATGAGCTGAAATTGACTTGGTGGCAGTGGGTTTGGGTTTGAGATTGCTGTAAGAAAAAGCCTGAGTCCTTCTCCATAATTTAAAAGCTGCAGGTACAGCTAGTGACATTGATTGTGAAGAAGAATATGTTGCCAACAGGGCTTAGTTCAATATACAGTTTCAAATCAGGGCAAATTTACATAACATTAAAGGGCAAGAGTGAGTTGTCTTTACATCAGACATTTGTAATCTGGGGCTTGCCCATATTTGTTTCCTAGGAGTGCTGTAACAAAGTACCACAAATTGGATGTGACCTTTGTGTCTGACTTCTTTCATTTAGCGTATTTTTGAGGTTCATCCAAGTTATAATATATGGCTTTGATTTTGAACTCCTCTTATCTTTGAACTAACCCAGTCTGATTCATTTAGTTTAGATTCTCAGTAGAGAGAATGGATCCCCTTGGCCAAGCATGGGCACTGTCAACTGTGGCTGGAGAGGTTCATGGGTGGAGCTGTTTGCATGATAGTAGGATGTGGACAGGGCTAGAATGTTTTAGGGACAGTAAGATTAGAAAGGTGATGATCAGCATTTTAAACTTCGCATGGACAATTCTTTGCATATCTCTAAGGCTCATCAACTGAGAACCC
This sequence comes from Chrysochloris asiatica, assembly GCF_000296735.1. NCBI lineage: Eukaryota > Metazoa > Chordata > Mammalia > Afrosoricida > Chrysochloridae > Chrysochloris > Chrysochloris asiatica. The sequence goes on along the minus strand of NW_006408541.1, from coordinate 23,243,502 downwards.
AGAAGTAAATCTATCCATCTACAGGCATCTGATCAAAGAGCCAAAGGTCATTCAATCGAGGAAAAATATTGTCTTTAACGAATGGAGCTGGAAAAACTATATCCATATGTGTAAAAATGAATCAGATTCCATACTGTATACCATGTACAAATACTAACTTGAAATGGATTAAAGACCTAACTATCAAAACTATTTAGTTCCTGGAAGATAACATAGGGTCAAAACAAGGAGACCTAATTTTCAGCCTAAATGGTCTATCAAATAAAACTACAAATACATGAATGACAAAATGAATTTGATAACAGGGACCTCCAAAAATGAAGCACTTATGTTTATCAAAAAGGGGCTCTGGTAGCATAGTGGTTACAAGTCAGGCTAGTAATCTCAAGGTCAGTAGTTCAAAACTACCAGCAGTTCCATGGAAGAAAGATGAGGCATTCTATTTCCATAAAGATTTACAGCCTTGAAAACCCCGTGCAGGGTCGTTATGAGTCAGAACTGACTCCACGGCACACAGCTAAGGCTCATCAAATAACTGAAAAATTTGTTGATGTCAGCATGGATGAGCAGAGATGGTTTAGGTAAATTGCTTTCTGAGATTTTTGATACTCAAGTGAGATAATATACAATATCCAAGACAGTGCTTGGCAGGTGAGAGACAGTGAATGAAAGTTCGTTTCTCCCTGACTTCTGTCTCCCTTTCCTCTTTTTTAAAAGAAAAACAGGCCAGAGTCCTTCTGTTGGCATTTTAAATTGCAAGCCTTTCAACCATTTCCTTCTCCAATTATTTGCTGAGATTTATGCTCTGACCATTTCCCCCCACCCCCACCCCCAGAATTGAGGAAGTGGTGAAAGATTTCTTATGCTTTTGCCATTGTGTGCATGGAGATGGCATATGACCTCCAAGAAGTGGCTGGTGGGTTTGAACTGCCAACCTTGCAGTTAGCAGTCCTGTGTTTATTGTACAGCACCACACCGTAAGCTATTTCCACAAACAAGATAGAGCTATCTGCCACTGACTCAACTCTATCCCACAGCACGAAATGTTGCCTGGTCCTCATTCACACCACCATTCCTGGCATGATTCTTTACTCGTACTGTCTCCTTACTTGTCAGTTTGTTGTACTGTGGTTAATCGTGTGTTGTTGTGATGCTGTAAGATATGGCACTAGTATGGAGTAAAGATTTCAGGGCCTTCCTTCTCTGATGGGAAATGAAGAGAAACAGCTGCAAACATCCATTAATAATCAGAACATGAAATGCATGAAGTATGTCTCTAAGAAAATTAGAAGTTGTCAAAAATGAAATGGAACACATTAGGATCGATATACTAGTGAGCTGAAATGAGCTGGTATTGGACATTTTGAGTCTGACACTCATAAAGTTTATTATGCTGGGAATGACAAATTGAAGAGGATCGGCATTGCATTCATCATTAAAAAGAACATTTCAAGATCTATCTTGAATGTTGTTTGTGATAGGTTAAGAAGATCCATATTATATGGTGGCTCCATACAGTAAGCACTGGACTGCAAACCACAAGATCAATGGTTTAAATCCGCTAGACTCTCTGAGGGAGAAACAGAAGTCTTTCTGCTCTTGTGAAGATTTAAAGCCTCAGAAAACCATATACAGACTCACTATGAGTCTAACCAATGTGACAGTACTTAACAACAATAACAACAAGGAAGTCCAGTATTATGACTATTATTCAAATTTACACATGAACCACTAAAGCCAGTGATGATGAAACTGAAGAACTATCTACTTCTTCAATCTGATATGAATCAACAGGCAATCAATATACATTGATAATTGCTGGTGATTGGAATGTGAAAGTTGGAAAGAAAGAGGAAGGAACAGTAGTTGGTGATAGAAATGATGCTGGGGATTGCATGATAGAATTTTATAATGCTGAAGACTTCATCATTACAGATACCTTTAAAAAAAAACCCATAGACTGTGACTATATACACATGGACCTTACCAGATGGAATACACAGGTGTAAATGACTACATCTGTGGGAAGAGACAGTGGAAAAACTCAATATCACCAGCCAAAACTAGGCCAGATATAGACTGTGGAATAGGCAATCAATTGCTCATCTGTGGTTCAAACTGAAGCTGAAGAAAAATTTAAAAGTTCAAGAGAGCCAAATTATGACCTTGAATATATCGCACTTGAATTTAGAAACCATTTCAAGAACAAAGTTGATGATTAAACACTAATGACTGAAGACCAGAAGAGTTGTGGGATGACATCAAGAGCATGGTATAGGAACAAAGCAAAAGGTCACTCAAAAGACAGAAAAGAAAGGAAAGACCAAGGTGGATGTCAGAAGAGACACCAAAACTTGCTCTTGAGCATAGAGAAGCTAAAGTGAATGGAAGAAATGAGGAAGTAAAATAGTAGACTAGAAAATTTCAAAGGATGGCATGAAAAGACAAAGTATTAAAATATGCAAAGATTTGAAGTTAGAAAACTCAAAGGGAAGAACACAGTCAGTATTTCAGTTTTGCCTTGCATTGTTTAAGGATTCTGTGGGGAAAACACTGAATGATGCAGAAAGCATCAAAAGAAGATAGAAGGAATATACAGAATCACTGTACAAAAAAGAATGGTCAATGTTCAGCCACTTCAAGAAGTAGCATATGACCATTATCCAATGGTACTGAAGAGAGAAGTCCAAGCTGCACTGAAGGCATTGGTGAAAAACAAGTTTCCAGGAATTGATAGAATACCAATTGAAATCTTTCAACAGACAGTTGCAGCCCTGGAGACACTCACTCATCTATGTCAAGGAAGTTGAAAGAGAGCTATGTGGCCATAGAGTGATTGGAAGATATCCATATTTGTGCTCATTTCAAAGAGAGGTGACCCAACAGAATACAGAAATCATTAAACAACATTATCAATATTACAGGCAAATAAAATTTTGCTGAAGATAATTTAAAAATGATTGCAATTGTGCATTAACAGGGAACTGCTAGGAACTCAAGCCAGATTCAGAAGAGGACGTGGAATGGATATCATTGCTGACAACAGGTGGATCTTGGCTGAAAATAGAGAATACCAGAAAGATGTTTACTTGTGCTTTATAGGCTATGCAAAGATGTGTTGATCATGACACATTATGGACAACATTGCGAAGAATGAGTATTCAAGACCACTTAATTGTGCTTATGAGAAATCTGTACATAGTCTGAGAAGCAGCTGTTAAATTAGAACAAAGGGATACTGAATGGTTTAAACTTAGGAAAGGTGTTTGCTAGGGTTGTATCCTTTTACCACATTTATTCAATCTATATGCTTAACAAATAATCTGAGAATCTGGATTATATGAGGAAGAATGTGGCATCAGGACCAGAGGAAGAATCATTAGCAACCTGTGATATGCAGATGATACAGTCTTGCTTGCTGAAAGTGAAGAGAACATAAAAATACTTACTACTGAAGATCAAAGACTATAACCTTCAGTATGGATTGCACCCAGTGTAAAAACAAAAATCCTCACAACTGGGCCAATAAATAACATCATTATAAATGGGGAAAAGATCGCAGTTATCAAATAGTTCATTTTACTTGGATCCACAATCAAAATTCATGAACGCAGTAGTCAAGAACTAAAATGGCATATTGCCTTAGGAAAATCTGCTGCACAAGACCTCTTAAAAGTATTCAAGAGCAAATATACCAGTTTGTGGACGAAGGTGTGCCTGACCCAAGCCATGGTATTTTCAATAGCCTCATATGTGTGTGTAAGTTAAACAGTGAATGAGGAAAACTGTAGAAGCACTGATGCATTTTAGTTATTGTATTGGAGAAAATTAAAAGTACCAAGGACTGCCAGAAGAACAAACAAATCTGTGTTGGTAGAATTACACCTAGAATGTTCATATTTTGGAAATGTTATCAGGAGGGACCAGTCCCTGGAGAAGGACATCATGTTTGTTAAAACTGAGGGTCAGTGAAAAAGAGGAAGGCTCCCAAGTAGAAGGATTGACACAATGGTAGCAGCAATGCTCTTAAATGTAACAGTAGTTCTGAGGATGACACAAGAAACCTATTTCACAGCGCAAGTTCTAGAACCCCTTTTAGGTATTCCAATGAGTTACAAGTTGAAGACAGGCTTACAAGCTTTCTGTAATCTTGTTTCCAGATATTCCTTTCTATCCCACTCAAGTATCTATTTTACAGTAGTAGGCAAGGGAAATCGATATTCATAAGACAGTCAAGCATCTTAACATTATTTCCTCTCTTTTACCCATTCAGACTATGCTTCGATCCCTGTATCCTAGAATCCTGGTGTTCCAGGGCTCAGCATACATCACTATTTACCTTCATTGGTTGACTTTGAGAGCAGATCACTGGGTATTTCTTCCTAATCTATGTCTGTATGCTCTGCTGAAACCTGTCCACCAAAGGTGGTCCTGCTGGTATTTAAAATATAAGTGGAATACCTTCCATCCTCATAGCAATATGTAAGCCTATATGACAAGTGGACAAATGGATGGTGGTTTTCTATATGTTGTTGTTGTTAAGTGCCGTCGAGTTGGTTCCGACCCATAGTGACCCTGTACAGGGTTTCTGAGGGTATAAATCTTTACAGGAGTAGAAAGCCTCATCTTTCTCCTGCGGAGCAGCTGGTAGTTTCGAACCGCTGACCTTAAGGTTAGCAGCCTGATTCGTAACCACTACGCTACCAGAGTTTCTAAATATGCATTTCTGGATGGATTGGCTATTGGTCATCCATCAGACAGCATACAAATTATGACAAAGAGTCAGATAAAGCCACTCCCTACTTCTGATGTTGCACTGTGGATTAGCACTGGATTTTGAATCACAAGGTCAGCAGTTCAAACCTACCACCTGCTCCTTGGAAACCTTATACAGGGTCATTATGAGTTGGAACTGACTCGGCAGCACTTAACAACAAGAGTAACTGTCCAGGAGTCCTGGTGTGGCACTCTGTGATAAACACTGGATTGCTAATTTTAAGGTCAATGGTTGAAACCTACCAGCTGCTCCTTGGAAACCCTATATAGAATCTTTATGAGTCAATATCAGTTTGATGGCACTTAGTGACTGCTTGTTGCTCAGAGATAGAATTCACACCCTTCATATTCTGTAAGGCACCGTATAATCTTGTTTGCCACCTCCCTATCATTGCTCATTAGGCTATAGTCAAAATACCTCTTTCCTTGTTGTTTATAACACAGGCTCCTTCCTTCCTAAGTGCCTCTAGGTGTATGATTCTGTTTCTGAAATGTTCTTACTCCTCCTTCTTTGCCTGGCTAAATTTTGTGTCTTAACCCCTCCTCCCAGCCTAGAATAGGTCAAGTCCCTTGTTTTAGCCTTGTATAGCACCTGCACTTTTCTTTTATTGTATACAACTTTTATTGTATACATGGTATTTATTTATATGAGTACAGTGTTATAGTGTCCTGATGTAGGGTAAACACTGGGTGGCTAATTGCAAGGTTGGTGATTCAAACCCACCAGCCTCTCCTTGGAAACACTGTACAAGGACTCTGTGAGTCAGAATTGACTTGATAGCATTTGTTGTTGTTGTTTTTATGTATCGTGGAGTCGGTTCAGACTCATAGCGACCCTGCGCAGGGTTTCCGAGGCTGTAAATCTTTACGGGAACAGAACGCCTCATCTTTCTCCCGCAGAGCAGCTGGTAGTTTCGAACTGCTGACCTTGCGGTTTGCAGCCCGATTCATAACCACTACGCTACCAGAGCTCCTTTAACAACATAGTATTTACCTCCCCACTACACCACAAGTTCATTGAGGGAAGTGATTGTGTCTGTCTCATTAAACTTGTACCATTGACGCTTATCATAGTGTCTATCAAAGTAGATGCTTTGATGCTTATCAAAGTAGATAATGCTACTGAGTCTACTATGGTTCATGGCATTATTACATACAACAGATTGAGTGTTGTCCAGTCCTGTGTCATCCTGATCATTGCCTGCATGTTTGAGTCCATTTTTGTAGCTATAGTGCCAACTCATTATCCACAAATTGGTAGTTAACACTTGTACCAGCATAAGTCAGGAAGTATTCAATTCAACTGGGGTCTTAAAAGCTTGTGAAAATTACATAAGGTGCAAATATTGGTCTCTTCCTGTGAGGAGAAAAGAAGAGTGATGAAGACTGAAGACCCAAGGAAGCAATTAATCCAATAGATTAAAAGACCACTTAAACATCGGTCTCCATGACCCTGAGACCAGAAGAACTAGATGGTGCCTGGCTACCATTGCCACATGCTCTGAAGGGGATCACATTTGAAGGTCCTGGATAGAGTGGGAGAAAGTGTGAAACAAAACTCAACACCACAAACACACACAAGCAGGCTCACTGGGTGGATAGAGACTGGTGTACCCTTCTAGACTATGGCCCTTAATTACCTTTCAAGTCTGGAATTGAGCTCATCCCCAAGGCTCAATTTTCAGCCAAAGGAAGGTTTATAAGGGGACCAGTAGCAATAGTGAGGTAGGCATACCTTAGAATAGTCAACTATTTGAGATCAAAAGGGCAGCTTTTACCCAAGGATAATGTTTAGAAGGGTTAGGAAAGGAGGAATGGAAAAAGACACACAGGGAGGAAGTGGGGTAAGTGATATTACTTTGTGGGGATTGCAACCACTGTTCATCTTGTTAGGGTATCTTCAAATCAACAAACAAACAAAACCCAGTGGCTTCCTAGGGGGTCTGCTGGACCAGTTAAATTCAAGGCAGAGAGGTCAGCTCAGAAGGTCATGTGCACTGTTTCTTGGGATTCTAAAGGGATAATCCTGATACATTTTCTCAAAGGGCACAAGATGATTACAAGGGCTTGTTTGGAAAAATTTAAAGAAAAATTGAAATTTACATTGGTGAGAAAAAGGCTTGGAAAGTTGCACCAAACAAGTTTTCCCATCATGACATTGCACCTGCTCATTCTTCAATGGTAGCAAGGACTGTCCTATGAGAACTGCATTAGGAAACCTTACCTCATCCATCCTACAGACCTCATCTTGCCCCTTCAGACCTTTTGTCCCCCAAACTCAAAGCATATTTGAAAGAAATACAAGTTGTGTCCCATGAGGATGCCAAAATTGCTGTGTTGATGTGGTAGAATTTGGAAAGCACAGGATTCTTGAGGGGAGGGTTGTTGCTGTTTGATTCCATCTCATAGCAATCCTGTATAGGATTTTCAAGATGCAGCTGGTGGGTCAACCTTGTGGTTAGCAGTCCAGTGCTTGTCCTATAGTTCCACACCAGGAGGAGGGTTTGTTGTTGTTGTTAATGTGCCGTGGAGTTGGTTCCAACTCATAGTGACCCTGTACAGGGTTTCTGAGGCTGTAATTCTTTATGGGAGCAGAAAGCCTCATATTTAGAGAGCTGAAAATACCATCTTCAGAAGTTTATAAACCTTGAGAGAGGATATGGCAAAAACAATAGCTTCACATTTTGATATTTTTCTTTGATAAAG
>NW_006408541.1:23207422-23235785 GCF_000296735.1 Chrysochloris asiatica | reverse complement strand
ACTCAGGAATATATAATCATTTAAACAACCAAAGAGCATAATCTGCAAGCCTACCTCCTGGTCACCAGCACACAGCCTTTCTCTTCCCAAGAGTCTAGAGTCCCCAGCTGCTCTATCTCTCCATGTAATCATCTCTGTCTCCATCTTTGGTGTCACTTATTCTCTGGTTAGGGTCCCACATGCCACTTATGCTCTTCTCCCTTAATGATCCTGGGTCCTCTGTTCCTGGAATGTAAAATTAATTTATAATCTCTTTTTATGACCATGGGTAAATGTGTGTAGGATAAGCTATTGTCTTGATTTATGATGGAGTTCTTATACTTACAGACTGTCACACATAGTAGGCACTCAACATAAGGTGGCCTTTGTTACATTATCAATTTACTTCACTGAGTTTGACAGTACTGTTTTAAGAACAACTTCAGACTCTGCATGCAGCCAAAGATGTTGCCTATTGCTGTCATGGTGATTCTGAATGCAAGGTGATTTGGGTTTAGCCTCTTCTCTGTCTTTCATCTTGCATTTTGCTCTAGCTTTCTCTGACCCTTAACACTATCTGATAGAAGATTCTCAGGGCCTGATCATTTTCAAATGTTTATTTGCTTCTGTGCTCACTGAGCTATTCATGCCTATTTATCACCTGAACTAAAGAACAGGGCTGACTTGCCAGTAAATAGCTGACAGATGAGGTTATGTAATGAGAAAATTAGAACTTCACGGCTCCCGTGAAAGCTTAGAGTCCAGTGTAATAGCTTGGAGCTTGCAGCAGCTTGTGAGTGGAAGGGAGACCTGATTCTGAGAAGAAATATGATAATTGGAGGCCTGGGGGAGGCCAGACAGCTTTGGCCAAACAGGAAATTACCTTCCATTGCTCTGTTACTGTAATTCAGCAATTCCAATTATCGAAGGTGATAAAGTGTTTAGCTGTGTTGTGTAACACCCTGCCTTGTGCATGTCCGAATCCATTAAAGAGGCTTTAATGAAATCATTATCCTTATGATGCCTAATTATAGTTGATATTACTCCCATGATCAGTGTAAGGACTAGTGAAATTTAAAGAATCAAAGAACAGGCCAATTAATATAAGACGTGGGGACCCCTCTGTGCTGCTTCAGCTTTAGGGCAAAGATTGGGTGTTTCTGAGGGGCAGACAGAAACGTAAATCAGAAATCAGCTTCTCTGGGAGGAGAAGAAGGAGTAGGTGCTCCTTGATGCTGGAGCTGATTGTTGCTCAAGCAATAAATCTAATCCTAAACTTTCCAGTTGCCATGGCGGATAAAGAAACAAAATGTACACAGTGTTCATTTCTTGACAATAGGAGCACATACATACATCTACCCAAATGGCACTGTTCCTACAACTTAACTCAGATAGATATTCATCACTGGGATGCAGGGAGCTTCTTCCTATACTTAGTCCTTCTCTCTCCCGTACCCCTTCTTTTTCTCTTCTTTTCTTTAATCTGTTGAAAGCAGTTAGGCTGAAATTGGTTTGGGCAATCTTTCATTTCCAGTCTGGGCCTGTTTTTCCATCTGTAGAATGATGTTAATGTTCCTTCCCTGGTAGGGCTGCTTATAAAACATGGGTTTATTCAACCAGTGTGTCCTGAGTACAGAGCTGTGTTTGTAGAAAGGACATTAAACATGATAGAACATAAAACCAGTTGCCATTTAGTCAATTCTGAGGATCCCAGGCGTTCCAGAGTTAAACTGAGTTCCATACGTTTTCAATGGTTGTGATTTTTCAGAAAAGAAGTAGATTGCCAGCCCTTTCTTCCCAGATACCTCTGGATGTATTTGAGCCACTAACCTTTCAATGAGTAGCTGAGAGCTCAACCATTTGCAGCACAATGATATAAGTACTCTCAACTATTGCTGTAGGAAGACAGTGGTAGCCCTTCCTTTTTTCAATAAGTAAATAGTTCTTGCTAACTACTGGCTGCTTTAAATCTGTGATTTCCTAGACAATACCAGAAATTATCCATGTCTTATTGAGCTTCCCCAAAGTTGAGGCTCACACATCTAGAGGCAGGCATTGTTATCTCCATTCTATAAATGAAAACACGAAGGCCTTGAGAGTTTACTAATCAAGGACTGAGTTAAAATCACCATCCAGGAAGTTAAGCATTTGCATAAGCTTTTCATAATTACTATTCAGTTACTTAGGATATAAAGCTGGTTACTGATTATTCATCAGTATATGATTATATGCCATATCCTAACCCTTCCGATGGTTATTTTTTAAAATTATAAAGGATCGTGTAATTGTTGTCCTGGTGTGATGCTGTAGGATAAGCACTGGATTGTGAACTGAAAGTGAACTGAAATCTACTAGCCACTTCTTGGAAACACCAAACAGGGTAGCTATGAGTCAAAACCAACTTGATGGCACTAAGCAACAAGAACAACAACATGTGATTATTGTAAAAAAATGGAACCGAAACAAAGGTATCTATAAAAAGAGAAAAAGTGAAAGCCCTTCTTTTCCTCCTCTTCTGAAACCCTCAGAAATCCCCAGAGTTGGTCACTGGTCTCTCTTTCTGTATCTTTTCAGACTATTTTCTAGGCTCAAAAGTAATTCTTGAGCTTTGGGAACTAAGTGTTGGATACCTTAGGTAGGTGGGAGATTATGCTAGAATTCTGAAACTCTTTGATAGAATTATGAACCTAGATATGCAATCAAATCTCACTGGCTGCTGGGCTTCTGGAGGGATGTATGTAATAGAAGCATTTGCCCAATGGTAGATGCAAAATGACTTTACTCATGGAGGTAATGACAACCTACCAATGCAGAACTCTGATTGAGACTCAATCTGTCTCCTATGTGGAAGCAGGAGACAGAGCCTCATACCACAAATGGCTTAGCAGGGATTTTTTAAATTAAGTGAATGAGGATGTGATGGTGATGGACTAGGGTGGGTTCTAAACCTTATCACTTCTGAGAGACATCTTATAAAAAGAATTGACACACCCACTGAGGGGAGACAAAGGCCAGATGAAGACCTGTATAAAGCAAAAGAATACCAAGGATTGGTGGTGGTGGTGGTGGTGATGTGCTGTGGAGTCGGTTCTGACTCATAGTGACCCTGTACAGGGTTTCCAAGGGTGTAAATCTTTATGGGAGGAGAAAGCCTCATCTTTCTCCTGCAGAACAGCTCGTAGTTTCAAACTGCTGACCTTGTGGTTTGCAGCCCGATTCGTAATCACTACGCTACCAGAGCAGGAAATAGGAGAGAGATCCCTAGAAAGAATTGATATGGCTGAGACCCTGGTTTGGACTTTTAGTCTCCAGAACTTTGAAAAAGTGTATTTCTGTTCTTTTATGTCCTCCACTTTGGTGATGTCCAGCCAACCCAACCCTCTGCCTCCAAGTTGATTCTGACTTACAATGACACTCCAGGACAGAGCAGGATGGTCCCATAGGGCTTCTGAGTCTGTCATCTTTTGGGTTGGGGTCCTGATGTGGTGCTATGGGAGATAAGCAATGGAATACAAATGGCAAGACTGGTGGTTCAAACTCACCAATTGCTCCTCAGACACTCTATACAGGATCACTATGGATTGGTACCAATTCGATGGCACTTAACAACAACAGCAACAACAACATTTTGGAGGTAGACTGCAGTATCTTTCTCCCACAGAGCAGCTGGTGAGTTTGAACTACTAACCTTTTGGTAGTTGTTGTTAAATGCCATTGAGTCAGTTCCAACTCAAGAGTGACCATGTATAGGGTTTCCAAGGAGCAGCTGGTGAGTTTGAACCACCAACCTTGTGGTTCAAACTGACCTTTCTGTGCAGTGCTTTATCCCACAGTACCACACCAGTACTCAGACCTTTTGGTTAGCCATCAAGTATTTTAACCATTGCACTGCCAGGGATACATTGCTATGGCAACAGTAGATAATTAAGAATTCAGACTGGTGATATCTCTTTACATAAGTATGCTAGAGAAAAAGAGGGGGAGAGACAAAGGGATTGCAGCATCTTCTCTCCCTGGGATTGTCTAAACCCTGCTGGTCCTTAAATAACTGCCCTGTCACCCTCCTGCACCCCGAATCCACTCCCCACGTCCATGTAGCTTTTTCTTGCTTGCAAACTCTGGAGAGCCTCCCAGAAGGATTTACGAGTCCTGGTGTGGCACTCTAGGATAACTACTGTATTACAAGGTTGGTTTGAATTGCAAGGTCAGTGGTACAAAGTTTTCAGCTACTCTTTGGAGACCCTGTAAAGGGTCACTATGTGTCAGAACTGACTCAAAGGCACAGCATCTAACCTCCCTGCTTCTCTGGGCAGCTTCTCTTTGAAATTCACCCTGGTGAGGGTCTGGTCTCTCACCTTTAAAAGACCCCAGGAGCCTTCTATGGTGTGGCTTGCTTTTCACCACCTCTTCGCATAGTCTTCATTTTCCTCCGAGGTTTGGAATTCCAAACCAAACCAAAACCAATGCCATCATGTCAACTCCAACTCAAAATGCCCCTGTATAGGATTTCCAAAGTTGTAAGGTTTTACAGAAGTACACAGCCTCATTTTCCTCCCTTGGAGTGGCTAGTGGGTTTGAACTGCCAGCTTTGAAGTTAGCATTTCAGTGTTTATTCTACAGCATCACTAGGGTTCAGGTTTAGGACTGAAAGCATCCAGTTTTTCAGCTTGAAGGTAGGCATCCCTGGGCTCTCTTCCAGCAGGAAGACTGTCCATCAGATGAGACATGCTGGGGGTCAGCTTGAGCTGACACAACACGGACCTACCATACATTGACATACACAGCTTTTGGATCTGGTCATGCAGACATTCCAGAATCATACAATTATTATTGAATTATATTAAACTATGCTTTAGTGTCCGCAATGATGACAGGTCCTGTATGTGTGTTGGGGGGAGCAAGGATATGTTTAGAGATGAGAGTCGGCATCTTTCCTCCCTCCCACATTCACTGCATTCATTCAGTATTTATACTGAGCTGGCGCTCTGTGCCATGCATCATGCAGCTAGATGTAGGAACATAGTGATGAGGGGAAAAACCAATCTGGCCTATCTAGTTTTTTTTTGACTTTTTGTAGTGAATTGAGTGAAGGTTTACACAGCAGATCATCAGTTTTTTATATTCAACAAATCATACACTTCGGTCATGGATTTTAAACTCTAGTGTGAGGAATAGAGATACGACTATAATTTTAAGCATGAGAATTATAGTCGTATTCACAAACTGTGATCATTTCATGCTTATGGCATTTCATTCATATTTCTTGAGGCAGTGCATGAGCCTTGGTGGCTCTGTAGGTTAAGCACTGGACGGCTAACTGCAAGATTGTCAATTCAGACCCACCAGCCAGGTTTTCTTCTCCTGAAAGATCTATGCTTCAGAAACCCTATAAAAGTATACTATGAGTCAGAATCAACTTGAGGGCAGTGGGTTGTGTTTTGGTTTTAGTGAGACAGTGTGGTGTGGTTGGCTGTGAAAGAACAGGCTGTTTAAGCTTTCTAAACTTCCCTTTTCTCACCAGCAAATTGGAGAAACTCACATGAACTGGCTTAGAAGTCCCTTGGAGGGTAGTTTCTAGAGACAATGTCTAAGGTGAAAGTTGAAATACCCCTGGGAAAATCCAAAGTTCGTTAAACCACAAAATCTAATATGCAAGAGTTTCCAGTATGATACTACAATGTATAAATTTATAATATAAGCAATAATATATAGTATATGAGTTAATAAGCAAAGTATAATTTGTAAGTGCTCTTCTTTTAAAGGTTGTTGTTGTTGTTGTTATGTGCCGTGGATTCGGTTCTGACTCATAGCGACCCTGTAAAGGGTTTCCAAGGCTGTAAATCTTTATGGGAGCAGAAAGCCCCGTCTTTCTCCTGTGGAATGTGAAATTGCTAATATTTGGACATTTTCAATTTATAAAAATGAGTTTTAGTTTTACGTGGCTCAACCCAGATGTGTATTACCCATTAAACAAGGTAAGACTGGGCTTACTTGTGCTTACTTACTAATCTGTAGTAATAGTTTCACATAAGGTTGGTAAGTACAAATAAGCTCATGCTATCTTGCTGATTGTGTTTTCGGACATTGGGCCAACCCAATAAATCACTGAATTTCTCTTTCGCTTTGTTGCTATTGTTGTCAGCTGCTGTCAAGTCAGTACTGACTCAGCAACACTCTGCACAACAGACCAAACACTGCCTGATCGTGCGTCAACTTCACAATTGTTGCTTTGCTTGAGCCCATTGCTGCTGTCACTGTGTCAAGCTTGTTGAGGGGTCATCCTATTTTTTGCTGACTCTCCACTTTACCAAACATGATGCCCTTCTTCAGAGACTGGTTCCTCCTGATAATATGTCCAAAATTTGAAAGACCAAGTCTGGTCATCCTGGCTTCCAAGGAGCATTCTGGCTATACTTTCTCCAACACAGATTAGTTTGTTCTTTTGGTGGCCTGTGGTACTTTTAATATTCTTCTCCAGCACCATAGCTTAAATGCATCAATTCTTCTGTTGTCTTCTTTATTCCTTGTCCAACTTTCACATGCAATGAAGTTATTGAAAATAACTTAGTCCTCAAACTGACATCTTTGCTCTTGAACACTTTAAAGGGGTCACGTGAGCCGATTTACTCAATGCAATACGTCATTTGATTTCTTCACTGCTGCTTCCATGAGTGGTGATGGTTGATCCAAGCAAAATGAAGTCTTTGACAACTTCAATCTTTTCTCCACTGATAAGAATGTCCTTTTATTGGTCCAGTGGTGAGGATTTTTGTTTTCTTTACATTGAGGTGAAACCCATATCGAAGACTGTGGTCTTTGATCTTCATCAGTAAATATTTTAAGTCTTCTTTGCTTTCAGCAAACAAGGTTGTATCATCCGCATGTCGCAGATTGTTTATGAGTCTTCCTCCAATCCTGATGCCATGTTCTTCTTCATATAATCCAGCTTTTCAAATTAGTCATTCATCATACAGATTGAATAAGTATGGTGATAGACTATAACCCTGGGGCACACTTTTTCTAATTTCCAACCATTTGGTGTTCCCTTGTTGTGTCTGAACAACTGCCTCTTTGTCTACTTACAGGTTTTTTATGAGCATTAAATTAACCTCAAAGGGTTACTCTGAAGATATCTTTTTGGGGGTGATAGAAATATCCTAAAATTGGAATGTTATAATGGTTGTACCAGTCTGTAGAATTGCTAAAAATTGTTAAATTGTGTACTTAGTACAGGTGCATTTTATGATGTGTGAATTATAAGCTCACTAGTCGCTCCTTGGAAACTCTCTACAGGGTCACTATGGGTCAGAACCGATTCGATGGCACTTAACAACAACAACAACAACAATTATAATTCAACAAAGATACTATGAGAAAAAGGAAGGTGCTCACTTAGGTATGTTAGGGGTTTTGTATATGGTTTTTCCCATGATCCCTTTGGATTGAGTGTTTCACAGCATCTCTTGTGAGGTAAGCACATGGGGTCCAGTCTTCTCCTTAGGATAAAGGATCAGAGAGGAGACATGACTGAGCCAATGTCACACAGCAGGTGTGTGGTAAAGCTGGGGTGAACAGGCCATCTGGACTCTAGCTTGTCCTGACCTGTGGACTTTCCTCTCTCTTACTTGGTCTCTGTGCTCTGACACGGTTTGCTTCAAAGCCCATTTTGGGAACTGAGCAGCCTGGGAAAGGGACAGCTGTGGAAAATGGATTTGCACAACTGCCTCCCTGGGTAGCCCACTTTGGAAATCATTTGTGGCCTGTAATTGACCGTGACGATACAAAACTTGGAACCTGAAAATCACAAACATGCTGGGTTATTAGGTGGTAAAATTGCAGTTTCCCATCAGCCTGATGCTTTATGACTTCTCAGTTTTGCTTTTTGTAGCTGGAGCTTGGCCAGTCTCCACAAATGTACCCCACTCCTTTGCTTAGGGGCCTCTGGTTACCTTCTCAGGGCAAAGTGCAAGAGCCCTGGTTCCCCAGCCTGAGGAGACACTAAGGGGGAGGAGAGAAAGGTCCAACTTGTCCTTAAAGGCTATCCTGTGTCCCTGGGAAGCTGCATGTCTGAACTGAATAGTCACCAGGGTCCTCGTCATTCAGAGTGCCTCACCTTTGCTCACAAACCTCCTGGCTAGTTCTCTAGCACCTTGCACTGTGTCCCATTACTTGGAGTGTTCTTTCTCCAGCCAACCTCATTGATAACTTCTTCAAGGTTTAGCCCAGATGACACCTTTGCAATGAGGCTTACTCTCCTTTGTGCTTCAGGCCCTGTCCCCCGCTAACCCTAGACAGGACTGAAGGGAGTCTTGAGTAGTCTTTGGATCTGAAGTGTGATGAGTAAAATGGTTCTGGCTTCTGTGGGTGAGTACTCTTGTGCTTCCTTCTTGCTGAGTGAACCTTATAAAAACACTTATAAACTCTTGCGTCTGATTTTCCCTACAGCATGCTCCGTACTGCTCTACCCAGAGCAGAACACTGGCACATAGCAAGTGTTCAGTTAGCACTTTTCGAATGTCCTGCCAAAGGGGCTGTGGCAGGTATGTTCTCAGACTTGAGTGCTCCTAAATCCACTTTCTTCCCACAGTTTTCACTGTTTCTTTATAAGCAGCTCTGGAGGCACCATGTGTTGGTCCCCTCGGCCCATCCTGAAGGCCATCTGCAGATGCTTCTGGTACAGCTTCCTGTCTCTCTTAGGGTGATGGCATGCTGTGGTCACAGAGGGGTATCTGGCCTGCATGTGAGGCAGCTTGAATTTCTGGGAACCCCAGAAGTAACCTAACAAATAAAAAGTGGGATGGTTAATTCACTTGGCTTCCAATCAAAAGTTGAAGGTTTGAATCCACCCAGAGGCATCTTAGAAGAAAGGTCCGGAGACCTTTCTACATCCAAAAACTTTACCCCTGAAAACCCTGTGTAGAGCACAGTTGTACTCTGACACACAGAGCGTCACCATGAGTCACCGTTGACTTGACAGCAGCCGGTCTAGTTGATGGATAAATACACTCGTGTAGCAGTTCAAAACTACCAGCTGTCTGTGGGAGAAAGATGAGGCTTTCTGCTTCCATAAAGATTTACAGCCTCAGAAACCCTGTATAGGGTCACTGAGTCGGAACCGACTCCACAGCATACCACCAATCATAATGTCTTAGAAGGTCCCTGATGCATTTGAGCCCCAACTGTTCACAGCAACAACATAGTATCCTGTCTCCTTTATTATTTTTCACCCCTCCCCTCCCTCACCTGCCCACCCCCCAGCACTTCCTGGGGCCACACCACACACTGTTTGCACATGAATGCATGACTTAGCATCTGCTCTTGGGGGAGCCAGGCCCAAGGTGACCCCTAGGATTTCATAGCTATGGACCACACAGTCAGTCAGGTGGAGGCAGCTGCTCCAACTGATGTGTGAAATAGGACTCCCAGCTGGTTCATTGGGGTCTGACCCCCCGCTGAGAATTTACACTTCCATCCCAGATCATTAGAATCTGAACCTACATTTTAACAAGATCCCAAGTAATTCTTAGGTACACACTGCTAGGTGCCCTAGAGTCAGCTCTGACTCATAGTAATCCTGTATAGAGGGGACTTCAAAAAATTCCTGGGAAAATTCCATTATCTTTTCATTCAATTTTGGAAGAGCCTATTTATATGCAGCTCTGCTGTTGTTAAGCGCCATTGAGTTAGTCTCAGCTCCTAGTGATCCTGTAAATGGTTTCCTAGGAGCAGCTGGTGGTGGTGTCAGGGAGTTGATTCTGACTCATAGCCACCTTGAATAGGGTTTCCAAGGCTGTAAATCTTCAAGGGAGCAGAAAGCCCCATCTTTCTCCTGTAGAATGGCTGGTAGCTTCGAAATGCAGACCGTGAAGGTTAGCAGGCCGACTTGTAACCACAGAGCTCCTTTGGAAACCCTATACAGGGTTGCTATGAATAGGAAAAGACTTGACACTTAGCAACAACATACATGGTAGATAACGTTTGTCACTTCAACATTCATCACATGGACAATTCAGTGATGTTCATTGTGTTCAGCATGTGCAAATATCACTATGATCCACTTCCAGATTTCCACATTACCCTTAACAAAGCTCAGTGTCCTGTAGACAATGAGGCCCCTCCTCCCTCCCTCCCTCTAGATCCAGGTCACCACTCATAAAGTGAGGTCTCTGAACATTTGCCTGTTCTAGATATTTCATAAAGTGGGATACAGTATTTGTCATTTTGTGACTGGCTGCTTTCACTCAGCATGAGGTTTGGAAGGTTCTTCCATGTTGGAGTATGCGACAGGAAGCTTGGGGTCTTTACAAGGATAATTTGTCACCAGGGGTTGTGTAAATCAGGCCTGACCAGCACAGGGGGCCACAAGTGTGGTGGTTCTGAGAGAAGCAGGTGCAGATGCAGTGTCCATGTTCCTAACATACATCTCAGCTACATAATTTTTGGGGCCCAGAGCAAGATGAAAACATGGAGTCCCTGTCAGAAAAATTATAAGCATTTTAAGAGTGTTACCACAGAGCATTAAACCAAGTGTGGGATAGTTCAACAATAGGCCCCATGAGACTTCCCAGGTAGTGTGCCCAAGAAGTCAGTCTGCCTGGATACCTTATTAATTCCCTCTTCCAACTGATAAAACAAAAATCATATTACAGCAACAATAGAAATTGACATCCATTGAATATGCAATCTGCAAATTGGGGTAACAGTTTGATATTTGTTGTGTGTACCATTGAGTAGGTTCTGATTTATAGCAACCCTGTATAGGGTTTCTGAGGAGCGGCTGGTGAGCTTGAACCACCAACCTTGTGGTTCCAACTGACTTTGTAGTCCAGCGCAATAACCCACAGCTCCACAATAGGACTCCAAC
Organism: Chrysochloris asiatica; assembly: GCF_000296735.1. Taxonomy (NCBI): domain Eukaryota; kingdom Metazoa; phylum Chordata; class Mammalia; order Afrosoricida; family Chrysochloridae; genus Chrysochloris; species Chrysochloris asiatica. Next base: position 23,224,942 of record NW_006408541.1, on the reverse strand, counting down.
ATTTTGATTAGGGAATAAAGCGTGTCCTAAAGATGAGAAGGATCAGAACAGCCATGAACGCCTGATAGAACCATGGAGATACAGGTGTGGACATTCTTTTTTTGGTATCTGTTCATTGGTCTCTTGCTGTCTGCGCACCTCCATTCTGGTGACTAGATGGGATGCCTGAGCTAATGGACACCCCACCACCACCCCTGGAGGGTTCTATTACGCATGCACACAGATCTCCTCAAAATTTAAAGTGACAGTTTCCACTTAACACCAAATGGCCACCACTCATCTGTCAATTTGTCGTACTGTGGTAGCTTGTGAGTTGCTGTGATTCTGAAAGCTATGCCACCGGTATTTCAAATACCAGCAGGGTCACCCATGGTGGACAGGTTTCAGATGAGATTCCAGACAAAGACAGACTAGGAAGAAAGAGTGATGAACTACTTCCGAATATTTAGTCACTGAAAACCTTATGAATAGCAGAGAAACACTGTCAGATATAGTGCCAGGAAATGAACCCCTCGGCTTGGAAGCCACTCAAAATGCAACTGGGGAGGAGCTGCCTCCTCAAAGTAGAGTTGACCATGATGATGCGAATGGAGTAAAGCCCATGGGAGAAAAGCCCATGGGACTTTCATTTGCTAATGGGACACAATTCAAAATGAAGAAAAACAGCTATAAACATCCTTTGAAAATCGGAACGTGGAATGTACGAAGTATGAATCTGGGAAAATTGGAAGTTGTCAAAGATGAAATGGAATGCATAAACATTGATATCTTAGGCATTAGTGAGCTGAAATGGACTGGTATTGGCCATTTTGATTCTGACAACCACATGGTTTACTATGCTGGGAATGACTAATTGAAGAGGAATGGTGTTGCATTCATCATCAAAAGAGCATATCCAGATCAGTCATGAGGTACAATGCTGTCTTTGATAGGATAATATCCATGCACCTACCGGGAAGACCAGTTAATAACACTATTATTCAAATTTATTCACCAACAACTAAAGCCAGTGAGGATGAAATAGAAGAATTCTACCAACTTCTTCAATCTGAAATTGATCAAACATGCAATCAAGATGTATTTCTCATTACTGGTGATTGGAATGCAAAGATTGGAAGCAAAGCGGAAGGATCAGTAGTTGGAAAACATGGCCTTGGTGATAGAAATGATGCTGGAGATTGCATGATAGAATTCTACAAAGTCAATGATTTGTTCATTTCAAATACCTTCTTTAGACAGCATAAGAGACGAGTATACACATGGACCTCTCCAGATGGAATACATAGAAATCAAACTGACTACATCTGTGGAAAGAGACAAGGGAAAAGCTCCATATCATTAGTGAAAACAAGGCCAGGGGCAGACTGTGGAACAGACCATCAATTACTCATATACAAATTCAAACTGAAGCTGAAGAAAATGGAAACAAGTCCACGAGAGCCAAAATATGACCTTGAATATATTCCACCTGAATTTAGAGATAATCTGAAGACCAGATTTGATACATTAATCACTAAAGACCAAAGACCAGAAGAGTTGTGGGATGACATCAAGAACATCATACATGAAGAAAGCAAAAAGTCATTGAAAAGACAAGAAGAAGGAAAAGGTCAAAATGGATGTCAGAAGAGACACTAAAACTTGCTCTCCAGCATAGAGATGCTAAAGCAAATGGAAGAAATGAAGAGGTATAAGAGCTGAACAGAATATTTCAAAGATCAGCTCAAGAAGATAAAGCCAAATATTACAACAAAATATGCAAAGATTTGGAATCAGGAAACCAAAAAGGAAGAACACACTCAGCATTTCTCAAGCTGGAGGTACTGAAGAAAAAATTCAAGCCTCGACTTTCATTATTGAAAGATTCTCTGGGCAAATTATTGAATGATGCAGAAAGCATCAAGAGAAGATAGAAGGAATACACAGAGTCACTGTACCCAAAGGAAATGGTTAATGTTCAAGCATTTCAAGAGGTAGCATATGATCAAGAGCCAATGATACTGAAAGAGGAACTCAAAGGTGCATTGAAGGAATTGGCAAAGAACAAGGCGCCAGGAATTCATGGAATACAAATTGAAATCATTGAAGAAAGTGAGGCGGCACAGGAGGCACTCACTCATCTCTGCCAAGAAATTTGGAAGACAACTATCTGGCCGACTGATTGGAAGAGATCCATATTTGTGCCCATTCCAAAGAGAGGTGACCCAACAGAATGTGGAAATCATTGGACAATCTCTTTGATATCCCATGCGAGTAAAGATTTTCTAAAGGTAATACAGAAATGGCTACAATCATACATTGACAGAGAATTTCCAGAGGTTCCAGCTGGATTCAGAAGAGGCCGTGGAGCGAGAGATATCATTGCTGATGTCCGATGGATCTTGGCTGAAAGCGGAGAATATCAGAAAGATGTTTACTTGTGCTTTATTGACTACACAAAGGCTTTCAATTGTGTGGATCATGACAAGCTATGGACAACATTGTGAAGTATGAGTATTCCAGAACACTTAATTGTGCTCATGAGGAATCTGTACCTGAACCACGAGGCAGCTGTTTGAACAGAACATGAGAACACCGAATGTTTTAAAATTAAGAAGCGTGTGCGACAAGGTTGTGTTCTTTCACCGTACTTATTCAACCTGTATGCTGAGCAAATAATACGAGAAGCTGAGTTCTATGAAGAAAAACAAGGCATCAGGATAGGAGGAAGACTCATTAACAACCTGCGATATGCAGATGATACAACCTTGCTTACTGAAAGTGAAGAGGACTTAAAACATTTACTGATGAAGATCAAAGTGCACAGTCTTCGGCGTGGATTACATCTCAGTGTAAAGAAAACAAAAATCCTCACCACTGGACCAATAAACAACATTCTTATCAACGGAGAAAAGATTGAAGTTGTCAAGGACTTCATTCTTCTTGGATCAACTATCAACATTCACAGAAGCAGCAGTCAAGAGCTCAAATGACACATTGCATTAGGCAAATGTGCTGCACAAGACCTTTTTAGAGTGTTGAAGAGCAAAGATGTCAGCTTGAAGACTAAGGTGTGCCTGACCCAGGCCATGGTATTTTCAATAACCTCAAATGCATGCGAAAGCTGGACAGTGAATTGATGTCTTTGAATTATGGTGTTGGAGGAGAATATTGAAAGTTCCATGGGCTTCCAAAAGAAACAATAGATCCGTTTTGGAAGAAGTGCACCCAGATGCACCTTAGAGTCCAAGATGGCCAAACTTCGTCTCTCATACTTTGGACATATTGTCAGGAGGGACAAGTCTCTGGAGAAGGATATGATGTTTGGTAAGGTGGAGGATCAGAGACAAAGAGGAAGATCCCCAATGAGATGGATTGTCCAAGTGGCAGCATTGATGGACTCAAGCGTGGCAACAATAGTGAGGTTGGCCCAGGACCTGGCAGTGTTTTGTTCTGCTGTGCATAAGGTCACTAGGGGTTGGTACCGACTTGATGGCACCTAACAACAACAACAACAAAATGTGAGAAAATCTTTAAATCCCCAATCTTATCAACATTATTATGGAAAAAAGAGCTGACCAGGCCATAACTAACTGATAATCAATTTGTGATTAGAAAGGGATAATAAACAACATTGTCTTGATGAACAATTAAGAATAATCAACTAACTTACTCTACAACATAGCTCTAATCTAATCTTTAATGTCTTATTTTCTGAATCTAACTGAATTATTTAAATAGCACAAAGCCCAAGGCAACCAGTCCTACTAGTTTATCTGGACCATTTCTTGACTCCACCGTTAGCTTGGACCCAACATTCAAGGACAAAGATGTCAGTTTGAAGACTAAGGTGCACCTGACCTAAGCCATGGTATTTCCAATAGCTTCATATGTATGTAGATTCCTGGCATGGTGCTGTGGGTTAATGAGCTGGACTGCAAAGTTTATTTGAACCACAAGTTCAGTGGTTCAAACTCACCAACCACTCCTCGGAAACCTTATGCAGGGTCTTTATGAGCAAGGCACTTAACAACAACAACATATGCATGTGAAAGTTAGACAATGGATAGAGAAGACTGTAGAGGAATTGATGCATTTGAGTGATGCATTTGAAGAAGATGATTAAAAGAATATTAAAAGTATCATGGGCTACCAGAAGAACAAACAAATCTGTGTTGGAAGAAGTGAAGCCAGAATGCTCCTTTGAAGCCAGGATGACAAGACTTTGTCTCTCATACTTCAGATATACTATCAAAAGGGACTAGTCAGTCCCTGGAGAAGTCCATCATGCTTGGTAGAGGATCAGCTAAAAGATGGATATGCAATGAGGTGGATTGGCACAGTGGCAGCAGCAATGGCTCAAACATAACAACAATTGTGAGGTTGGCGTAGGACTGGGCAGTGCTTTGAGACCAACTTGATGGCACTTAACAACATTGCTTGATTCAAAGGTGACTTTTAGAAACCAGTTCCTTCAATGTTCAAGGTTAAAAAGGACATTTAAGACAAATGGCCTAGGTGGGTCACCCCAACATGGACCCCAAAATCTGGATTCCAAGAGCATTAATATGGTTTCTTTGGACCCACAGTTGTCTTCTTAATGTCTACTTCAGAAACATTCATGTACTCTCCTGGCTGGTCTCTTTGCCCTTGACTGTTCCACCTTCCAATTCATCCTTCACTCTGTATCCAGTGATGGGTGAAAAATACAGTTTAGATCACTGTACCCACTTCTCAGAAGTCTTTGGTAGCACCCCATTGACTGTGGTAGTAGTTTATAAAATGGTGATCAGCAGGTACCCTATGGGGCCTCTGGGCATGCAGCTGAGGGTCAGAGGGCAGGTACCAGCTGCTTTTCATTCTTGTCTCAAACTGCATACCCATTGTGCTCTATTTTGCAGATAGATGGGGCTTCCATACGAGAATTTGAGAAAAAGTTTCTACTCTTAAAAACAAAACAAAACCAAAAATCTTCTGGAAACTACTAGTTAGAATGAAGAGTAGATTTAAATTATGTTAAACTCAATTCAATTTACTTTAATCCCTTTAATTCTATTACAATTGATTGCTCATTTCTAGTTCAGCATTCAGTGTTTTCTATGGTCTAGCTTGAGAGTTGGAAAACTTTTGGCCTATCGGCCAATCCTGCCCATTACTGAAAATAGTTTTACACTTTAAATGGTTATATATTTTAAATGGTTACATAAAGCAAACAAACAAGATAGCTGTCTTCCAAATTTCTTAGCATGGATGAGTGCCTCCAGTGACGCCTCACTTTCTTGAAAGATTTCAATTTTTATTCCATCAACTCCTGATGCCTTGTTCTTTGCCAATTCCTTTAATGCACCTTGGACTTCTTCCTTCAGTATCATTGGCTCTTGCTCATATGCTATCTCTTGAAATGGTTGAACATCAACCATTTCCTTTTGGTACAGTGACTCTGTATATTCTTTCCATCTTCTCGTGATGCTTTCTGCATCATTCAATAATTTGCCCAGAGAATCCTTCAGTAACAAAAGTCAAGGCTTGAATTTTTTTTCAGTTCCCCCAGCTTGAGAAATTCTGAATGTGTTCTTCCCTTTTGGTTTTCTGACTCCAGATATTTGCACATTTTGTTGTTATATTTGACTTTGTCTTCTTGAGCTGACCTTTGACATTTTCTGTTCAGCTCTTATACCTCCTCATTTCTTTCATTTGCTTTAGCATCTCTACACTGGAAAACAAGTTTCAGTGTCTCTTCTGACATCCATTTTGATCTTTTCCTTCTTTTTTGTCTTCTTAATGACTTTTTGCTTTCTTCCTGTATGATGTTCTTGATGTCATCCACAACTCTTCTGGTATCCGGTTTTGGTGTTTAATGTATCAAATCTGTTCTTCAGATGATCTCTAAATTCAGGTGTGACATATTCAAGGTCATTTTGGCTCTCATGGACTTGTTTTCATTTTCTTCAGCTTTAGCCTGAATTTGCTTATGATCAATTGATGGTCTGTTCTATAATCTGCCTCTGGCCTTGTTTTGACTGATGATGCTGGAGATTGCATGATAGGATTCTACAAAATTAATGATTTGTTCATTTTAAATACCTTCTTTAGACATCATAAGAGATGGTTATACACATGGACCTCACCAGATGGACTATACAGAAATCAAATTGACTATATCTGTGGAATGAGACAGTGGAGGTCCATGTATATAACCATCTCTTATGCTGTCTAAAGAAGGTATTTAAAATGAGCAAATCATTGATTTTGCAGAATTCGATCATAGATTCTCCAGGATCATTTCTATCACCAAGGTCATATTTTCCAAATACTTATCCTTCCTCTTTGCTCCCAACCTTTGCATTCCAATCACCAGTAATGATCAATACATCTTGTTTACATGTTTGATCAATTTCAGATTGAAGAAGTTGGTAGAATTCTTCTATGTCATCCTCACTGGCTTTAGTGGTTGGTGTGTAAATTTGAATAATAGTGTTAGTAACTGGTCTTCCCTATGAATGAATAGTTTTTAAATTTGACCTTGGTGATAGAAACAATGCCAGATGTCATATAATAGAATTTTGCAAGATCAATGACTTATTCACTCAAAATACCTTTTTTTCTACAACATAAACATCAAATATATGAGTACACGTGGACCTTGCCAAATGGAATACACAGTAATCAAATTGACTACATCTGGTGAGAGACTATGGAGAAGCTCACTATCAACAGCCAGAATAGGCCAGGGACTGACTGCAGGACAGACAATCAATCATCCATATGCATGAAGTTGAAGAAAATGAAATGAAGTCCACAACAGTCAAGGTATGACCTTGAGTATATACCATCTAATTTAGAAACCATCTCAAGATTATATTTGATGCATTGAATGCAAATGATGGAACACCGATGAGTTTTAGAAGGACATCATGCATGAAGACAACAAAACACTGCTAAAAAGACTGACTCTGAATTTTGCTTTTGAACTTAGAGAAGCTAAAGCAAATGAAATAAATGATGAAGTAAAATAACTGAATGGAATACTTCACAGGGAAGCTTGAGAAGACCAAGAAAAGTATTATAATGAAATGAGCAAAGACCTGGAATTTAGAAAACTAAGGGAAAGAACATGTTTGGCATTTCTCAAGCTGAAAGAACTGAAGAAAACATTCAGGCCATGAGTTGAAATATTGAAGGATTCCATGGGCAAAATGCAGGAAACATCAAAAGAAGATGAGAGGAATACGCAGAGTCACAAAATAATTGGTTAATATTCAAGCTTGTCAGGAGATTGTATATGGTAAAGAACCAATGATACTGAATTAAGTCCAAACTGCAATGAAGCCATTGGTGAAAATAAGATTCTACCATATGACAGAATATCAACTGAGATGTTTCAACAAATGGATATGATACACTCATATGATACACTCACTGTCCTATGTCAAACCTGTCCAACTGACTGACTGTTGTTATTGTTAAGTGCTGTGGAGAGACACTGTATAGCATTTCCAAGGAGCAATTGATGGGTTTGAACTGTGGACCTTGTGGTTAGCAGTTCAGTGCTTTTCCTCTAGTGCCACACCAAGAGTCCAACTAATTGTAAAAGGTCCATATTCTTGCCCAATCTGAAAATCAGCAACCCAATAGTGTGTGGAAACTACTGAACCATATCATTAAAACCACACTCAATTACAATTTTACTGAATGTAATTTTAAAATGGTTGCAGCAGTACATAGACAGGCTACATCTAGAAATTCAAACTGAATTTGGAAGAGGGTGTGGATGGAAGTTTACTGAAAGCAGAGAATACTACAAAGACGTCTTCTTTTTATGCAAAAGCACTTGACTGGGTGAATCATAACAAATTATGGATAACATTGTGAAGAATGGGAAAGAATGGGAATTCTAGTACACTTTATTGGATTGACACGTAATTGTGTGGAACCTTTCTATAGACCAAGAGGCAGTCCTTTGAACAGAATAAGGGGATTCTGAATGGTTTAAAATCAAAACGGTTGTACACCAGGGTTGTATTCTTTCACCATACTTATATGAAGAGAACTGTAGCATAGACAAGGTTCATTAACAACTTGTGATATGCTGATGATACAGTCTAACTTGCTGAAAATAAAGAAGACTTGAAGCACTTACTGATGAAGATCAAAGACTACAGACTTTAGTAATGATTACACTTGAACATAAAGAAAACAAAAATCCTCACAACTGGACTTACTAACAACATCATGATAAACAGAGAAGGTGTCAAGGATTTCATTTTACTTGGACCCATAATCAATGCCCATGAAAGCAGTAATAAAAAAAAAGCGAAGATACCAGTTTGCCGACTAAGGTGCACCTGACCAAGCCCTGGTATTTTCATTTGCCTTCTATGTATGCAAAAGCTGGGCAATGACTAAGGAAGAAGGAAGGAGAATTGATTGATACCTTTGAATTATGGTGTTGGTGAAGAATATACTATGTAATGTCATAACACCTAACAATTCTTTGTTGGATGAAATACAGCCAGAATTCTCATTAGGAGTGAGGACAATGAGACTTTATCTCACATAGTTTGGACCTGTTATTTGGAGGGACCAGTTCCTGGAAAAGGACATCATGCTTTGTTTCTGTTGGTGTTAAGTGCCGTCGAGCCGGTTCTGACTCACAGCAACACACTATGAGGTTTCTGAGGAGCAGCTGGTGAGTTTGAACTGCCCACCCTGTGGTACAAACCTACCTTGTGAGCCTGCACTACAGCACCACACCGGGACTCCATGTTTTTCAGAGGGTCTGCAAAAAGGAGGAAGGCCCTGATGGAGCTTGATTGATGCAGTGTTTGCAACAATGAACTCAAACATAGTAATGGTTGTTAAGATAGTACAGGCTGTATATAGGATTTTTATGATTTAGAACTGACTTGATGGAACCTAACAAGAACAAAACCAAAAATAACATATATAACTGACAAATGACTTGAATGGAAGATTTTTTTTGAAAAAAGAAGCACCCTAAAATTATATAATGAATTATCTTTGATACTAAAGGCATTCCCCAAAGTGGCTGTCTGAACTAATACTTAGAAGTGACAAGCAGTACACATATTTAAAAAAAAAAAAAAAAAAAAGACCTTTAAAATAATTATTGTACTTCTATGTGATGTATTTCTAGAACTAATGGCATCTTTACTTTCCTAATTTTCTTAAAAGGATTTAACCAATCTATCTGATTTTGATAAGCAGCATGGGGTATGCTAACAGAAACCATGTTGGGATACAACTGTAGTTTCATGCTATGTATTGAATATTTTGTTTATAAAAAAGCTATATTTAGGAGATAGGGGAGGAGTTGTCCTTTCATCTGATATTCTAGGAAATGAACCATTTTGCTACTTTCTGTGCCTGGAGCCCAGCATGGGTGTTTATCTGTATTAGGTCCAACTTTTAGAACATGCTGGCTCCAAATGACCTGGATATTATCCAAATAACTCCTTTTAAATTCCCAGTCATAACTAACCAACCATGAAGAATAACTAAATTTTGGATGAATCTAATTTTATTTATAAACAGGCGCCTACAGAAATCTTGAAGTTTAATATAATTGAAAAAGTGAGGTGTGGAAATGTCCTTCTTAATGATCTTCCAGCAATTCTGTTTTTAAAATTCACTCAGTCAAGAAACATTTTATGGTGCATGAACATGCATTTCCAGACTCTGGGCTGGGCACTGTGGAGGATAGACAGATAGCCCAACCTGGTCTCTCTGCTCCAGGAACCTAGTAGTAAATGTATGTAGAGTCATGATGATATAACAATCCCACTTCCCAATCCTAGGGACTCTGAAATCTTGTTATAAACAGTTTAAAGCAAAGTAAAGCACAGTGAGGAACAAAGAGTGATGGAAATGATGTTTTTATGTTGAGTGGCCAAGGCAAGGCCTGTCTGGAGGTGAGGTCTGATTAGAAATCTGTAGGAAATTAGTCTATTAAGTTTTAAATCTTTATAATTACTTCATTCTTGATGATCTGCATAAACACATTTGGTATTGGTATTAGGTCCTTGAGCAAACTCAGATATCCCAGTTCAAGGTCTACAGGGGGGAAAAAATTCCAAGAACTTCATGATAAGCTTTGGTGGTGGAGGTTGTATACCATCAAATTGGATCTGAGTCATAGCGATGCCGTCCAGGGTTTCCAAGGTTGTACACGGAGGTGGGAGCAGAAAGCCCCATCTTTTTTTTTTTTGTTTTTTTTTTTGCAACTTTCCTGGAATTTTTTCCCACCAGTGAAAGAAAGCCTCATCTTGTGGAATGACTGGTACATTCAAATTGCTGACCTTGTGGTTAGCAGCCCAACTTGTAAACCACTATGCCACCAGGGTTCCTTCATGACAGGCTTTGGCTATTAAATCTGTCAATTGCTTTAGGCTAAGTGTACAAAACAATCCTCTCCTAAGAGTAAGTGAGGAAGTGGAGTTGGAACTTCAGCTACAGTAGATTGTTGAAGAGGAGCAGTGAGAAATGGAACTTGGCAGAGAACAATTGCTCAGCATTCCATGGCTTTAAGGCCTTTCTATGCTTGAATTGAGCTCTGGTAGCATAGTGGTTACAAATTGGGCTGTGAACCTTAAGGTCAGCAGTTCAAAACTACCAGCTGTTCTGTGGTAGAAAGATGAGCCTTTCTGCTCCCGTAAAGATTTGCAGCCTCAGAAAACTTGTGCAGGGTCACTATGAATTGGAACCTACTCCACGGTACTTAAAAACACAACATGTTTGAATTCAGTGGATCCTCTCAATGACTCTAGAAGATGGGAAGAGATCATTGAGCAGAACCTTGTAGCTCTGAGAAGTCAAGACTGTCTGTCTTGTTCATCACTATTCTTCAGGACTTGGCACAGTGCTTGGATGTTATCAGTGCAAATAAATGTTTGTTGAATGAATGAATAAACACCCACAACAAACCCACTGTTATTGAGTTGATTCTGACTTGTAGGCATCACATAGGGCAGAGTAGAACTGTTTCCAAGATTATAATCCTGGTGTAGCACTGTAGGATCAGCACTGGAATATGATATGAACCAGCTGCTTCTCAGAAACCCTATGTTGTTTTGTTAAGTGCTGTTGAGTCAGTTCTGACTCATAGTGACCCTGTATATGGTTTCCGATGAGTGACTGGTGGGTTCAAACCAAGCTTGCAGTCCAGTGCATTAACTCACAACACCATACCAGGACTCTTTGGAAACCCAATACAGGCTTGCTGTGAGTCAGAACTGCCTCGACAATACTTAACAAAACAACATAGGGTTTCCAAGGAACAACTGGTGAGTTTGAACTGCCAACCTTGTGTTTCATAGTCCAGGGCTGATTCTACAGAACTGCACCAGGATTATAATCTTGGAAACAGTACTACTCTGCTCTGTATGGTGGCTACAAGTCAGAATCAACTCAGTGGCAACAACAACAATCTTGACAGAAGCAGACTGCTTAGTCTTTCTTCTGCTGAGTGGTTGGGTTTGAACCACCAACACTTCAGTTAGCAGCCAAGTGTTTAACCATGGTACCACCAGGGCTCCAAATGAATTAATAGCACAAGCATAAACAGAGGCAGGAAATTTGATGTGTAGCATCCCATCTTTCAGAAGGCTGGAGTCTGATCTCCTTTCCATGGTAGGGATATCAGAGTGAAAGGTGGGCATCACAGGTGAGTGAGGCAGCATAGTTTGAGATAAAGTTGCAAAGGTATGTGAGTACTGAGTATATGGTTTCTTTTTCTTAGGCCCACAGAAGGCTCTGTTTCTCAATGTTGGGCTTGATTGATGCTATGTGAACATTCTGACCAATAGACTTCATGGGAATGACTTCTGGGCTAAAGTAGTTAAGAACAGAAATGCCCCCTCCAGTTTTCCTGTCTCCTGCTGTGATGACCAAGAAAGCTACATATCAAGATGGCAGAGCCACAAGATGGAAATAACCTTGATCCCTGAGTCACTGCATGGCAGAGGGCCACCTAGCCAGCACCAGACTTTATATGAAGGACAAATAAATCTTTGTTATCTGAAGCCACTGAGATTTGAGAACTTGTATGTTACTGGGTTGTTGTTTTTAGGTGCCTTCGAGTTGGTACCGACTCATAGCGACCCTATGCACAACAGAACGAAACACTGCCCGATCCTGGGCCAACTTCACAATTGTTGCCACGCTTGAGCCCATTGATGCTGCCACTATGCCAATCCATCTCATTGGGGGTCTTCCTCTTTTTCTCTGACCCTCCACCTTACCAAACATGATATCCTTCTCCAGCGACTGATCCCTCCTGACAATATGTCCAAATTATGAGAGATGAAGTTTGGCCATCCTGACCTCCAAGGAGCACTCTGGCTGCACTTCTTCCAACACAGATCTGTTTGTCCTTTTGGCAGCCATGGTACTTTCAATATTCTCCTCCAACACCGTAACTCAATGCATCAATTCTTCTACAGCCTTCCTTATTCACTGTCCAGCTTTCACATGCCTATCAGGTTATTGAAAATACCATGGCATGGATCAGGTGTACCTTAATCCTCAAGCTGACAACTTTGCTTTTCAACACTTTAAAAAGGTCTGTGCAGCAGATTTTCCTAGTGCAATACGTCATTTGATTTCTTGACTGCTGCTTCCATGAGTTTTGATTGTTGATTCAACAAAAATGAAATATTTGACAACTTCAATCTTTTCTCCATTGATATGAATGTTGTTTATTGGTCCAGTGATGAGGACTTTTGTTTTCTTTACATTGAGTTGTAATCCATACCAAAGACTATGGTCTTTGATTTTCATCAGTAAGTATTTTAAATCCTTTTCATATTCAGCAAGCAAGGTCATATCATCTGCATGTCGCAGGTTGTTAATGAGTCTTCCTCCAATCCTGATGCCACGTTTTTCTTCATATAACCCAGCTTCTCAGATTATTTGCTCAGCATACAGGTTGAATAAGTATGGTGAAAGCATACAACCCTGTCACACACCTTTCCTAATTTTAAACCATTCAGTGTTCCATGTTCTGTTTGGTCTATGTACAGGTTCCATATGTTACCGTAGTATTTCTTATTCTATACTGATGAATACAGGAGCCGATTGCTGAGAGCCTTGACTGCCATGCTAAGAAATTTCTGCTCTTCAACAGTAATGACCCACATCCATACCTGTTACCTACAGGTATCCCAGACTCAGGGAGGGGAAACATGAGACATTACCCCTGCAGGTGATTCAATGTCAAGAGAGCATGACTCCCTATGTACCCTCCGAAGATACACACTAGGCAGATTCTTACTAAGAGATGTCTTGCCTTTGTTTCCCCCATGAGTTGTTACTTGTGGTAATTCAAGCCCATTACTTAGGTGCCAGATATATTCTTGGCAAGAAGGCTGGATCCAAAACCAAGCAAATCTACTGCCAGTGAGTCACTTCTGACTCATAGTGACCCTATAATGAGTGACAAGAGACTAAAATATAGCTTGGGGCTGGATGTGAAATTTAGATCTTGATGCTCAAAGTGCCTCAGATGGCAGAGATTGTGTGACTTCTGATAAAGAGGTAAGTCTTACATGCTAAGGCACTGAAGATGGTTTCAATTTAAGCCCCAAATAGTATTTTTGAAAAATAGGATCAGGTTTACATAAAACCGTTCTGCAACTACTTGCATTCAATGATAGATCATGTACCTCCATTCACGTCCTTCCATTGTCATTCCCTTTAATAGATGTGGATTCTTTCATAGAATGCTCCTTAGAAAGTGAAGGTGGTGAGATGTCATCTCACGTACTTTGGGCTTCCCTCCTGATAACATGTCCAGTTCCTACAGAAGAACATCATGCTTGGTACAGCAGCAGGTCAGCAAAAGAAAAACACACCCTCAGTGAGCTGGATCCACATAGTGACTGCAACAATGGGCTCAAGCATAACAATGATTGTGAGGATGGTGCAGGACTAGGCAGGGTTCTGTTGCACATGAGTTAGAACTGACTCAATAGCACCTAACAACAACAACATTTTTATACAGAGTGGGTGTGCCATCCTTTCTAAGGCAGTCCTCTCTTGATGGCCCATCCTGTTTGTCTCTGATTTTCTAGAATTACAAATAGGGCTACAGTGAACATCCTTGTACACATGTCTGAGTATCTCTGTAGTGAAGTGTCTGGGTCAGAGGGAATGAGACTTTTTCATTTTGATAGTTACTTCCAAATTGCTATCCTAAAGGGCTGGGATAACCTACACTCTGGAGGATGGTGGTTTTCAATGGACTGATTCTCCTGAGAAACTGAGACGCTGCCTCGTGGTTAGGTACGAGGTGGAGCTACAGACTTTTGGAACATGTGTTTGGCTCAATGACTTTCATTTAATCTACAGCTCAAGTACTTTGCAGGAATCCCATTCAGCCCGCAGGTATTCCCCCTCCACAAGGCTCACATTTAAGCCCTGAAAAATGGTAGGACTTAATCCAGTCTCTATCAGATCTAAATCAGAACATTTTCCCCCTTTTGCCATTTTAAATTACCTCTCAGCTCAGCCCCAGACTGAGTAATTCAGAGTTAATGGGATATGAAAGTCATGGTCCATGGCATGATTGCGGGTACCTAGCCAGAGGCAAGCAAGATTTATTCTCTTGGAACCCAACTGGGTTGAAAAGGGTGATAAATCAGCAGGGCTGTTGCTAGCTCCCTTTCTGCTGCAAGATTCATTCCAGTTTATCAGAATAATCATTGTAGGCTTTGAGACTGAAGATAGACAACCAAATCCAGAGTATCATTGTACGGTAAGAAGGAAAGCTATCTATCTTTCTGAGAGCTCTTCCTAGATATGCTTGGATGGGGGTGGGGTGATAAGAGAAAGAGAGGATGTTACCTTCTAACTACCATCTAGTTAAAAGCATCTATTTGTATTCACCCAAGATACATCAATGACCAAAGGCTTCTAGTCTACCTGAGGGATGTTTTGTGACTGGGGCTTTTGGAATCACATGCTGATTCATGTTGTCATATGAATTAAACTCAAGAAGAGCCTCATCCTTCTGTCAAATCTTGTGGCTTCTGACTCCTCTTTGATTTTCATTCCACTGATCTCAGTCCAAATCATTCCCTCAGAGAACATTATACTGCTTTTGTGGTCATTCTCTAGACTTTCATGTCCTGGTGACCAACACCTAGTTTGGGGTCTTGCCTTGTCCATGCATAGTTAGTTGCCTGATATATTTCAGTTGAAGCAGGAGGGCCTTTCCTTAGGCAGATTCACTTTAACCAATGCTAGGATTCTGAGTTATGGTCCTGATGTTAAAAAAAGTCTCCATTGTAGATGTTTTTTAAAGATCCCTGATGATGCAGTGGTTAAAGTGTTTGGCTGCTAACCAAAAGTTCAGTGGTTCGAGCCCACCAGTTGCTTCTTTGGAGAAAGGTATGGCAGTCTAATTCTGTAAAGATTGTTGTTAAGTGCCGTCAGGCTTGTTCTAATTCATAACAATCTTGTATAGGGTTTCTGGGGAGGGACTGCTGGTGTTGAATCACTGACCTCGTGGTTAGCAGTCTAGTGCTTATCCTACAGTGCTACACCAGGACTGCCCCATAAAGACTGCAGCCTTGGAAACCCTATGAGACAGTTTTTCTCTGTCCAATCTGGTCTATAGGAGTTGAAACTGACTGCATAGCACACAACAATTGGAGTTTTCTACCTGGGGCTAGCTCTGGTAGTGTAGTGGTTACGAATTGGGCTGCTAACCTCAAGGTCAGCAGTTCGAAACTACCAGTTCTGAGGAAGAAAGATGAATCTTTCTGCTCCTGTAAAGATTTGCAGCCTTGGAAACCCTGTGCAGGTTTGCTATGAGTCAGAACCGACTCCATGGTACTTAGCAAAAACAACCTGGGGCTAGAGTCCCATGAGAATGTACCAAGTGAGTCTGATCTCAGACCAGGGCAGATAGTTTTGCAATGCTTAATGGGACTAGGCAGAGATAGGTCCATTTTGCTGTTAGAATGGCTTGGCCAATGGGATTGGAAATCCCTGCAGCCTGCTAGTCATGGGCCCCTTACCCTGGATAGGGCCAGCACAGACCATGTCAAAACCTCTTTCTGAGCAACCTGGTCAATGTTCCTGAGGTTGACCAGTCCTCCTTCCATTTCACACCTGCTTTCTTAGAGACCTTAACGTATTTGATCTGGTTACCGCATTGGCCTTCAGGTCTGGGAGCCATCTCATTCTGTTTACATGCCTCTGATCAGTTCCTATTAATTTTCTACATTCGATTTACACAAGATCTTATTTGCCAACCTTGAAGTTCTTGAGAGATATTGAGCTCCAGTTCCCATGTACTGAATGTAGTCTTTGCCGAAGATGTAGCTAGTTCTGGAGACTACCTGCAGACAATTCTCACGCACACCAAAGGCTTCCAGCAATCTGTCTGCCTGAAGACGTGTTCTGTATACAAGGGAATATGTTTAGCCTTCAAACAGAGTTGTAAGTACCAGAGAGTTAGTGCCATACCTATATATGGTAGACCATACCTACCCCAGCTTCCTCGTTCCTCAATGGGACAGCACCAAGATGTGCTCTGCATAGTCTCTCAGAGGACTGTGTCCCCAATAGCACTGAGTGTCCCAGCTACCCACAGCAGTAACCTGCAACCTTTGTTGACTTCCTACCCTTCCCTGTCTTACTGCCCTGTGCCCTCTGGGTACTCCCTTGCACATAAACCCTTGTTTCTGATTCTAGAAGAACCCAGGCTAACTGGCCAATCTAGTCTTTTACTCAGGAATAGTTTCCCATTGACCTCTGGGAATTTATCACATGACCTAGCCTCACCTTTCATTGGCTGAGTCTCTATTGGCAGCCTCCAGGAAGCACAAAAGCCCAGTGCTAAGAGCACACATGTTAAAGTCACAATGACACGAAGTTGAATCCTGCTAAGTCACTTTCTATGTGACTTGGAGCAAATTACTCTGGAAACCTCATTAATCTTTTAAGCGACACAGATTATAGTGCATAACTTTCAGAGTTGTCAGGAAGAATGAATGAAATAATGTTCACAAAGGGGTCAGTGCAGTGCTTGGCAATTAGTAGGTGCTCAGTAAATGTCAGACAATGTCCCTTTGAACAGAGACAGGTTTCCCCTAGGCATATTCAAGCAGGTCACACACCTCCTCACTGACTGGTACTCTGTGGGGGCCTGTAGTATAGGTCATGGCTGGACCCTGAGCATGGGGGAACGGGCCTGGAGAAGTCAGGAAAGGCACTGGTGAGATGACAGGTCCCCAAACACAGGGACAGACCTTTCCTTCAACTCCTCTGTATTGGGCCTCTCACCATCTCCCAGAGAAGCTGTGTGTCTTCCCACCTCTGAAATTTTGCTTGCATTCTTCCATCTCCCTGGAATGCATTTTTCTTCCCACTTCTGTCTGTTGGAACCTCATTCGAGCTTTCATAGTATGGCATAAACCAAGGTACACATTTGATTTATAGGGAGATGTCTGGGACTCGCCCCCAAATACCGATTCATTAGATTTGGTGTAGGATGTGGGGATGCATATATATATA
>NW_006408541.1:23188902-23207322 GCF_000296735.1 Chrysochloris asiatica | reverse complement strand
TTTTTTAGAAAGCTCCTTGTTTTCAATGCCATGGATAGCTGTGGAAGAACCATTATATCAGCCAGAGTCCAAGTGATGAGATCAAGGCACACTCCAACCACATTGCGCCACTGTTGTTATCGTTAAGTGCCATCAAGTCAGTTCTGGCTCAGAATGACTCTGTACAAGTTTCCACGGTTGTGAATATTTGCAGGAGCAGAAAGTTTCATCTTTCTCCCATGGAATGACTGACTGGTGGGCTTGAACCTTCACCTTTGTGGTTTACAGTCCAGTGTTTATCCTACAAAGCCACCACACCATCAGGCAATCTATTGAACTTCTCTTATTTTCTGTCTTCATCTGTAAAATGGGACTAATAACAATGCATGGCAACAACAATCCCACATGGCTGTTATGAGAGTTAAATGAAACAGAGATGATGCTCAACTCCATTCATTCAGAAGAAAGCACGTCTTCCCATTTCCCCATAGCGCGGTGGCTCTGCTATAGAACTCAGCACAATGATCCATCTATAAGATCACAGACAGACTAACTGCCCCCACCCCCGACCCTCCTATGAGCTACTAAGGGCTGGGAAAGGTGGGGAACTGGGAATTATCTGGCCTGTGTTCCCACAACACCTGGCATGGTGTCTCACTTGGAGCCTGTACTCAGTAAATTTTTGTTGTATTGAATATGAAACCATAAGAAACTAATGGATGTAGTTATGTTAGGGACCTGCATAATGTGTTTTTGAACAGGTTTTTGATTAGTCTTAGTGTCCTGGAAAGAGTTTCCTACTGACAGTGCATTTGGAAATTGTCAGGAGGGCAATAAATATGTGCATAACATTTTGCCTTTCTCAGACCTGGACTGAATTTCTTTGTTTCCTGGGGCTTTTGGTTGCCAGGCACCCACAGGGGCTGGGATGAGCATACCAGAGAGTTCTCCTCAGACTGCACATTTATTCTGGACCTGCTGGGGACCCTTCTAGCTCCAGTTATAAGCACAGCAAGAACTGCTCACTTTTAGCCAGAACATGGGCTCCACAGAGAGAACAGGGGCCAGGGACTTCACCCTTCAAGGCTTGTGAGCTCATTTGTCTTATGACTTGGTCTCAGTCTCCATGGAGAGCTGTTCCCCTGGCTCCCAGTTGCAACTGACCCTGAGGGCTGGGGTTCATTCCTGTGGTGCCTAATTATCTTCTGAAACTCTTGTTTCCTGGGGGAGCCAGGCTGCCAGGAGAGCCAGAGGTAGGGATGTCAGGGAGCCTTGCCAGAGCATAGGTGTCCTACTAGGCAGCCCTGCAGGGGAAAGGTCTGAAGGTTCAAGATAACTCATTCAGGGATCCTTCCGGAAGGAGATGGGTTCTGTTGCAGAGATGAAGATCTATCCTGGACAACAGGAGGCATGAACAACAGTATGGGATTCATCTGCAACCTTCATCTGTCTTCTCTTTCTCCTTTCTTCCTTATAGTAAATAGGTACTATCTGGTTTACCTTTTGGTAAGTATGGTCAAGTCAGTTCTAACTCATAGAGACCTTGTATAGGATTTATGAGGAATGGCTGATGGGTTTGAACTGCCAATGCTGTGGTTAGCAGTCTAGTGTTTATCCTATAGCACCACACCAGGTCTTTAGGTACACTTGGAGAACCAATAAATATCATCATGTTAAATGGAGAAAAGGTTGAGGTTGTCAAAGACTTCATTTTGCTTGGATCCACAATCAATGCTCATGGAAGCAGCAGTCAAGAAACCAAATGATTAGGAAAATCTGCTGCACAAGAACTCTTTAAAGTGTTGAAGAGCAAAGATGTCAGTTTAAGGGCTAAGGTGTAGTTGATCCAAGTCATGGTATTTTCAATAGCCTCATATACATGTGAAAGTTGGGTAATGAATAAGGAAGACTGCAAAAGAATTGATGCATTTAAGTTATGGTGTTGGAGAAGAATACTGAAAGTACCAGGAATTGCCAAAAGAACACACAAATGTGTCTCGGAAGAAGCAAGGATGGCGAGACTTTGTCTCTCCTGCTGTGGACATGTTGTCAGGAGGAACCAGTCCCTGGAGAAAGACATTATGCTTGATAATATGGAAGAACCACAAGATGGAATGACAAAGTGGTAGCAACAATGAGCTCAAACATAACAATGTGAGGATGGTACAGGACTGGGCAGTGTTTTGTTCTGTTGTGCAAAGGGTCTCTTATTAACAACAACATCTGTTTACCAGTGGGGGTGGAAAGAAGGTTGAAAATTAAGAGCAAAATGGGAAAAAGAAATCGTTCAAAATTTTACAACCTAATTATAACCACTGTTGACGTGTAAGAGTAACTGGGTGGTGTGATTACTCAACAGCTGATCAAAAGTTTGGAGGTTTGAGCCTGCTCAGAGGCACTTAAAAAAAACAACAAAGGCCTGGTGATCTACTTCCCAAACACCAGCCATTGCGAATCCTATGGAAATTGTTCTACTCTGACACACATGAGGTCATCATGAATTGAAATCTCCTTGATAGCTACTGGCAACTACCATCTGCATTCTGGAGCCAGGGAGAGATGAATCACCATCAACATTAGTCCAAGGTTGAGTCTTATGAGGTACAAGTCAAACATTCCTCTTCTCTCCAAACTTTTGACCAATTGTGACACCAGCTGCCCCTCCCATAGTACTCTCCATGTCTCTGCTTGATTTGATACTTTATTATAATAGACACTCAGAACTCAGAGACAGTACTCATGATAATGAGCTTATTGTTGTTGTTGTTAGGTGCTATGGAATTGCTTTCAACTCATAGTGACCCTATACAATAACAGAAGAAAACTGGTCTGGTCGTGTGCCATCCTCATAACTGCTATGCTTGCTGCCGACTCTGCATCAATTTATGTTGTCGGGTGTCTTCCTCTTTTTCTCTGACTCTCCACATTAATAAGCATGATGTAGTTCTCCAGGGACTGATCCCTTCTGATAACATGTCTGAAGTATGAGAGGCAAAGTCTCAGTATTCCTGGCTCCGACTACTACTTCCAACACAGACCTGTTTGTCCTTCTAGCAGTCCATGATGCTTTTTACATACTGTCTCTAACACCACAACTCAAAAATATTGATTCTTCTACCATCTTCCTTATTCATTGTCCTACTTTAAAATATATATGAAGTGATTGAAAATACGATGACTTGAGTGTTCAAACAATAACTTTGTTCTTGAACATTTAAAAGAGGTCTTGTGCAGCTGATTTGCCTAATGACATAATTTGCTTGATTGCTGGGCTGCTACTTGCATGAGTGTTGATTGTGGATTCAAGCAAAATGAAGTCTTTGACAACTTCAATATTTTCTCCGTTAACGTGATGTTATTTATTGGTCCAGTTTTTTGTTTTCTTTACATTGAGCTGCAGCCCATACTGAAGGCTGTGGTCTTTGATCTTGCTCAGTATTTTAAGTCCTCTTTCCTCTCAGCAAATAAGGTTGTATCATTTGTATATTGCAGGTTGTTAATGAGTCTTTCTCCAATCCTGATGCCATATTCTTCTTCATATAATTTCATTTCTTGTTTTCCCAGCATACAGATTTTATAAGTATGGCAAAAGAATTCAACCCTGGCGAATACCTTTCCTGGTCTTAAACCATTCAGTAACCTCTTGTTCTGTTTTAACAACTGACTCTTGGTCTAATGTACAGGTTCCTGATGAGCACAATTGAATATTTTGGAGTATCTATTATTCCCAAAGGTATCCATAGCTTATCATAATCCACATAGTCAAAAACCTCTGTGTCAAAAACAAACAAACAAAAAACCCATATAAACATCTTTCTGGAATCCTCTAATTTCAGCAAGATCCAACTGATATCAGCAATGATAATCCCTAGTTGCAAAGGAGCTTTGGTAGTGTAGTGGTTATGAGTTGGGCTGGTAACCTCAAGGTCAGAAGTTTGAAATGACCAACTGTTCCACCAGAGAAAGATGAGGCTTTCTACTCCCGTAAAGATTTACAGCC
Organism: Chrysochloris asiatica; assembly: GCF_000296735.1. Taxonomy (NCBI): domain Eukaryota; kingdom Metazoa; phylum Chordata; class Mammalia; order Afrosoricida; family Chrysochloridae; genus Chrysochloris; species Chrysochloris asiatica. The sequence continues at coordinate 23,203,343 of NW_006408541.1, read as the reverse complement.
TCGGAAACCCTATGCAGGGTTGGAACGGACTCCACGACACACAGCCAACATCCCTAGTTGCATGTCCTCTTATGAATCTGGCTTGAATTTCTGACACTTCTCTGTTGATGTACAGTTGCAGCCATTTAAAAAAAAATTATCTTCAGAAAAAAATTAATTACATGTGATATTAATGATATTTTCCCATAATTTCACATTCCATTGGGTCCCCCTTCTTTTGGAGTGGGCATAAATATGGATCTCTTCCAATCAGTTGGTCAGATAGTTGTCTTCCAAATTTCTTGGCATAGATAAGTGAGTGCCTCCAGTGCTGCATCGATTTGTTGAAAGATTTCAGTTTGTGTTCTGTCAATTCCTGGAGTCTTGTTTTTCACCTATGCCTTCGGTACTGCTTGAACTTCTTCATTCAGTACCATTGGTTGGTAAAAATTTTCAATTTCATCATCACTGGCTTTGGTGGTTGGTCCATAAATTTGAATAATAGGGGTATTAATTAGTCTTCTTTGTAGGTGTATGGGTACTATACTTTCACAGACAATATTATACTTCAAGATAGATCTTGAAATGTTCCTTTTAATGATGAATGTGACACCATTCCTTTTCAATTTGTTATTCTTGGCATAATAAACCATATGCTTTTCTGATTCAAAATGAACAATCCCAGTCTATTTCAGTTCACTAATGCCTTGGATAGGAGCTCTGGCAGTGTAGTGGTTATGAGTCAGGCTGCTAACTTCACGGTTCGAAACTGTCAGCTGCTCTGCAGGAGAAAGAGGAGGCTTTCTGCCCCTGTAAAAAATTTCAGCCTCAGAAATCCTATGCAGGGTCTCTATGAGTTGAAACCAACTCCACGGCACCCCACCACCACCACTGCCTAGGATGGAGTCCTGGTGTGGTGCTGTGGTTTAATGCACTGGACTGCAAAGTTGGTTTGAACCACAAGGTCGGCTGTTCAAGCTCACCACCCATTCCTTAGAAACCCTATACAGGGTCTCTATGGGTCAGAACCAGCTCCACAGCACACAACCACCACAGCAAAAACAATTCATAAGATAGCAATCTTTATGCATTTCATTTCACTTTTGAACTACTTCCATTTTTCCTAGATTCATACTTTGTAAATTCCATATTCTGATAATTCATGGATGTTTGCAGAATTTTCTCCTTATTTTGAGTTTTGCCCCATCAATATGTCCCTTTTAGATGTTCTTCCTCTAGAGTGTGAGGAACAAAAAGAAAGGGCAAGATCAGGGCTGTAGGGTAAATGAGGGAAGAACTCCCAACAAAATTCTCACAGGTCAGTCCTTACGACCCACAAAGAATGAGCAGGTGTGTTGTCGTGATGGAGAAACTTCCTCAGTGCAAATTTCCTGAACTTTTTCTCATCAGTGCAGTTTTCAATTTTCTTAAAACTACTTCCTAATAAGCCTTCATGATAGTCCTGTGTCCTTTGAGAAAAACTATCATGATTACCCATTTGGAGTCCCCCCAAAATAATCACTGTAACCTTCAGAGCTGACCTCTCTGCCCCTTAAATCCATGAATTTATTGACTCAGCAGATCTCCTCAGAAACCACTGTTTTGATTGGACCTTCCTTTCTTGAAGGCACTTCTAATGATACTGAGACAAGTATATTACTGAGGGAACTTGTCTGCTGCAGTCATCCATCTATTGTTGTTGTTTAGTACCATCAAGTCAGTTATGACTCAAAGTTGTCCTGCATAAGGTTTCCAAGGAGCCACTGATGGGTTTGAACCACTGACCTTGCAGTTAGCAGTCCAGTGCTTATCCCATACCACTACACTAGGGTCAGTGAGATTAAGACAAGTGTATTACTGGGAGAACGTGTCTGCAGCCACCCACTGATGATGTGTTGTTGTTGTTAAGTGCCATCGAGTCAGTTCTGATTCATAGCCACCCTGTATAGGATTTCAGAGGAGCAGCTGGTGGGATTGAGCTGCCAACACTGTGGTTCACAGTCCAGTGCTGATCCAGGAGTCTGGCCATATGGACATGTTTAAACATGTTTTGTCTGGAATGGTGGTGGTGGTTATACACCGTGGAGTCAGTTCCAACTCATAGAAACCCTGTATAGGGTTTCTGAGGCTGTAAATCCTTATGGGAGCAGAAAGCCTCATCTTTCTGCTGTTGAACAGCTGGTAGTTTGGAATAAACCCAGGCATACATAAACTGGAAGCCTAGTACCATACATATGCACTTACCCTTTATGTGTGTGTGTGTGTGTACATATATATGGATACTGGTTTCTGAGTTTACACTCTGTTCCCTACAGCCCAGCCAGTGGGGTCATTTAAAAACACTTGTCTGCTTTTGTCCCTTCCCTATCTGAAACTCTTCATCAGCTATCCCAGTCTTTTTTAGATAAAGATAAAAATCTTTAACCTTTTCTGTCAAGGTCTACCTTTTGGATCTGCATTGACATACTTAGAAGCCTTGGTGGTGTTGTGGGCTAAGCATTGGGCTGCTAACTTCAAGGTCAGTGGTTCAAACCTACCAGCCACATGGTGTGAGAGAAAGACAAAGCTGTCTCAGGGACCCTGTATAGTGCCATATGAGTCAAGATTGACTAGCCGGTAGTGGGTTATATGTACTATGTCTCCTGCCTCATCTGACGACACTACCCCAACCCTTGTTCACTTTTCTCTGTCCTCCTGTACCCTCCACTCCAATCTCCATCACTGGATCGGCATAACTCTCACTCACCCCAAAGAGTGAGTGTTCTAGGCACTGAAGGGGGGCCAGTGTGGTTGGAACAGACAGAAGAGTTGGGGGAGAAAGAACAGGGGGCAATGGTGACCCAACTAAGCACTGGGAAATATGGCTTTTACTCGAATGAATAAGGAAGCCAAGAGGATTGGCAAAGCAATGACCTAGTCCAGTTGTATGACCTATAACAGGACCTAAGTAATGTGATGGGAGAATAGACTATAGATGCTTACATAAGTGGCTCATTAATTGTGAGTGTGAAGCATGAAGAAGGAGAATCCAGTGTGCTTTAAGAGCTACATCTGGTGGTGAGAAGCCCACGGGTAGGGCTCAGTGATTATCATGGAAGCCATTGAAGGGATTTGAGCAGGAGCATGAGGAGGTCAGCCATGCCTGTAACTACATCTGATGTTGATCACATTCACTACCTCAGGTGGTACCATCCAGCTGGTTGTGAATGGAAGATTTCAGAGCTTGGAGAGGGTACATGGGGTTTGGCCAGCTTCCTGAGAGGAAGAGAGAGTTTGGGGGAATGCTGGTGAACCCTAAGGCTCCTTAGGACCTGCTTACTTCACCATCACTGTGACATGTGGCAGGTACCTGAGGCCTCTCAGACTCTACTTGAAATCCTTTGTGTCATGAGTTCATCAGGAGAAGATGACTGTGCTTCTAAATGAAGAGTAGATGACTGCTTGACTTGACAGCTCCTGAGAAGAACCCATTCTGCAGCAGCTTCTTTGCTGGCTAACAGAACTAGCTCCCCATCCCCTCTCACCCCCTTCCCTGCAGCAGCCTGGTTCTTCTGACTGGGCCTGTGCATCAGGAAAGGGGCCCCTATAGCCTGGTTACACACACCTAATAACTGGCCCAGAGCACCTCTGTGCCTTTAGGTCAGAGGAAGCAGACAACACACTCCAATTAGGTTCATTCAAGAAGGAATTAATAAAAGGGTTATTCACAAAGGTGAAAGCAAGGTGTAGACGTGTAGTGGCTCTATAGGCTAAGCACTGAGCTGCTAACCACAAGGTCGGCAGTTCAAGCCCACAAACTGCACTGGATGGAAAGAAGAGGCTTTCTGCTCCCATAAAGATGTACAGCCTCAGAAATCCTATACAGGGTCACTAAGAGAACCGACTTGATGGCCCTTAAGAACAATAAAGCCAGGTGTTGGGAAACCACAAGAGATAATGCAACCCCCATGGTTAGCAACAGTGTACAGTCCCTGGTTGGTACAAAGGATTAATGCACTGACAGGTTGGAAGTTCAAGTCCACACAGAGGCACCTTGGAAGAAAATCCTGGAGATCGACTTTGGAAAAATCAGGCATTGAAAGTCCTATGGCACACAGTTCTATCTGACACACATTGACTTACTGTGAGTTGGAATTGAACTGAGGGCAACTTGCTTTAGTAACACTGTTACTCTACTTAGGTCCAAAGGTTGGGACCAGAAAGAAGATGCAGATCCGGAGAGTTGGGTGGGAGGTTAGAGAAGTCAGGTTGGTTAACTTGAGGTCCATAGTCAGTACAAGGCAGTCTTGCTGACAAGGAATCAGGGGAACCAGAACTCAGACTAGCTTCTCCAGTTTCTCTGACTCCATACCCCACCGGCAAAGCCCAGGACAAGGAAGCCACTGGTGTGGTCCACACAGGTAGAGAAGGACAGTGAGTGGGCCTGTGATGACACACTGATGGTGTTCATTGCCTTCGGGATCAGGCCCTGTCCTGGACATGGGCACGAGGGTGCATCAGACATGGTTTAAGACTTCAAGGAGCTCTCTGTGAACTCCTGACAGGCTCAGAATGACATGTATGATGTGGCTAGTGCCATGAGCAAGTTGAGTGGGTTCTCCAACTGTAACACGAATGAGGAGAGGGGGCAGAGGAGCTGTTAGACCTCTCTCCCAAGCACCCTGCCACCAAGCAGCATGCTTTTTAAGGTGACGTGGACGTGACAGTTTTCAGACGATATGGGTGACAGCAGGGTTGCCCCCAGCCTTTCTATGGAAACAACAATGCGGTTCTGGATATAAACCAAAACCGCTTCCTGCAGTGCCTGCCACCCCCAAGGTGAGCCACAAGTGGGAGCTCCATTGTCATTCTGTTTTGACTTCACCAGGGTACTTCAGCCATGTTGACTGATTTAGTAAGCAAGGCAGATGGGATACCGGGAATCTCCTCCCAGTGCCTATTGGTTTTGTGTGTTGCTTTTGTTAAATGCTGTGGAGTCATTCTGACTCATAGTGACCCTGAATAGGGTTTCTGTGGAGTGGCTGGTGAGTTTGAACCACTGTTGGGGGTTCAAACAGACCTTGTGGTCCAGTGCTTATCCTACAGCACTACACCAGGACTCCTTGTTTTTTTGTAGCTACCATTTATTAAGTGCTAATCACTAACTGTACAGATACCACTATTAAAGCATCACATTCTGTGCTAAATGCATATTAGTCCCACTATGTGTGGTGCTGTGGGTTACTGTGCTGGACTGCAAAGTTGGCAGTTCAGCTCATCAGCCATTCCTTGGAAACCCTACACAGCGTCACTCTGGGTCGGAACCAACTTAACGGCACTTAGCAACAACAATAACCACCTTTATGAGTTGGAACTTATTTGACAGCACTTAACAACCTCCACCCCTACTTTTATGGGGCGAGGATAGTTAGATATGATTTATTCATTTTTCTTCCTTGCCTCCTGTGGTTTCAGAACATGCCTGCAAATTCCTTGAGCTTGTTCTACTTGAGAGATGGGTCTGTGCCCAACTCTCACCCTGAATCTGGGTTGAACCTAACAACTCATTTGTAAGCAGAAGAACACAATGAAATAGATTCTTCATGACTTGGAGGCCAGAGAGACCATGAAACTAGACACTCATCCTGTAAGAGTAAGAAGTACAGCTATCTTGAATTCAGAACCATTGCCTCAGGGGACACTATGGACAATTGGTGAAATTAGAAAGATGCTTAGAATCAACTAGTCCAATGGACCAATGGAAAATGTGAACATCAGTCACCATCACACTGAGACCAGAAGAACTAGATGGTGTCTGGCCACCACTACCAACCGCTCTCAAGGTGATCACATGAGAAGGTCCTGGTTAGAGTGGGAAAAAATGTAGAAGAGATTTCAAATTCATTAAAAAGACCTGGCTTACTGGTCAGAACCAGACTGGAGGAATCTGAGACTATGACCTTCTACAACCCCTCAGATCTGAAACAGAGCACACTCTCCTGGCAGATGGGTACATAGGGGGTTGAAGAACAGCAACACTGCTGAGTTATGCTCACTGTGGAATGGTCAACCAGTCAAGATCAAAGTACTGCACTGACCTAAAGACAAAGTTCTGAAGGGTTGGGAATGGAAATAAGAATGACAGGTAGGAAAGGGGATAACTATTGTTACATGGAGGGGATTGTAATCTTTGAGATGAAACCAAGTGCATGATTTGTTGAATGTAAAACTGATGATTTGCTCTGTAAAGCTTCACTGAAGTCACAATCAAAGTTTCCAAAAAAGAACAACTATCCTGAGACCACCATGTACAACAGAAAACATCAACAACCCAGCTAATAACCAGTCTTTCATGCCAATCATGGGAGGGAGTTGTATTAGTTTCCTGGGGCTGCCATGAGAAAGTACCACTAATTGAGTGGCTTTTAAGAACAAAAATGTATTGTTTCTCAGCTCTGGAGGCTGGAAATCCAAAATCAAGGCATCAGTCGTATTGATTCCAGCTGAGGGCTCTGAGGGAGGATCTGTTCCATGCTACTTTGCTAGCTTCTGGTGGCAACCCAGCAATCTTAAGTGTTTCTTGTTCTGTAAATGTATCACTCCAATCTCTTGTCTTCTTCACATAACTGTCTTTCATCTGCATAGCTCTGTGTTTTCTGCTCCTTTTTTTAAGTTGTTGTTAGGTGATGTTGAGTCAGCTTGCACAACAGAATGAAACACACAGCCTGGTCCTCCGCCCTCCTCACAATTGTTATGCTTAAGCCCATTTCAGCTGCCACTGTGCCAATCTATTGCATTGGTGTCTTATTCTTTTTCATTTGTGTCTTCTTTTTTCATTGGTATCTTCTTCTTTTTCATTTACCAAGCATGATGTCCTTCTCTAGGTACTGAGCGCTCTTTATAACATGTCCAAACTATGAAAAATGAAGTCTTGAAATCCTGGCTTCTAAGGAGCATTCTGGTTGCACTTCTAACTCAGACTGGTTTGTTGTTTTGGTTGTCCATGGTACTTTTAATATTGTCACACACCATAACTCAAATGTGTCAATTCTTCTATGGTCTTCCTTATTCATTGTCCAACTTTCACATGTATATGAGGCAATTGAAAATACCATGACTTGGTCAGATGCATCTTAGTCCTCAAACTATTATCTTTGCTCTTGAACACTTTAAAGAAGTCTTGTACAGCAGATTTGTTTAATGCAATATACTGCTGCTTGTGGATCCAAGCAAATGAAATCTTTACAACTTCAACCTTTTCTCAATTTAATAAATTAAATTTATTGGTTCAAGAGTGAGGATTTTTGTTTTCTTTGTAAATGTTGTTAGGTGCCATTGAGTTGGTACCAACTCATAGTAATCCTATGTGCCATAGAACATAACACTGCCTGGTTCTGCACAACCTCACAATTGTTGCTATGGTTGAGCCCAATGCTGTTGCCAATCTCATTGGGGGGGGGTCTTCCTTTTTTTCCTCTGATCCTCCAAATTACGAAGCATGATGTCCTACTCCAGGGACTGATCCTTCCTGATAATATGTCAGAAGTACAAGAGACCAATTCTGGCCATCCTGGTTTCCAAGGAACATTCTAGCTGTACTTAACACAGATTGGTTTGTTCTTTTGTGGTCCATGGTACTTTAAGTATTCTCCTCCCACACCATAATTCAAATGTGTCAGTTCTTCTATGGTCTTCCTTATTCACCGTCCAACTTTCACATGTATATGATGCAATCGAAAATCCATGGCGCACCTAAGTCCACAAACTGACATCTTTGCTTTTGAACACTTTAAAGTGGTCTTGTGCAGCAGATTTGCCTAATGGAATATTTCATTTGATTTCTGACTGCTGCTTTCTTGAGTGTTGATTGTCAATCCAAGCACAAGAAAGTCTTTGACCTTGATATGAGACAGAGATTAAGAAGGGCTTGTTGGTCTAATGTTTGGGGAGGCTTGGGAACTCCTGAGCCCATGGACAAGGACCTAGCCACTGGGGGCTAAAGCTGAGAAGAAAGCATGAAGCAGATATGAAGTTGGGGGAGGCACACAAGAATGCCCAAACTTGCAGATAGTACCCATTTGACCTAGCTTCAATGGCTTGATGACCAAAACTCAACTAGAGGAAGCTAAAGAAATTTGATAAAGGAATAAACTGTAAATTGCTATAATTTGATGAACTTATCTTTGCTTATGGATGTGGTTGCTCAATATACCAACCAAGCAGGAAGGAATTGTCACATCAAGGATCAAGCCTATCCCCTCAGTACATAGGTTTGATAGAGACAAGCAACTTAGACATTGGCTACTTAAAATGGAGGTGCATGAAGTGACTGATTTACAAGTTTTCATGAGGGAGTTTAGTTTCAGAGCAAACTGTTGTTGTTGTTAGTTGCCATCGAGTTGGTACCGACCTATAGCAACCTTATGCACAGCAGAACGAAACACTGCCTGATCCTGGGCCAGCCTCACTATTGTTGCCATGCTTGAGTCCATCAATGCTGCCACTTAGCCAATCCATCTCCTTGGGGATCTTCCTCTTTTCCTCTGACCTTCTACCTTACCAAACATGATATCCTTCTCCAGTGACTACTCCTTCCTGACAATATGTCCAAAGAATGAGAGACGAAGTTTGGTCATCTTTGCCTCTAAGGAGCACTCTGGCTGTACTTCTTCCAAAATGGATCTGTCGGTTCTTTTGACAGCCCACGGCACTTTCAATATTCTTCTCCAACACCGTAACTCAAAGGCATCTATTCTTCTACGGTCTTCCTTATTCACTGTCCAGCTTTCTCATGTGTATGAGGTTGTTGAAAATACCAGAGCAAGCTGGGGAAGGTATAATTCCCACTGAATAGTTTTCATCTTGTTTAGATGAGTCTGGTGATAGAAAATGGGATAGGGTTCATTTATTTCAATGGTGAGTAATTGTTATAATGACTAAACATGATGGTCACAAACTGTAAAGGTAGATGTGTAACAAAAATGGGGGAGTAGTTAATGTTATATCCCTGGAACAGTGGACCCTAGGACAACCAGGAATGAAGAGTATGAGTGCAAGGTGGGATCCGAACCAGAAAAGTAGCGACACCAGAAACAGAGGCAGAGGTGATGGCATGGAGTGGTAGAGCAGCTGAGGATTCTAGACTCATGGAAAGAGAAAGACCATGTGCTGGCAGCCAGGAGGCTGGCTTGCAAAATATGTCCTTTGGTTGTTTAAACAATTATATATTCCTGCATGTTTTTATGTACATTTAACAACAAAAAAAAAGAGGAAATAGAGGCAAAAACTGTTAACCAATGGTACAGTGAGGGGATTGTAATCATTGCAATGAAACAAAATACAGTTGGTTGAGTACAAAACTGATGTTCTCCAAGGTAAATTATCACTCAATTCACAATAAAAGCTTTAAAAAAAAATGAAGTCTTTGACAACTTCAATCTATTCTCCACTTATATGAATGTTGTTTATTGGTCCAGTGGTGCACATTTTTGTTTTCTTTACATTGAGTTGCAACCCATATTGAAGTTGGTGGTCTTTGCTTTTCATCAACAAGTATTTTTATTCTTTTTGCTTTCAGCAACCAAGGTTGTATCATCTGCATATTGCATGTTGCCAGTGAGTCTTCCTCCAATCATGATGATACATTCTTCTTCATATAATCAAACTTCTTGGATTATGTGCTCAACATACAGATTAAAAATATGCCTTAGTGCTAGAAACGATGCTGGAGATGGCATGATTGATTTTTTTTAAGACCAATGACTTCTTCATTGCAAATACCTTTTTTTTTTAAAACAACATAAAAGATGACTATACACAGAGACCTCACCAGATGGAATTCATAGAAATCAAATAGATTACATCTGCGGAAATAGATGATGGAAAAGCTCCATATCACCAGGCAAACAAGGTCAGGAGAAGACTGTGGAACAGACCATTAATTGCTCCTATGCAAGTTCAGACTGAAGCTGAAGAAAATTAAAACAAGTCCACAAGAGCCAAAATACGAATTTCAGAGTTGATGCACTAGACAGTAAAGACCAAAGACGAGAAGAGTTGTGGGATGACATCAAGAACATCATAGAGGTAGAAAGCAAAATGTCATTAATAAGATCAGAAAGAAAGAAAAGACCAAAATGTATGTATGTCAGAATAGACTCTGAAACTTGCTCTCAAATGTATAGATGCAAAAGCAAGTGGAAGGAATGAGGAGGTGAAAAAGCTGAATAGAAAATTTCAAAGGGCAGCTTGAGATGACAAAGTCAACTATTAGAATGAATTGTGCATGGAGCTGGAGTTATAAGCCAAAAGGGAAGAAAACACTCAGCATTTCTCAAGCTTAGGGAACTGAAGAAAAAACTCAAGCATTGATTTGAAATATTAGAGGATTCTACAGGCAAAACACTGAATGATGCAGTAAGCATCAAGAGAAGAAAAAAGGAATACAGAGAGTCACTGTACCAAAAAGAAATGGTTGATGTTCAACTATTTCAAGATGTAGCATATGATTAAGAGCCAATGATACTGAAGGAAGAAGTTTAAGGTGCATTGAAGGCATTGACAAAGAAAAAGGCATTGTATATTGATGGAATACAAATGGAAACATTTCAACAAACTAATGTGACACTGGGGGAACTCAGTCACCTATGCCAAGAAATTTGGATGATATCTTCCTGGCCAGCTGATTAGAAAAGATCTGTATCTTTGCACAGTCCAAAGAGAGGTGGCTCAATGAAATTTTATAATCATCAGACAATATCATTAATATCAGATGCAAATAAAATTTTGTTAAAAATAATTCAAAAAAGAGTTGCAATAGTATGTTGACAGAGAACCGCCAGAGGTCCAATCTTGGACTCTGACAAGGATGTGGAATGAGGAATATTACTGCTGACGTCAGATGGATCTTGGCTGAAAGCAGAGAATACCAGAAAGATGTTTACATGTGTTTCATTGGCTATGAAGAGGCTTTTGATTGTGTGGATCATGCGAAGCTACAGATAACATTGTGGAGAATGAATATTCTGAAACATTCTAATTGTGCTCATGAGGAACCTGTACGTAGACCAAGAGGCCTTTGTTCAAACAGAACAAGGAAATATTGAATGGTTTAAAATTAAGAAATGTTTGTGCCAGGGTTGTATTATTAATATTCTTTGTAAGTAAACCACTCCTATTAGATTAGGAACCACTCTACTCCAGTAACGACCCTCTTTCCAAACCAGGTCACAGTCAACCTATCGTTTTGGGGGACACAATTCAATCCATAATAGGAGGCATCTTGGGTGTCCAGCTCAGTCGAGTCTTCAGATGGCTGAAGTCCCAATTGCTGTCTGACTCCAACCTCATGAGAGCTCCATCACAGCTTCATTACAGCAATAGTAACTAACGTAGGAATAGCACAAAAGTGACGCTATTATTCCCATTTCCCAGATGGTGAAATGTAAGCACAGAAAGTTTAAATGACTCATTCAGGTTGTATCTTGTAGGTGACAGAGTCCACATCCAGAAAACCACATGAACTACTATTCCATTTTCAGGCCCCCAAAGTGTTACCAACATCCCTGCTGAGCCCCTGCTTGGACTTCTGTTCCTGGAGACTGAGGACAGTAAGCAATAGCCGCCTTTGAAAGCCTGTTTTCCAGGATCTAAAGCCTCAACCCTGAGACCTCAGCTGTATTATCAATTATCCTCTGTGAAGCTCGGGAGAGGCAGCCAGGTGCTCGGAAACATGCAAGAGCCACTCTACCGACTAAGTCCATGTTGAAACCTGGCAGCACCATGCTTCATTCCTCCTCCTCTGGTCTCCAAGTGGGGCATGGTTAAAAACATTCTGATTTTATACACATTTTGATGCACTCAGCGTTAGGGTACTAAGGAAGTGTTAGCTACTACTAATACTATGCAAAGGAACCCTGGTGGTGCAATGGTTAAGCTCTCAGCTGCCAATCAAAAGGTTGAGGTTCAAACCCACCTAGTGACTCTCCTGGAGAAAGACCTGGCATCTGTTTCCAGAAAGATTACAGCAAACAACAACAACAACAAACAACCACTACCCACTATGGGACAGTTCTACTTTGTCACTTGGGGTCGCTATGAACTCAGATGGACTGCACACCACCTAGCAATGCTATTGTTATTCTACTGTTGCTATTATTTTGGTTATTTTGTTGTTGATTGGGTGTTGACATTGGTCTTCCAATCATGTAGGTAGACCTGCCACCTTCTCTTTCTTTATTCAAGTCTCATCCCTCATGCCATGTCCTCAGAGAAGACTTCCCTGACCACCAGATCCGAAGTAGCAATCCTACCCTGCCACTTTCAAACTCTCTCTCCATTTCCCAGTCTTCACAGCACTCATCACAACATAAAGTTCTTTCTTTTGTCCTTATTTTTGCTTCTTTCCCTATCCTGCCATCTAAGCGCCAGGAGACCAGGGAGCACCTTCTTGTTCACTGTCTCTTCAGTGCTGGCTCAATAATCACTTGTTGAGTGTCTTTATCCTACATCTTCTGCCTTGCCCCGGATCTCTCTAGATGTGGCAAATTTTCTCTTTTTTGAACCGATTTGCTTTTTCCCATTTCTACCTGAAGACCAACACTTTGATGCCACTGGAGAAATAGAGATGGAGTGAAATTGGTTTTTGCAGCTTCCTGCACTGCTTCCCTTTCACCTCTTGGTGGAGCCCTTGTCGCACCTTTCTAGTGCAACCATTCTTTCTGTCACTTTTCTTGAGGACTGGACTGGAAATACATCAGACTAAAGTGTGAATGATTGATACAAATTTAGAGTACTAACTTCTGTCCAGGGATCAAAGTCTGATTTATTCCTTTTGTCCTCCTTCTGGGAAAAGATGTGAGGATGGTGCACGACAAGAAAGTGAAGGTGCTGATTCTAATTTTAATAAGCTGTGTAATCCTGAGGAAACCACTTAATTTCTCTGAGCCCTGGTATTATTATTTTTACAATGCTCTGCTTCCCATGTGGGGTTGTTTTGAGTGCAAATGCAATCACTGTGTCTAGAAATGCCTTTTCTCATATAATGCTCATTGAGTATGCTATTATCAGTGCTGATCACAACAGAAAAAAAGCGGAGTGACTGCAGTGAGTGACAAGTTGAATATGAACCAGCAATGCGCCTTAGGGAACTCCTGTCTCCCTGTCTCTATCTACCACCCCAATGCTTGGACTGACTGAGATGTGGCCCCAGGCCATCCATTACTCCAGTCTCCTCTCCTACCCCCATGCACTCACTCTGAGTAGGATGTTGACAAGCAGTTCAGGCACCACTGCTAAAAGGAGACAAGGAATACTGAGACCACTCACGTAAGTCTCAAAGTCAAGTTTCTCTTTAATCCTGAGGGTCTCTTTCTCTGGAGCCCAACCAGCCTTTCCCTTAACCATATCATCCCCTCCCAGAGTCCCTAATGAGCCCGAATTTCTTTTCTGGGTCTCCCTTCAACTACATGGGTCTAAGGTTAGCTATCCTGGTCCAGGCTCCCATCCCTACCAATCAGTAGTTTCTCTAGATCAAGCTGGCTCCTAGACCTAGGCCAACTCCTTCCCCTCTGCATGATAAAAGTCCCTTCCATTTCTATACATCCACTGAGATCTTGGGAAGGGTGACAGAAAGTGTAGGGCCATGCACACACACGTCACACTCTCTATGCCAATGGCAGTGTAGTGTGTGGTTCAGAGTATACGTGCTGGAGCCGCTAGCCTGGGTACCAGTCCTGGCTCTGATGCTTTCTAGCTCTGTGTTGTTACTTTATCTTCTTGAGCCTTAGTTTATTCATCATTCTCTCCTGTCCCTTCCTGCTTTCTGTATCCCCCCTTCTTGTTCCATGCCTAAACCTAAGCCTTAGGTCTCTCTGCACTAAGGTTCTATGCAGAAAAGAGACAAAAGAGACCCAGAGATGGTTAGATGTTTGGATTGGAGAAGCTGTGCCTATTGGATGCCCAAGGCAAATGACTATAGGAGAGGATAGAGCCACACGAATCTGGTCTCAGAGATCAGCTGGATTAGCTCTTCTCATTGTTTGGTTAGAAAAGAGACAAGAGGGGGGAAAGCACTAATTTTAATGCCAGGTGACTTGCCAACTAGAAGAGGAAGTTCATTCAGTGCCTGAAAGTACACTCTATGTGCCACCCATGCCCTTGGTGGGAGTGAAATCAGGGAGGAGAAGAGGGGAGCTGAAGCCCCATTCCATTCACTTCCCCTCCTTACCACTCTATTTCCCTTTAACTTACTTTATTGATTTATTTTTTGGCCTGGTACTTATTATTTGAAATGATATGCTGAGTGGTTTATTTGCTTATCTCTCTAAATTCAATATCAAAGAGATTGTCCGATGATTTCCACATTCCGTTGGGTCACCTCTCTTTGGAATGGGCATAAACATGGATCTCTTCCAATCAGTCGGTCAGATAGTTGTCTTCCAAATTTCTTGGCAGAGATGAGTGAGTGCCTCCTGTGCCGCCTC
>NW_006408541.1:23186473-23188072 GCF_000296735.1 Chrysochloris asiatica | reverse complement strand
GAAGGATGTCATGCTGGGTAAGGTGGAGGGTCAGAGAAAAAGAGGAAGACCCCCAACGAGATGGATCAGCCAGGTGACATCATTGATGGCATCAAGTGTGGTGGCGGTAGTGAGGTTGGCCCAGGATCGGACATTGTTTCGTTCTGCTGTGCATGGGATTGCTATGAGTCGGTTCCGACTTGATGACACCTGACAACAACATAAATTCAACGTTAACAGTTTGAAACTACCAGCTCTGTTCCATGGGAGAAAGATGAGGCTTTCTGCTCCAGCTCAGGTCCTTGCATGAGCACATAGCCCTTTCAAGGTCCATCCATGGTTTGTTTAGTGTGTGCCAGGATTCCATTCCTCTTTATGGTTGCATAATGTTCCATTGTCTGTATGTGCCACATTTTGTTTATCTATTTGTCTGTGAATGGATAATTGGGTTGTTTCCTCCTTCAGGCTATTGGGAATAGCGCTGCAAGGAATGCTAGAATGTAGGTTCTATAAGGGTAGAAATCTGATTAACTTTGTTCATGGTTGGGTACCCAGAGACTATGGTGCAAGAAGGGTGGTCACTAAATGTTTGCTGAATGAATGAATACATGAGTTTCTGCAAGGACACATGATGTAACACATTAGTCTGGTTACTGTTTGCTCCTTGTCCCTTTACCTTCTCCTAGCCCAGCAATTAGAAGACATTAACCAGGAGACCCATTCTTTGACTCAAACTACTCCAGCCTCTGATGTGCTTGAACCTAGAACTTGTTCTACATTTGCATCTTGTTTGACTTCAAACCTGGTCCACTACATATTGGTGATCTGATTTGAACCCAGCTTCCAGCTCCCTTCTGGCCCTAATCCTCATTTGGGTCTTCCTGCTAGAGGTCTACCAGAAGCACAGAGCCTCTGTTTCCAGTCAGGCGCCATGACACGGTGCCCAGGCAGAGAAGTATCTCCATTCTCCTCATTTGTCTTATGAGAAGGTAAACAACCTGCTTCCTTATAGCAGGAGCATGTTTTAACCCATTGCAAAGCTACCTCAGTGTCTGTGATAACAGCTTCCAGAACCTAAACCCGTCCTGAGTCATAGGGACTCTATCGAACAGAGTAGAACTTCTCATAGGATTTCCAAGGCTGTAAATCTTTACAGAAATGGACTGCTTCATTTTTTTCCCATGCAGTGGCTGGTGGGTTCAAACTGCTGATCTTTCAGTTAGCAGCTGGGCACTTAATGACTGCACCACTAGGGCTCAGTCTTATAGATTTGCCTCTTCAAGTCTTTCCCAACTTACTTTATTTTTTTTAATGTTTTATTGTGAATTGTGTGATAGTCTACATGGGAGAGCATCAGCTTACATTCATTCCATCATCCATCATTTCGTTGGCATAGTTATCATCGTGTCCATGTATCCTTACCCAACCAAGGGATGTACCCTGTAAACCTGCACCCCCCCCCACACCAGCACAGTCCTCAGCCCCTTTCCATCTCCTGATCCCGAGCCCCCAACCCCACCATCTCTTGATGTTGTCTTCTCTGCCTCCATCCCAGGCCTCACTGCCTCTCTGGTAGTATTCTGCTCTTCGCTCTTCTCCATTGATGGTCCCAGGGTCCTC
>NW_006408541.1:23185073-23186186 GCF_000296735.1 Chrysochloris asiatica | reverse complement strand
TTGGGTAGCCAATGTCCAAGTTGCCCATCCCTGTCTACCCTTTGTGTGGAGTGGGTGGGTATAGTTCTTGCAGCAGGGACTTGTTTCCTCTTTTGAGCTACTGCATTTATAGGTGTAGGTCATGTTTATCAAATTGTATCAGATGATGCTTTTTTCCCTCTTCTTTCTTCTTAGGGTTGAGCTCTGTTTATCCAGTCACTGAAGTCCAGTCAAATGGGTATCATCTGCAAGTGTGGGTGTTCTTACGTCTGCCCGGCCTCTTTTTATTCAGTGGCCGCCCTGCTCTCCTCTCTAGACCTCTGTGGCTGTGTCACTGACCCTGAGCCCATGAGTCCCCAGATGTTGCCTTGCTACTGGCCGACCAGGTCTCCATCCGGGTTCACAGTAGTTTGCTGAATGATGTAGGGCTGAGCTCGTCCCTTCATTGATGTTCTTCGGCCACATCCCCTTCTGGGTGACGTGCGTGGTTGTCAGTCAAAATGTATATTTCCCTTGTGTCTTAGTCTTGGAAGAGAATTTGCACTGAGAGGATCTGATCACTTGCCTTGATGTATCCTGGGCAGGCCACCTATATGTTCTTGTGGTAACAGTCGGACTGCCCTTATTGTTTTGTATTTTTCCTGTAGGTCCTTCTTTCAAGAGGTATCTTCTGGTTTTCTAGCTGCTCCAGGCTGATCTGCTTGTCCTTTCAAGTGGAGAGATTTCCCGTCTCTGAAGGTCTGGTTGTGGTTCAGGCTTCCACATATACTCCCATGTACTGCAGAGGCTCCTCAGTAAACCTCCTTCACTGGACACATTGTAGCCCCATTTTAGGTATTCTAATCAGTTATAGGCAGAAGACAGGCTTACAAGCTTTCCATGTTGATATTTCTGGATATTCCTTTCTCTCCCCCTCCAGTGTCTGTTTTATAATGTATTGCAAGGAAAACCAAGGTTCGAAAAATAGCCAAGCATCTTAACATTATTCCGCCCCCTTTCCCCATTCCATCCATGTCTCAGTCTCTGTATTCCAGAGCCCTGTTGTTCTAAAGCTGTACCTACATCATTTTTTACCTCTGTCCCATTTAACCCATTTATACCTGTCTATTTGTTCTCTCATCTGCTTTGTTCTTC
>NW_006408541.1:23182676-23184269 GCF_000296735.1 Chrysochloris asiatica | reverse complement strand
ATGTTTGTTGGCTGCCCGGATCTCCTCCCTGGTGAAGTGTCTGTTCATATCCTGTGCCCATTTTTTGATTGGGTTATTTGTCTTGTTTTTGTAGACGTGTAGTAATTTCCTATATATTTTAGAGATGAGTCTCTTATCTGATATGTCATTGCAGAAGATTTTTTCCCAGTCTGTGGGTTCCCTTTTTATTCCGCAACTTACTTTTACTGTGTTAGCTCATTCTGTTCCCACTTGCTCCTGCAGTGATTCATGCAAATAGAACCACTTCTATGCAAATGGATTCTGCTAATGCCTTTTGCAAAGAAGTTTCTGTGAAATGTCATAGAATGCTTCCTCTCACCGCTCTGGGATAGACTGCTTGGCTCCAGAGTGCAAAACCAAACCAAAACATTTCCAGGTGGTCTTGGCTGAGCTCCACAGCTGCTACTTGTTCTATTGATGCTCCTCAGCTGTAGCTGGGCATCCGTCCTTTGCCATTTCATTGGTCCCAGTTCACATGCATGAGTTACACTTAATAATGGTGACCTTTAACATAGTTTGGCTAGCCTTTGGTTTCCATTGATGGTATGGGTGGAGGTTCTGAGCCCCTCCTTTATAGGCACCTTATACTTGTCTATTACTTAATCTTCTATTTGGTCAGAGTCATGGTGGATCAGTGCTTGAACATCTAATAGAAGCTCATGAACATAAAAGGTGATTCTCTTTCCAGCTGAAGGGCAGTGGATATATGTGGGGCAATGATGATAACTGACAATATTTTTGAGTTCTTGATATGTGCCAAGAACCATATTAGTCATTTAACATGTTGATTTTTCGCAATACTCTGACTAAGGGAGATACTATTCTTAACCCTATTTTATTGCTGAAGAAACTGAGATAGTGAGATACTCAGTAACTGGTTCAGGATGGTACAACTGATGAAAGAGTGAGCCAGGGTTTGAATCCAGGTTAAACCATGATGTTCTTCACCACAACAAGGATGGCAGGAGGAGCTGGTATTGTGAGCTGACCAGGGGATGGAATCTATAAGATGGGCAGTCGTAAGCACACAGTGAGCCCTGAGCCCTTGAAAGGGACACAAATCTCATCTTAGGAAGCTGTCCTAGTCTTCCTGGGCCCTGGAGCCCTGGTCCCCTTGTTACTCTACTCCCATCAGTCTGATCCTGGATGCCTCTTTGGTTTTTGCCTTTCCATGAAACTAGGAGGGTGGATTTCCTCTGTTTGCTCCTGTGGATGCATATTCCCCCCCCTTCCCCCCCCCCCCACACACATATTGCCTGGGAGGTTGAAGTCTATGAACTCATCATGAGGCT
Organism: Chrysochloris asiatica; assembly: GCF_000296735.1. Taxonomy (NCBI): domain Eukaryota; kingdom Metazoa; phylum Chordata; class Mammalia; order Afrosoricida; family Chrysochloridae; genus Chrysochloris; species Chrysochloris asiatica. The sequence continues at coordinate 23,182,956 of NW_006408541.1, read as the reverse complement.
TTCGTCCCACTGACTTCCAGTTGGGTACAGCCAGATTAGCACCAGCAAGAAGGAACAGAGTGAGACTGAAAACATAATCATTTTCAGTGGATTATGTAAAGAGGCAAGAAGCAAACAGTAACCAGACTAATGTGTTACATTATGCACCCTTGCATAAACTCATGGAGAGAGGGAGCAGCTGAGGACCCTAGGCTCATGGAAAGAGAGGGACTGAGTGCTGGTGGCCAAGAGTCCTTTGGTTGTTTAAATTATTATATATTCATGAGTGTTTTTGTGTACA
>NW_006408541.1:23152535-23182571 GCF_000296735.1 Chrysochloris asiatica | reverse complement strand
GATGTTCTCCCATGTAAACTATCACTTAATTCACAATAATAATAAACAAATAAGCAAACATAATTGTTTCTTTCTCCACTGAGGGTTCAGCTCCTGACATGTGGCCCTCTCCACAAAGCCTTCTTTTCTCCACGTTCTAGTAGCTGCTTCCTCTTCTCTCTCCTTTTGGACAGGGGGAGGAGGGAGCAATAGTGGGATGCCATCTCTGAAGTTCTGCATTACATCTTGTTTTCCTACACCTTGCTCAGACCTTGGTTAATTATACCTCTATTAAAGTGTCTTTAAATTCCTCCAAATTTTAAGTACACTATCTTCGTCCCATCAGTATCCCCATGGATATCTCTGGATTTGGTTTTAGCCATTTCTGATCTTCATTTAACTCACACTTGCTCACACCCCTTCACTTTACTTCCACACCCACCATTCCATGGTATTCCTTCCTTGTTCTTATGGGAACATTGTACTATGGAAATAACACTGGTGTTTAGGTCAGTCCTGGGTTCAAATCCTAGCTCTGATACTTACTGTATGACTCAAGTAAGGACCTTAGCCTTCTCACCTGTGAAATGGAGATACTATTACCTCACAGGTAAAATCAGGTAGCATAAGATGCAAAAAAAGCCTTTTTAACCCAGCTTGATTCATAAAATGTATTAGGAAGTTTTCCATCCTCCTCTATCTTCTGGAATAATTTGAGTAGAACTGGTAAGAGCTCTTCCTGAAATGTTTGGTAGAATTCACCAGTGAAGCCATCTGGGCCTGGACTTTTTTTGGTTGGTCCTGTTCGTGTTTTATTGCAATTAGCTTGATAAATATTTTTTCCATCCTTTGACTTTTAATCTTTTTGTTTCTGTGTGTGAGATATGTCTCTTTCAGAGAGCATATTGAAGGATCTTGTTTTCTTATCCATTCTGCCACTCTCCATCTCTTAACAGGTGCATTTAATCCATTTACATTCAGTGTAATTATCGATAGGTATGGATTAATTGCTGCCATTATGTTTGTTTTTTTGTGTGTGGTGTTACTGCTTTGTTTATTCTGTGTGTCTTCCTTTGTTTAGTTCATGCTTTTTGTGTTCTCTCTTGTGAGTTTCTTCATAGTTTTAATGTTTCCATATTCTTCTTGGATTTTCATTTTCTTGGTATGTTGTGAAGTGCTAATTTTCTTTGAGGTTGTCTTTTAGTCCTTTAACTTTTCTCTCCATTTAGTGCAGTCGAGTTTATCCTGTAATCCACCTGGCCTTCTTACCATCTGGATCTCTGTTCCTACGTGTTTACCTTCTTTTACATTGTAATTGTTTTGATCAAAGACTGACCTCCCAGATTCTCTGAGTTTGTTCTTTTCTCGACTCTCTTCCTTCTGTCGATTTAATTCTGGGAGGTGCTGCCACATATGTCAATCTCTGGTTGTTGTCTGTTCTTGTTGGTGTTCGGTTGGCACTCCTATTCAATATAGTGCTGGCAGTCTTGGCAAGAGCTGTACAGCAAGACAGGAAAATTAAAGGCATCCAAATTGGCAAAGAGGAAGTAAAACTCTCTCAATTTGCAGATGATATGCTCCTATACATAGAAAACCCCAAAGACTCAGTAAAAAAGTTACTAGACCTCTTTGGAAGATTCAGGAAAGTAGCAGAATATAAGATCAACATACAAAAATCAGTTGGATTCCTCTATACCAAAAACAACAGCATTGAAAAGGACATTAGGAAAGCAATACCATTTACAATAGACACCCAAAGGATGAAATATCTAGGAATAAATGTATCAGAGAAACAAAGGACTTTTACAAAGAAAACTACAAAACACTACTATAAGAAACCAAAAGACACCTACAAAAATGGAAGAATGTACCATGCTCCTGGATAGCAAAACTTAACATTGTGAAAATGTCAATACTGCCCAAAGCAATTTACACATATAATGCAATCCCAATCTAGATTCCACCAACATTCTTCAAAGAGATGGAAAAACATTTAAAAACTTTATAGGAAAGGTAAGAGACCCAGGATAAGCAAAGCACTGTTTAAGAAGAAGAATAAGGTGGGAAACCTCTCACTCCCCCGCTTGGTCTCACCCAAGATGGCGGCTCATGGAGCAGCCTGAGCATTCTGAACTAGAAGGCAATGGATTTCTTGCTTCTACCACAAATTCCCCATCTGTAAGCCTTCCAGCCTTCTAAATATTCCTTTATATGTGGTTCAGAGTTCTGGGACCATCCCCTGAGCCTGCTTGGTCTGGTATTCTGTGTTGTTGCTGGCAGAGCTCTTTACTGGACTTCCACCTAATCCGCCATCTTGTTTGTTCTCCCTTATCCTGGAATGTTTTGATTACACTGTTGTATTTGATTGACAGTTTTTCTGGATAAAGGATTCTTGGTTGGCAGCTTTTTTTCTTTCAGGGTTTTATATATGTCTCCCCATTGCCTTCTTGCTTGCATGGTTTCTGCTGAGAGATCAGAGTTTAACCTGAATGCTTACCTTTGTGTGTAACACTTCTGTTTTCCCTACCTGCTTTCAGGGGAGTCTCCTTATCTTTGATTTTGAAGAGCTTGATTATGATATGTCTGGGTGATTTTCTTTTAGGGGTCTGTCCTTCCTGGGGTTCATTAAGCTTCTTGAGTGTTTATCTTTTCACTTTTCAGGTTGTTAGAGAAATTTTCTTCCAGCACTTTTTCAAATATTTCATCTGTGGACTTGTGTGATTCTTCTTGTTCTGGAAAGCCAAAAATTCTTAAGCTATTCCTCTTCATGTTGCCCAACATGAATCTTAGAACTTCTTTGGATTTTTTTTTATCCTTTTCTCTATTTGCTCTTCTATCTTAGTGGTACTGAGAGATTTGTCTTCCAGCTCACTGGTTGTGCCTTCCATCTCTTCTATTCTACTCCTTTGTCCTTTCAGAGTATTATCTATTTCTGATATTCTATTATTGACCATTCAATACTGGTCTTCACATACAGCTCACATTTTATTGGCCAAAAATGCTTAAAACTAGAGGAAAGTCCCCAGCTATAGAAAAGCCTATGGCTCCCACAGAGTGGATAATGTGAGCCCTGTCTTACCTCTCTCTCAGCTTCTCCTTGGGCCCCAGTGGATTTCTTGCTCCATATAAAGGGCACCTCTCCCACTTGGAGTTACAAGGCCCTGAATTGAACATTTGATTGCATCTACTCTAGCTTGTGGCTACTCCAAACCTCATTTTCCTCTTTTTCAAAATGGGGCTAGGTAGAATTGGGTTGATGGCTGAATCGGGATCAGATGGTTAGCATGAAAGCTACCAGGATAGTTCAGTGTCTGGAAAGCATCCAGCCCTCTGCCAATGTTAATTTCCTTTTTAGCCTTTGTTTCTGTGAAGGGCAGGGAATCCTGGACACTGTTGTTGTTAAGTGCCATTGGGTTGGTTCTGACTCATAGCAACCCTGTACAGGGTTTCAAAGACTAAATCTTTGTGAGAACAGAAAGCCTCGTCTTTCTCCTGTGAAGTGGCTGGTGGGCTTGAACTGCCAACCTTGAGATTTGCAGTCCAGTGCTTATCCTATAGAGCCACCACATGCCCATCTGAACAGTAACTGTCTCTTATTTCTTAAAACATATGAAAAACCTGAGATATTTGTTATCCTTCAGTTTTGTTGTTGTTTTCAGGTGCCATTGAGACAGGACTGACAAAACTGCCTGGTTCTGCATCAACCTCACAATCGTTGCTAAATCTGAGTCTATTATGATATCTTTCTCCAGGGACTGATCCCTTCTGACAATATGTCCAAAGTATGAGAGACGAAGTCTGGCCATCCTGGCTTCCAAGGAGCATTCTGGTTGTATATCTTCCAGCACAGATTGGTTTGTTCTTTTGGCAGTCCATAGTACTTTTAATATTCTCCTACATTTTTTGCTGAATTTTCAAAGATGCTGTTTGGTTCTGTGGAGCCTGTCTCCACTCAGTCATGCTCTCTGAGGGTGCATGTCTTGGGGGGCTGAAATGGGGGAAATGAGATCCAGAGGTTGGTTATTCTGGGTTCTATATGAATTCTTATTTTATCAAGTCCCTGAATACTGCAAATAGTTAAGTGCTCAGCTGCTAACTGAAAGGTTGGAGTTTGAGTGCATACAGAGGCACCTCGGAGGAAAGACCTGGAGATCTGTTTCTGAGGGGTCACAGTCATTGAAAACCCTATGAAGAAAGTTCTACTCTGAAACCCATGGAGTTGTCATGAGTTGGAAATGACATTTATCTTTTGTAGGTCGTTGACTTTGGACTTAAACTTCATACTTGATTTGAGGACAGACTGGATTTTAGGGAGGAGAACTAGAGATCATGAAGGAGAAGACCCCCCGGGAAACCTAAGGTTAATTTTGATCCATATAGATTTTACTACTTACCACTTATTTCCCTTAATTTGCAATATGAAGACAAAATGGTCCTTCACATGCCTGGGCATTCACAGTTTTCATGAATGAGGCATGTTATTATTTCATGGATATCTTGTCCTATGTGTTCTTCCTACAAGCAGGAGTGAGCAAAGGAGTCTCCAACTTACCCTCTGAGTACTGGGCATGACTTAGAGAGACTCGGGCTGGCAATCTTCCACACTCTCTCACCTTCATGATATAATTAGACTAGAATTAAGCTTTTAAAGCTCAGAAATACAATTAGTTACATTCCATTTCGATCACAATGACCCAAACCTGCTGATGTGATGCTTGGCCATCAGGTAGACTCGTGTTTTTCATCCCTGGCTATTCATTAGAATCACCTGTGGAGCTTAGGAAAAAAAAAAAAAAAGAAAAAGAAAAAAGAAAAACATCCCCACAGAAGCCAGGACCCCACTCCTGGGGACTTTGATCCAGCCAAACAATGCTGGGACCCAGGAATCAGAATTTTTGTAAAGGATTTGGATATACAGGCAGCATTGAGAACCAGGGAGCTGGACCATAGAAAAATGAAGAGGATTAGTTCTAACTGTCCTACAGTTTTAGTCATACTTTACATGGATTGTTCGTATTTAATAGAATCATAAAGCAAGTTATACTGAAGGCAGTACTTAGCCAGAGGCTGGTATTGGATGTCTGGAATATAGGGACCATACATAATAGTGTTTATGTACCTGTTTTTGTCCCACATCAGTGTGACCTTGGGTAAACCACTTTCCTTCTCTGGTCCTCAGCTTTCTAATCTGTAAAATGGGAACTTTTAGTGAAATTCTCAGACTGTAGCATAGTCATTACGAATGAGGCTTTCTGCTTCTATAAAGAGTTACAGCCTCGGAAACCCTATGCAGGGTCACTATGAGTCAGAACCAACTCCACTTCTATAAGTCTTCTATTGCTGTTGTTCATCATTGCTGAGTTTATACTGGGAAGACACTTGCTTGTTTGGTGGAGGAAGCCTAGTCTCCTCCTGCCACCCCAAGAGGAACACAGTCACAGTAGGAGTAGGAGGGGAGGAGAAGCCTGTGGAAGTGCTGGAGGTAGGTCTGCAATGCTAGACCCCGGAAAATCTGGAATTGACATCAAGCGCACAGATATGTGTGATCAGCCTCAAGTCTTATAGTGAGCACTTGATGCTTGCAGGATGAGAGCACTTGGAATTCCAGAGCAGACACCTGACTTTGGAGGATGAGGGCCCTGTGTCCTTAGGGAAGTTAGCCAGGCACCTGAGTCAGTGGAGGCTGGAGACCTGAGAGCTCAAGTTTACACGTTATAACTTTAACGATGTGATCACTGGAGTGCTAATCACAAAGTCTGTTGTTGAATCCCACTAGCCTCTCCACAGGAGAAAGATGAGGCTTTCTGCTCTTGTAAAGAGTTGCATCTTGGAAACCCTATATTGTTCTTCTTGTTAAGTGCCACCAAGGTGGTTCCAACTCATAGTCATCCTGTATAGGGTTTCTGAAGCTTTAAATTTTCATGGGAGCAGAAAGTCTCATCTTTTTTCTGCAGAGCAACTGGTGGGCTCATACCATGGACCTTGTGGTACACAGTCCAATGCTTATTGTGTGGAGCCTTTGTGCTCCCTAGAAAACCTATGTTGTTTTTGTTATTAAGTGCCTTTGAGTCAGTTCCAATTCATAATGACCCTGTATAGGGTTTCTGAAGAGCGGTTGGTGGGTCTGTACCTATACAGGGTCACTATTAGTCAGAATTGAGTTGATGGCAGTTAGTTTTTGGATTATTATTAAATTCCCACTCTAAAGCTCTGTTACCCAAACACATCAGATCTCTACCTGGTTGTGTGATCTTAGGCAAGCCAGACACCCTGTCTGAGACACAGTTATTTCATTGGCAAAGTAAAAGGGTGGACTTGCATGCTTGTTTAAGGCTGCTTCCTGAGTTGATCTGGTGGTGGTGGTGGTGTGCCATGGACTTGGTTCCAACTCATAGTGACCCTGACAGGGTTTCTGAGGCTATAAATCTTTACAGGAGCAGAAAGCCTCATCTTTCTCCTGCGGAGCAGCTGGTGGTTTCTAGCGCTGATCCTATAAGTATGATCAAAACTTTGAAATGAATGGTTGAACCATTGGTAATCTGGGGCTCACCCTTCTAAAAGAAAAGGGCCCACTGGAAAATGCAATAATTAAAAGAGGAAAAGAAACCCCACTCTCAAGAGACTGGTATTTCACAAAAAGTCAGCATGTCTGTGATATTCCAAGCAGCGAACAATGATGATGGGGGAACACAGTGGATGTGCTGAAAGATGAGCAGCAAGTGGTAAGTGGAGGTGTTTGAAACAGAAGTCTATTTTAAAAAACAGCTAATAAAGCTGGAGGAGGCAGCACAGACTCCAACATTCCACACCAACTATGTGCTGCCAAGACTCCAATCCCTGCTGCTGTGCCTGGCCCGACACTGTCCTCGACCCTAAGAAGAGAGCAAGAAGGAAGTGAACAGAGGTTGGAAGTAGCGGTAGGGCTTCAGTCTGAGGAGCCTGGTACCTGGGGAGGCGTCAAGGGAATGGGCAGTTTGTAGCCTAGACAGAGGGGATGGACCATGACTCAGAGGGACCCAGGCAACTCTGGATCTTAGCGGAAGCTGCTCTAGTACTGAGACAGTTAGAGCCTGGGTTTATATCCCACTTCAGAAACTTACCTGCTGTGCAACCTTCAGAAAATTACTTTGCTTTTCTGTGTCTCATTTTCCTTTTCTGTAGAATTAAATAATATTAGTTAATCCTATGATTGTGGTGAGGATATGAGTTAGTATTTGTAGCACTTGGGTTACAGCCTGGCTGGTACATAGGGTATATACATGGTGTATTCAGGTGAGGAGCAGCTGGTGAGGTTGGACCACTGACTTTCAGTTAAAACCGACTTTGCTGTCTAGCACATTAATCCACAGCTGGGAAAAGGGGGATGAGGAGTGTTTATTCTTGACCTGGTGGTGCTGGTGCCCCTCCCCATTCCTGATGTTGTGGCCATTGGGGCAAGAACCTGAGCTCAGAATGAGAGTCTGCAGAACTGTAAGCTGAAGGAGCTACAAGCTTGAGACTCCCACCTCTGCTCAGACAGTGAGGACAGGGGTCCCAGGTGTGGATACCTTCAGGATGCTATGGGGGAAGGTGGTCTGAGGGGTGATCAGGAATCCCCTCATGCCCTGCTCCCTGTCAGTCTCATATCACCAAGGGCACCTCCTAGATTCTGAGGCAGAGCTCAAGAAGAGACGTTCCAAATCTGTACAGTGAGGATCATTCCTACCCCCTTGGAACACAGGGTTGACAGGGATGGGAAACTTAGATATTGGCTACCCAAAATGGGGAAGCAACAAAGGCAAGAAGTGACTGGCTTACAAGATTTCAATAGGGAGCCTAGTTCCAGAGGGTACAGGGAAAGGTAGACTCTCCACTGAGTGGTTTCCAATCTGTCTGGACAGGGCTGATGAAAGGTGATGGGAATAAGGAATGATTGCTATCAGGACCGACTATGAGTGTTGGAAAGGTAAAGGCAGACATTGTGTAACAAAAGGAGGGGAATGGTTGATTTTGCAGTCTGGGAGTGGAAGTCCCTGGAACCATCAAGGGAGAAAAGCGAAGTATGGGACTTTATCCAGAGAAGCAGTGACACCAGAGATGGAGGCAGAGACAATGACATGGAGAGATGGAGTGGCTGGGGACTCTAGACTCAGGGAGGGATGAGGGGCTGTGTGCTGATGGTCGGGGGACAGGCATGCAGAGTGTACCCTTTGGTTGCTTGATGATGCATGCAGGGGATTATAATCATTGCAATAAATGAAATATGATAGGATGAATGTAAAGATAAAAGATTCTCTCATGTAAACTATCACATAATTCACAATAAAAACTTAAAAAAAAAAAAGAGAGAGACAAATTCCTGCCACTTTGCTGTTTCTGTAAGTCAGAATGCTTAAGGATGAGGCTGAGAGATCTGTTAGAAAAAAAAAAAAGAGAGAGAGAGAGAGATGTTCCTGAGGTGGGGGTGGGCCAGCATGCTGGGGCACTGAAGAGCCTGCTGAGGACCCTTCCCAGAGACCTAAGTGTGGAGACAGCTCTGGGCTGGAGGCCACTTTGGAGCGGGAACCTGCATGCAGAAGAGAAGTGCCTGGTGTCTGATGTTCCTGCGAGGTGGCAAGGCCTTCAGCCAGAGCTCCAACCTGGTGCCACTCCAACAGCTGCAAGTAGGTCAGAGGCTACCTGCGGTGTCAAGGTCTTCACCTGGAGCTTTATGCTCAGCAGTAGCGGTGTGGCCACACAGGGCCAAGTACCTCTAGCACAGCAAACTTTCCGAAGCCACTCCCATTTCTTTTGACACCTACAGATGCTCCCAGGTGAGAAGCCTGTCACCTGTAGTATCAGGCCTCACAGTTCATCCAGCACCAGAGATTCCACTACTCAGAGAAGGCGGGTCAAACAGGTGGACTTGGCAATGGGCTCTAGCCTACATTATGGCTCTAGAGGGAAGGGTAGCCTTCCCTTTATGTCCAGCGTTCCCAGTAAATCCATTCTAGTTGCAGGGGGAAAAATAAAGAAAAACCTTAGGGGACCGTGGTACACTGTTGTTGGAAGAGGTGTTATGTGGGTGCATGCCCTGTATATACATACTTATATATATATACAAGGAGGAGTTTAAAAGTTTGTAGGAAAGTGGAATTAAAAAATAATGGAATTCTTCCATAAACATGTTGAAGCCCCCTCATATTGTTATTTTTGTTAAGCACTACAAACCTTGTTCTGATTCTTGGCAACCGATGGACAACATAACAAAACACTCCCCAGTCCTGTGCCAACTCACATTCATTGCTGGGTTTAAGCCTGTTGTTGCAGCCACTGTACTGTGCCAATCCATCTCGTTGAAGATCTTCCTCTTTTTCACTGACCCTCTAGTTTACCAAGCATGAGGTTCTTCTGCAGGGACTGGTCCCACCGGATAGCGTGTCCACAGAACAGGAGAAGAATTCTTGCCATCCTCACTTCTCAGTAACAGTTTAGTTGGACTTCTTCCAAGACAGATTTGTTCATTCTTCTGACAGCCCATGTGTATTCAGTACTCTTAGCATCAATTCTTCTCTGGTCTTCTTTATTCATTACTCAGACTTCACATACATATGATGTGACTGAAAGTACCATGGCTTGGATCAGGCACACTTTTCTCCCCAAAGTGACAGTTCTGCTTTTTAATACTTGAAAGACATCTTTTGAAGTAGATTTGTCTAATGTAATAATATGTCACTGGATTTCTCAACTGCTGCTTCTATGGGCATTGATTGTGGATCCAAGTAAAATGAAATCCTTGACAGCTTCAATCTGCTCTCTATTAATTGTGATGTTCCTGAGTGGTCCAGTTGTATGGATTTTTGTTTTCTTTATATTGAGGTATAACCCATACTAAAGGCTTGCTTGGATTTTCATTGGTAAGTGCTTCAAGTTCTCTTTGCTTTCAGCAAGCAAGATGTTGTCATCTGTATATCAGCTTTATGAGTCATGTTAATGAGCTCTTTCTTCCAATCCTGATGCTATGTTCTTGTTCATACAGTCCAGCTTCTCAGATTATTTGCTCATCAAATAAGCTCAGTAAGTATTATAAAAGGATATAACCTTGACACATGCTTTTCCTGATTTTATACCCTTGTTCTGTTCAAACAACTGTCTCTTGGTCTATGTACAAGTTCCACATGAGCACAGGTCCTACTGAATGAAATGATTGCCTGATTCCAAATGGCCATTACCAGTTCATTTCAGCTCACTAATACCTGTTGTTGTTCTTATGTGCCATTAAGTCAGTTCCAACTCATAGTGACACTGTATAGGGTTTAAAAAGTATGGCTGGTGGGTTTGAATCATTGACTTTGCAGTCAGCAGTCCAGAGCTTATCCTACAACGTCACACCATGGTTCTCACTAATGCCTAGGATATCCATTTTCAAGTTTTCCATTTCATTTGGATAGCTTCCAATTTTCCTAGATTCACACTTTATACATTACACATTCTGACTATTAATGAGGGCTTGCAAGTGTTTCTTCTCCTTCTGAGTCATGCGTTATCAGCAAATGAAGATCCTGAAAACTTTACTTCATTTATGTCTTTAGGTTTATTATACTTTGAGGAGGCTAGGAGCTCTGTAGTGGAGTGGTTACGAGTCAGGCTGCCAACCTCAACGTCAGCTAGTTCGAAACTACCAGTGGTGCCATGGGAGAAAGATGAGGCTTTCAGCTCCCGTAAAGATTTACAGCCTCAGAAACACTATACAGGGTTGCTACGAGTCGGAACCGACCCCACAACACACCACCACCACCATTTTGAGGAGGCATTTCTTCTCCAGTTGTATTTTGAGTGCCTTCCAACCTGAGGGGCTCATCTTCTGGTATTACAACAGAAGATGTTCCGTTGCTTTTCATAAGGTTTTCAGTGGCCAATGTTTTCAGTAGTAGGCAGTCATGTTCTTCCTAGGCTTAGTCTGTAATCTACTGAATCCTGTTACCAAGGGTGACCCTGCTAGTGTGTGAAAGACCAGTGGCATAGCTTCCAGCATCTCACTAACACGTAAACCACCGTGCAGTATGACAAACTGACAGAGAAATGAATGTCGATATAACCCAATCCACTGCCCCCCAATTCATAGTGACGCTATGGGAGGGAGTAGAACTCTGCCATGGGGTTTCTGAGTCTGTAAATCTTTACAAGAGCAGACAGCTTCATCTTTCTCCTACAGTTAAGCCAGGGGGGTTGGACTGCCAGTCTTGTGTTTGTTGTTGTTGTTAGGTGCCATCAAGTTGGTTCTGACCCATAGCAACCCTGTATAGAGTTTCTGAGGAATGACTGTTGAGTTTGAACTGCCAACCTTGCAGTTCAAACCAACCTGTGGTCCAGTGCCTATCCTACAGGGCTCCATGTTTAGCAGCTTACATATTGATTTTTTGTTATTGTTGTTAATTACCATAATGGCTGTGACTCATGTGATCCCATGACCACATGTGTCCAGAGTAGAACTGCTCATTCAGCTTTTCACAGCTGTGGCCTTTCAGAAGCAGACCTCCAGGCTTGTTCAGAGGGACCACTCGGTGGGCTGCACTGCCAGCCTTCTGGCTCGTAATTGAGAATTTAACCATTTGTGTCACCTAGGGAAGATAACACACACACATGAGGAGTCTTCAAAAAGTTCCTAGAAAAAGGGGATTGAAAGAAAATGGAAATTTTCATGAACTTTTGAAGTGCCTTCATTTATCCTGTTGCTGTTGAGTCTATTCCTCATAGCAGGCAGTCACGGAATATTTGGTGAATGAACGAAAAGCATGCATACATTGGGAAACCAGGCAGGTCTGGGTGGAGCAGATGGCTGTCACTCAGTCCAAAAAGGAACTTTAAATTTCCAGTGAATTTTGGCTTCAGGATGGAGCTTCCTCATCGATCTCAAAGTCAATGGTATTTCCTCACCTTACAGAACCATCTCGGAGCCAGGTCCGACTGTGCAGAGTCTGGCCCGCTGTCTTACAGTTTCTGGGACACTTATCCCCCCCTGCTGGGAAGATGGAGAAGCTACTGCTTCATCGAGCCCCCTAATAGCCAGACCTTATTTTCCCTGCAACTCCGGAAGCTCTTGCTCACCATGAGCTTACTTCTGTGCAGTTTCACACAACATAGTGAGAAAGGAAAATGGTAATTAGAAGGAATATTTGAGTAGGGGAACTTGTGTGGAAAAACACTTTAGTTAAACGAAGCAGTAAAGATGGCTTTAAACTTAAAGTGCCAGACGCACAAGCCCATTGGGTGTCCTCCTTATGAAAGGGGGAGATGGAAGGATGCATGAGGTACACTGCAGCATCCTTGTGGCCTGAAGCCAGGTTGGTCCTCTGAGGTACTGGCTCTGCTTCCCCTTGGATCTCCAGACTGGGATCAAAGGCCCAGCCCAACCAGATGGAACTGAGGATTACATCCACATGATCGCCTTCATTTGTATCCAAAACAACTGCACAGGGAGAGGATGGCAAAGACACAGGATGGCTATCTCTGCAAGCCCAGTCCCGCTCCTACCTACTTTTTTATAGCATTTACAGTCTTCCCAAAAGGTGGTTTTGTTCATTTGTTTGCTTATTATCTCCAATTAGAGCGGGGACTCCACGGATAAGAACATTGACTGTATGTTTCGCCTCTGAACAGAGCCACATACAGTAGAAGTCTTCTAGCATAATCCATGTGGGGTGAGACTGTGACTGCTCACCGCTGTATCTCCAGTGCCCTGAACATTGCCTGGCACATAGTAGGACTACTAGGAAACCAGGGATGCTGTCTCTTGACTGCTGTGTATCCAGTGTCTAGCATTCTGGTAGGCGTTCCAGCAGGGCTTGACAAGCTTTCAGCCTGATGGCCCATGCAATCTCTCCCATAGCTACTCAACTCCATTATTATAACATGAAAGCAGACAGATGATATGTCAACAAATGAATGGGCATAGCTGTCCCAATCAAACGTTATTTACAAAAATATGCACTGAGCTGGATTTGGCCTGTAGAATATAGCTTACTGTAATATTGGTTCAGGAATTTCCTTTCTCTCTCTTTTTTTCTTTCTGTGGATATCCTGGTGCGGTGCTATAGGATGAGGACTGGACTGTTAACTACAAGGTTGGGGGTTCAAACCCACTAGTCCCTCCTTGGAAACCCTCAACAGGGTTGCTATGAGTCAGAATTGATTTGATGGCACTTAACAATAATGAATGTATACCTAGTTTCTAGCACCGGGCCTGGCACATGGTTTTAGTCAACAGCTCCCTGTGGACAATGGATGTTGTGGCCATTGCTACCCTGGGATACTGAGTAGGACACACTCTCTAGAAAGTGATACTAGAAGCCTCCTGGCTCTGGCTTGTACCTGGAATATTATTCCCAAACCTGAGAACATGCAGAATTTGAAGAGCACAGGGCCTCAGATGGGGCATGGACCATGTACCTTATCATATGGAGAATTGTGGAAGGAACTAGAAAGATTAAGTCATACTTTGTATGTTGAAGGGTTTTCATGTGAAAGAATAATTGGAGCTTTCTAAGAAACCGGGGGTTATTTCTAGAACTTTCTAATAGTCAGAGCTGACTGATTTGAGTAATATGATAATGGAGTGATCTCTCTCTCTTGGGAGTATTCAAGCTGACATGGAAATCCTATGAAGGAATGCAAACAAACCCTGGATGAGGAAAGCATTCTGTAAGTTTGGGGTCCTTCTGGCCTTGAGAGTTGCTCTTCCATGGCTGCCTATGGTACTGCTTTTCAGGCAATGGAAGGTGATTGCCTTTCAGGTGAATCAGACTCCCCAGCTTGACACTGGAGTCCCTTCAGGATTGTCCCCAGCCACCTTCTCTGCGTCAGTCTCCCTGTTCTCATTTTCTGTATTCCATTCTATTCCCACAAGACACCATTGATGTTCCACAAACTCACCATCTGTTTCACCTCTCCAGGCCTTTGCACACACAGTTGTGTCTACGTTTAGTTTCCTCCAGAAGTAGTCTAAAGCTAAGATTTAAGTTCATGTCATTTATTTGGGAGTGGATCCTTGGAATAACTGTCAGGGGAGTGGGAAAGCCCTGGGAAGGGAAGACAGTCAACAAAGAACAAGTTGTCAAATTAGTTTCCATGAGCTGTCTAGACCTTAGCCCACTGGGGCGTTCCTGAGGCCCAGTATAAAATACACAGAGTTATTCCACTTGAGGGATGATAGAACGGGAGTATTTACACACCAGCTCTTTTCTTCTGTTGGTTGACGGCCACTTCTGGGGAAGGCACTGGGTGGTGAGGCATTGGTTTCCTAGCACTTTCTGGCCTGCCACACAGGTGGGCAAAAAATGGCAGATACTTGCAGTTGGAAGTCCAGCACTGATGTGGCTTAGGGTAAGGGGTAATGAATGGACAGGGTACCAGCACTATGGGCTAGAACTTCCTATGATTTTGAGTCTACTCTGTAGTTTCATGGTCTGTTTAAGCACATAAGACTGTTATGGGTGTTGATGAACTGCAGCTCAGGATCATATATAATTGTGAGTGTGATACATGGATGTAAGACAGGTTGCTGGACCTGGGAAATGGTCTGGATTTACTTATTTGAGCAAATAATTACTTATTTGAGTAAAGAGACAGTAACACAGTAGAGTTGGCATCATCAGTGTTGAAACAAGTCTTTCTAGCCATTGAACTACGCTCTCCCAGCTACTGACACCATTAAACCAATCTTTTACCTATTCTGGACCATCAACTTAAACCCTCAACTCTGAGGTACATTTTACACTGGGCCTCAGAAACTGCCCAGATGCTTGGTTATGTCTGCTGACTTCCTAATGGGGCCAGATCTTATGGCTGATTGAGCTTCCTAAGCCTCACACTCCCCAGCATCCTCCCCACTGGCTCCCAGCCTGCCTTGTGAATGAATGGCTGAATAAAAAGACAGAACTGTATGAAATAAGCTCCATACTTTTAATGCACATCATTCATTCATAAACTCCCTCAGTAACTCATGCAATAAATAGGGAGTATGTGTGGTGCTATGGGTTAATGCGCCAGACTGCAAAGCCATTTGATCTGCAAGGTCCATGGTTCAAGCTCACCAGCGGCTTCTTGGAAACCCTATACAGGGTCGCTATGGGTCAGAATAGACTTGACGGCACTTAACAACAACAACAACATTGTTATTAAGGATGTTGAATTGGCTTCCCATTCATGGGGACCTCTTGTACAACAGGATTAGACTGTTGCAATCCACAGAGTTTTCACTGGCTGACTTTTTAAAATAGATGGCCAGACTTTTTTTCCTAGTCCATCCTAGTCTGGAAGCTTCACTCCAACTTGTTCAGTATCATGTTGCTGTTGTTAAGTGCCATCGAGCCCATTCCAACACATAGCAACTCTGTATAGTTTTCCCAAGAAGCAGCTGATGGGTTTGAACTGCTGGCCTTGTGATTGGCAGTCCAGTGTTTATCCTACAGCATCACACCAGGGCCATGAAAATCTCTACTGGCAGATGATAGGTCCCTGTGTTTGCGGAGCCTTGGCTGGGAATCAAACCTGGGTACCCCACATAGAAGCTGAGAATTTGAGTATACCTGCCCTCATTGAGTGTCTACTGAGAAATAAAACAGACATCCCCCCTGCCCTCATCAGGATGGTCTCAGCCTAGTGGGGAAGCTGGAGTTTAGTTAAGAAACTACACATATGTGTAATGATAAACTCTTCACAAAGGCAGTATGGGGATCTGATTAAAGCGTGCCTAAGTTTAACATTTCCCATGGGAAAGTCCTGTCTAGGACACTCTCTGGCCTTATCAATCTTTCTGTGCAGCTTCAGGTTCGAAATCAGTGTACAGTAGTGAGCAAGGGAGCTGGGTGTGTGTGCCAATCTTGTGGTGGGCGGTCTGGTAATTATGGCTGGTGCATTATTAATAAGTCAACAATCCAATTCTGCCTTCCAGTTATGAATCGCAGCTTGGGCCAGATGCTGTTAAGCTTGAACCATAAGCTCTGAATGTGATGCTTTGTCTTCTTGTTTAATGAAAGGTTTAAGGAAATGGAGGCCTCTTAGTAAGGGCATACAATTCGTTCTGAAATAGAGAGAGTCAGACAAATGGAAGGAAGATGGGGATTGGTGATAATGGTGACAGAGTATCTGATAGGTGGAGAGAGACCCAGAGAGGCTCCAGAGTGGGTGGAGACAGCCAGTGGGATGGGGAAGAGTGAAGGGCCATGCTCTTCATCCCCTCCTAGGAAGCCCAATTGAAAACATGAGGGATGGAGCTACTTCACTGTTTCCTAACATCATCTTTTCTTTCTTTTTCTTTTTCTTTCCTTGTTTCCATGAATTGCTTTCTAGTGCTCAGGAGCATAAAGCAATATCAACCACTCCAACTGCAGCTTTCTCCTCCGGTGGCAGCTAGGACATGAACAAGAGGCAGCACAAAGCCTGGTCCAAATACCCCAGGGGAACCACCCCCACAGCAACATCGGTAAAGGAGAGCATCCACACACAGTGACTCCTGGGACAGATAAAACCTTGGCAAATGCCAAAACAATTTGAATCTACAGACCGTAAACTTTGACCTGAGAAAAACCAAATTAATAACAGTTCAGAAGACTTACTTAGTGAGAACAAGTTCAAGTGCCATGGAAACGTGGAAATGACCTGGGTTTTTATAGGCAGTTGTGCAACCTTGGATCAAGGCATCTGTGTGACCATGAGTAAGTTTCTCAACATCTCTGGACCTTAGATTTCTAATCTGTCAATGTATTCATGTGACAAATATTCAGAAAGGGTTATAGCATTGAGTGCTGGTGTGGCACTGTGGGTTAATGCTCCAGATTGCAAAGTGGTTTGAACTGCAAGGTTGTGGGTTCAAGCTCACCAGCTACTCCTCGGAAACCCTATACAGGATCGTTATGGGTCAGAACCAACTCGATAGTACTTCACAACAACAACATAATATTGAAGGGTGTGGACAGCTATAGTTTTAAGATTCAAATGCAGAATTGGACATGGAATAGGGACCAAGGAATACTCTATCCTTTAGTGAGACACAGAAAGATAGTGAAAGAAGTCTTTGCTTCTGGCAGGTCAAACATCCTGGGACCTGTGGAGGGGGCGTTGGAAGAGGTATCTTTGAAACCTATCTAAGAGAGTCACCAGCTGCTTTAGTTCTTGGCCTTGGAGAAGGGAACTCAAAATTCCTGAATATTCACTAGGTGCCAGGAAGCACATCATTAACATTGCAATGTTGTGAATTATTTAACATGTTTCTTCTAGCCAAGTCTTTGTAACTCCTACCAAACATCTTTTTTCCTGATGAGTCTGGATAAGAAAATGTGGGAGAAGATGCTGATAGGATGATATGATTTAGTTGTAATTATTCACAGAGTTAATAAGGAAGACCCTACAAAAATTGATGCATTTGAGTTATGGTGTTGGAGAATATTAAAAATACCATGGGCTACCAAAAGAACAAACTAATCTGTGTTGGAAGAAGTACAGCGAGAATGCTCCCTTGGAAGCCAGGATGGCCACACTTTGTTGCTCATACTTTGGACATATTGTCAGGAGGGACTAGTCCCTGGAGAAGGATATCATGTTTGGTGAAGTGGAGGTATGAGAAAAAGAGGAAGGCCCCAATGAGATGGATTAGCACAGTGGCAGTTGCAGTGGGCTCAGGCTTAGTAACCGTTGTGAGGTTGGCACAGGATCAGGCAGGGTTTCCTTCTGTTGTACATAGGATCACTATGAGTTGGTGCTGACTGATGGCACCTAACAACAACAACATTAACAGAGTTAATTGTGAGTTTCAAAGTTTGGAACCTTCATGTGGGTTTAAAATAAGCCATCTTGGAAGCAGGAAGGGGGATCTCACTACTATCAAAGAAGAAGATTCACGAGTATAGCATGTCGTTTTGACCCTAAGATCCATGTGCATTGAACCTCCTCGAACCAGGGATAGAAAATCGTGACTCCAGCAGTGTGGCAGAGGAGCAGCATCAGAAGAACTAAGAGCCAGAGCACGAGACAAGTGGTGGACACCTTGGTCCACAGAGCAAATAAAGCTGAGTGCCTTTGGGGAGGAGGTTTGGTGCTTTTATGTTTGTCCGCAGAGTGGGATGTCTCCAGGGGAGTTAGGTTTACTGACCCATGGAGCTAGAATTGAGTACATTTGGCTGATACTTAAAAGGGCGTGGAGTGCCCTTTTGGTAGTTATCAGCAGTTCTAAAGGTGCTTTGTAACATTGCTGATGCATGGCAGACACCAGGACAAGGTGCCATGGGCCAGAAGGGGGTCTGCCTATGGGCATGGCAGAGCAGAGGCTGTTCTGACTAGAAGAATTGTGCCTTGAATATTTCTGTAACCTGTTAACTTTCGTAAGAAACCCCATAACTATGAGTCTGGCATCTGTGACCAGTACAATGAATTATAGAGCCCAGCATGAGTAGAATGTGCGGTTGGTGGGAGGATTTGGTGCTTTTATGTTTATTTGCAAGCATACATATAATACAAGGAATCCCCATTAATTCAACTGTGTAAATATTAAAACTCCCATTTTATAGATAATGAAATGGAGGCTTTCAGAGGCGAGTAAGGTGCTTCATGTAGCACAGTTAGTAGGTGACAGAGCTGAGTTCAAATTCATTATTTTTTACTCACTTATTTATGTATATATATATATATAAATATTAAATGTTTTATTGTGAATTATGTGATTAAGTGGAAGAACATTAACTTTACATTCATCCTATCGTATGTCATTTCATTGCCATGGTTACAGTCCCCTCCATGCATCATCAACCAACCAAAGGGTATACCCCGAAAGCCTGCCCTCTGGTCATCAGCATGCAGACCCTCTCCCTCTCTGGGTCTTGAGTCCCCAGCCTCTCCATCTCTCCACATCATCATTATGTCTGCCTCCATCTCTGTCGTCACTGTTTCTTGGGGTAGGGTCCCGCACTCTGCTCTTCTCCCTTGATGGTCCTAGGGACCTCCACTCCTGGACTACAAAGTCAATCACTCCTCTCCTTTTGCTACAAAATGTCCACCTTTACATTTCCAAACCTCACAGTCAGTCCTGATAGCAATTATTCGCTATTGTGCCACATGAGTGCTATCCTCATATCCTTTCAGCCCCGCCCAGACAGATTGGATACTACTCATTGGAGATTCTAACCTCCTCCATGCCCTCTGAATCTAGGCTCCCTCTTGAAAGCTTGTAAGTCAGTCACTTCTTGCCTTTATAGCTCCCCCCATTTTGGGTAGCCAATGTCCACGATTCTCATCTCTGTCTACCCTGTGTATCAAGGGGGTGGGAATGACCCTCACTGTAAAGGTTTGTTCCCTCTTTTGAGCTACTGCATCCATAGGTGTAGGTCAAGTGCATCAAATTATATCAGATTACTCTTTTTTTCCCTCTTCTTTCTTCTTCTGGTTGAGTTCTGATCATCCAGCCATTGAAGCCAGGTCAAGTTGGTATTATCCACATTGACAGACAACTTTCAGAGGTTTAAGCCAGATTCAGAAGAGAACATGAAATGAGGGATATCATTACTGACATAGGATGGATCTTGGCTGAAAGCAGAGAATACCAGAAAGATGTTTACCTGTGCATTATTGATTACATAAAGGCTTTCAATTGTGTGGATCATGACAAGTTATGTACAACATTGCAAAGTGTGATTATTCCGAACACTTAATTGTGTTCACAAGGAACCTGTACATTGACCAAGAGGCAGTTGTTCAAATGGAACAAGGAAACACTGAATGGTTTAAAATTGGGAATGGTGTGTACCAGGATTGTATTCTTTCACCATATTTACTCAATTTGTATTCTGAGCACATACTCTAAGAAGCTGGATTATATGAAGAAAAATGTGGCATCAGGATTGGAGGAAAACTAATTCATAACCTGTGATATACAGATAATACAACCTTGCTTGTTGAAAGTGAAGAGGACTTAAAATAATCATTGATGAAGATCAAAGACCATAGCCTTTAGTATAGGTTGCTTCTCAGTGCAAACAAAAATCCTCACCACTGGACCAATAAACAACATCCATTTAAACGGAGAAAAGATTGAAGTTGTCAAAGACTTCATTTTGCTTGGATCAAAATCAACACTCATGGAATCAGCAGTCAAGAAATCAAATTTGCATTAGGCAAATCAGCTGCACAAGACCTCTTTAAAGTGTTGAAGAGCAAAGATATCAGTTGGAGGGCTAAAGTGCATCTGATCCAAGCCATGGTATTTTCAATAACCTCATATGCATGTGAAAGTTGAACAGTGAATAAGGAAGACTGTAGAAGAATTGATGCATTTGAGTTATGGTGTTGGAGGAGAATATTGAAAGTACCATGGACTGCCAAAAGAACAAACAGATCTGTGTTGGAAGAAGTGCAGCCAGAGTGCTCCTTGGAAGTTAGGATGGCCAGACTTCACCTCTTATACTTCGGATATGTTGTCAGGAGGGACCAGTTACTGGAGATGTTTGTTAAAGTAGAGGCCTGGAAAAAAAAAGGAAGTCCCCCAACAAAAAGAGTTGGCACAGTGGCAGCAGCAGTGAGCCCAGGCATAGTGAGGATTGTGAGGTTGGCTCAGGATCGGGCAGTGTATCGATCTGTTGTGCATAAAGCTGCTATGAGTCAGTACGGACTTGAGGGCACTTAACAGTGAGATGAACTGACTCGATGGCACTTAAAAACACTAAGGCATTATATAGGAGTTCTGGTGTGATGCTGTAGGATAAACACTAGACTGCTTATCTCCAAGTCGGTAGATCAAATTCACCAGCCACTCCTCAGAAACCTTATATGAGGTTGCCATGAGTTGGAACTGACTCAATGGTGCTTAAAAATAGCAGGTATTAAATGGGCCCTGGTGTGGTGGTGTAGGACGAGCATGGGACTTCTAACTGCGCTAACAAGATCGACAATTCAAACCCACCACACTCAGCAATACAATACAGGGTCGCTATGAGTCAGAACCAACTGGACAGCACACAACATCAATAACAACAGGCATTATATCAAGGTCTTCATTTGGATTCTTTAATTTTGTTTTTAACAACCACACTGTGAAGTATAGCATATTGTAGACATTTTACAGAGGAAGATACTTGCATTCAGAGAGATGGTGTGACTTCCCAATGGCAATGGATTCAAAGAAGCTGATCACAGATCGGGGTGATTCCATAACTCATGTTAACATCCTCATTCTATCAGACCACATGGAGTATGAGGCTATGTGCCCATGCTGCTCATGTAGAAAACAAAGACCAAAGGGAGGAACAAAACTTACCTAGCCAGAGAACGAATGGTTTTTCAAGCACACTGTGCAAAAGAAGCAAAGTCTAGCCTGCCTCTGGATATTCTGATGTGCTAATTATAAGTTAGCTCTTCTCTACTCATTAAAGCCAGACCTGGGCTAGGCAACCCTTGGTTAAATCATTCCAGGTCCTTTATGCCCTCAGAAGAAGAGTTGGCAGGATTTCTTTCCAGACACATTCTGTAATTCAGAGACTCACAGTTCACTAACTTTCCCCCCTCATCTCCTCATCATGCCTCAGGCACCCCTTGGTCTCATCTCTTCCTCTGGTCTCTGAGTGGGGCAGGGGATGAGGGTTCTTTCTCCTAATTCAATGAACTCCTGCAGCTGAACCTTGCATTCCAAGGATGAGAAGCGATCAAATGAGATAATGCGTAAAGACATCACTTTAAAACTATGAAGGGTTGCACAGATGGGAAGGGTTATTATTATTAGACTTTCTTGTTAATGAGTACTAATGAGCTAAGGGTGCAAATTCATAATGCCACCAAAACCCAAAAGCTCACTGCCATCAAGTCAATTTCAACTCCTAGCGACCTTATAAGACGGAGTAGAACTGCCCCATAGGGTTCCCAAAGCCGTCATCTTTACAGAGGCAGATTGTGACATCTTTCTCCTGTAGTGGGTCTGGTGGGTTACAACTGCCAACTTTTCAGTTAGCAGCTGAGCGCTTAACCACTGCAATATCAGGACTTCTGAGACAGAGACTAAACTGGAAGGAGAGGCAGGAAGAGGAACAGCACTTAATTCCCTTCCCCTTGTTTTTATTGAGTAGCTCTGTTGGGACAGTGATGAAACGCTCCACTGCCCACCAGAATGTTGTGGATTGGAATTCTCCAGCCACTTGGTAGGAGACAGATGAGTCACTCTGCTTTTGTAAAAATCTCCGACTTAGGAAACTCCGGGACAGTTCTACTCTGCCCTACGGGGTCATTATGAGTTGAAATAGACTTCATGGCAAGTGGGGGTTGGGGGAGGGAGGGTTCTCAGTAACTTGGCTGCAATCTGCATAATACTAAATGGTTATGTGTTTATAGAATGGCCTGCCTTGGCTCTTAGATAATTGCTTTAGAATATCTGTCCCCACATTATTCTGCATTTCCATGCTCCTCTTGAGTTGATACATGGCAACCCCATGTGTGTCAGAGTAGAACAGGGCTCCATCCGGTGTTTAATGACTGACATTTGAGAAGTCATTACCAGGTGCCTTCCAATGTGTCTCTGGGTGGACTTGAACTGCCAACCTTTCAGACAGCAGCTGAACACATTTTACTTTTCTACCATCTGGGGATATTGGTTCTCATGCTAGGGACTTAGATTTTCTGTCAATTACGTATGCCTCTAATTTGGGCTTTGGGATATATGGATGCTACATTTGATGGAACACATTAAAATTCTAAATACTGTAAATTTCTGTAAGGCCAGGTGATCTGACATTTCTACAGGTAGGATAACTGCACCGAGCTGAGGCTTGATGAGATTTTCCATGGAAAGTTCTTGCACAGCGCTTGCCACAAAAGCTAGCAGTTGGCTGTAGTATTAGTGTAGCGCATGCCTATTGTTGTTGTTGCTAAGTGCTGTCAAGGTGGTTCTAACTCATAGTGACCCTGTATAGGGTTTCCAAGGAGTGGCTGATGGGTTTGAACTGCTGACCTTGTGATTTGCTGTTTAGTGCTGATCCTACAACACTGAGTGCTGTCAAGTCATTTCTGGCCCATAGAGACCCTGTATAGGGTTTCCAAAGAGCAACTGGTGTGCTTGAACTGCTGACCTTGCGGTTCAAACAGCCTTGGAGTTTGGCACATTAACCCACAGCACCACACCAGGAGTCCACAGCACCAATTAACATCAG
Source organism: Chrysochloris asiatica (assembly GCF_000296735.1). NCBI lineage: Eukaryota > Metazoa > Chordata > Mammalia > Afrosoricida > Chrysochloridae > Chrysochloris > Chrysochloris asiatica. The sequence continues at coordinate 23,159,454 of NW_006408541.1, read as the reverse complement.
GAAATTAGAAAGGAGGCTGTATCAATATGGCAGGGGCAGTGGGAGTGGAGTTCAGGTTCAGACTTGTTTCAATGGAGAGGACTTGGAAACTGGTCAGCTATAGGACATGAAGGAGAGAGGAGTGTAAGTTTCAATGACCCCTAAGTTTCTGGTTTAGGTTACTGAATGAGTGATGGCAAACAGGTCAAAAAACTAGAGGAAGAGCTCTTTTCTCAGGGAAAATGATAAATTACATACATGGAACCTTAGCTCCACTCCAGTGGTTGACATAGTTGTTGGGTGTGGGATTATTTTAGGATAATTCCCTGACTGAGCAAATTGTGCCTCAGATTTAAACAGAGCATGGGAAAGCAAAATGAAAATTTTAAATTAGAAGGACCTTGGGAATTTTCTGAATGCAGCCCTTTCATTCTACTTCTGAGGAAATAAGGCTCAGAGAGGGGAGGAATTGTGTAAAGGTCACCCAGAAATGTTATGGAGGAACTAGCATCTGAGTCCCCTCAACACCTCAGACCTGAGCTTCTTCCCATTGCAGCCAAGATGAGGGGACAGAACTGCTTCAGGCCAAATAACTTTTCCAGAAGGAAGTTAGACTGTCAAACTGGGTGAATCTTTCAAGCTTTGAGTACATTTTACTTTCTTTTTAATAACAACAAAAAGAAGACTTGTTTGTTTATATGTAGATATACTACTATACATATAAACAAACAAGACTTCTATTTTTCTTTTTTTATATAGATATACTACTATACAAGGAGCTCTGATAGCATAGTGGTTACGACTCAGGCTGCAAACCTCAAGGTCGGCAGTTCGAAACTACCAGCCATTCCACTGGAGAAAGATGAGGTTTACTGCTCCTGTAGAAAGATGAGGTTTTCTGTAAAGATTTACAGCCTCAGAAACCCTGTACAGGGTCACTATAGGTTGGAATTGACTCGACGGCACTTAACAACAAGAGCAAAATACTATATTATAGATATGGTGCGTATTATGAGTCCTGGTGTGGTGCCGTAGGATAAGCACTCGACCTTAAGGTTGGTTTGAACTGCAAGCTTGGTGATTCAAAATCACCAGCCACTCCTCGGATACCTATACAGTGTTGTTATGAGTCAGCACCTACTCTACAGTACTTAACAACAATAACATCATGCATATAAGGAGTCCTGATACCATAGTGGGTTACAAGTTGGACTGGTAACTGCAAGGTCATTAGCTTGAATCTACCTGCCAATCCACTGGAGAAAGATGAGGCTTTCTGCTCCTGTAAAGATTTACAGCCTCAGTAACTGTCTGCAGAGTGGTTCTGAGTCAGAATTGACTCCATGGCACACAACCACCACTACCATAGTGTATATATTGTAGGTACTCTAATAGATTACTAATACAGATATGTTAATACAGTGAACATAGGCACCCAGAGAGAGGAACAGAATCATGCTAGTGCTGGAGGGAGGGAAACTCAAGCAGTCTGGGCATTTGGGAGGAGAAGGGGAAGTGGAAATAGTGAAAGATTTTGCTTTGAGCAGGCTTTGAACTGGAATGAACTGGTTTGAAGCCCTGGCTCTGACTGGGACCTTTCAGAGGGCCTGTGAGATGATAGCAGAACAAGGCAGGACAGAGGATGGTGCTGTAGTGCTGACAGAAGGACCAGGGATAGGCATGAAGGTAGGGGCCAGCACCAGCCAGGAGAAAAGAAATGGTTTTTATTGAAACAACTCCCTGGGTAATGAAAAGGATGCTCATCTGCTAATTGAACATATGAAGGTTCAAGTCCTCCCAGAGGCACCTCGGAAGAAAGGCCTGACACTCTACATCCCAAAACTCAGCCACTAAAAACGCTATGGAGCACATTTCTTCTCTGACACACATGGGGTCAACATATGTCAGGGATGACTTAACACCAACTGATTGTTTGAAGAGCTCTGAACCCCTTCCTTTGTGAAGAGCGATAGATACTCAGCATTATAAACTCTCTGTCTCTGTTTGATTCCCCTCTCCCCACCTGACAACTGTGACAAATTAAGGTCTGTGCTTGGACACTTCCAATGACAAGGGATCACACTCCCGTTATACCTGTTTAATGTAAAACTCATTCTCTGACTGTGGGATATTCTTGAGAATCAGCAGACGCCTCTTGTACTGCGTATCTCTATACCTTAGTTTAGTTTTTGTCACTTACATATGTGCTGTATTATCTTTCTATAAGTTATCAATGATAGTTTGGGACAGGACAGGGCCAAGAACAAAGGCAAAGCCTGGTGGTACGCTTTCGGGCGGACTACTGGACTTGCTTATCCTTTGATCCGTTGGTGGCCATATGGGTTCTTTACAATCTGTGGTTATAATGAATAATGCAGCTCTGCCCACTCTTATCATCCTTACCACCCCTTGGTGAGTGCCAAGTTTCCATCTTGGTCTGGCCCTTAGGAGCCCAATCCCCTAGGGGAAGTCCCTATGCACATGCTCTAGCTTTCTCCCTGGAGCCACAGACGGCCACAGTTGGGACGATCTATGAGTGCTGCCCTGAGTCATCATCTTTGTTCACAGCTCTTTTTTATTTTATGTTTTTATTGTGAATTGAGTGATAGTTTACATGGAAGAACATGGGTTATACACATCTTGTGGTATTTCGTTCTATTGCAATGATTACAATCCCCTCTGTGCATCATCATTTAATAATATTTGCTTCTATTCCCTCTTTTTTTTTTTTTGGATGATATACACAAAAATACTCAGGAATACATAATCATATAAACAACCAAAGGGCATGTCCTGTAGCTCTTCTTCCTGGCCGCCAGTACTCAGTTTCTCTCTTTCCATGAGTCTGGAGTCCTCAGCTGCTTCCTCTCGCCATGTCCTCATCTCTGGCCCCATCTTTCATGTTGTTGCTTCTCCGGATAGAGTCCCACATTCTGCTTATGCTCTTCTCCCTCGATGGTCCTAAGGTCCTCTGTTCCTAGAAATGTAACATTAACCACTCCTTCCTTTTGGTTAAAAACTTCTACCTTTATAGTTGTGACAGTCACAGTAAGTCATGATAACAATTACTCACTATTGAATCATAGGAATCTTATCCCCATCTCCTTTCACCAGACCTGTCGAGACAAGATAAAAACTATTCAGTGGGGATTCTACCTTCCCCTACACACTCTGAAACTCAACACCCTCTTGAAAACTTGTAAGCCAGTCACTTCTTGTCTTTATAGCCCCCCTATTTTAAGTAACCAATGTCTAAGTTGCCCATCTCTATCAACTCCTTGTACAGAGGGAATAGGATTGATCTTAGGTGTGAAGACTCTTTTCATCTCAGTTGGTACTTTGAGCTACTATATCCCTAAGTATAGGTCAACTTAGTCAAATTGTGACAATTTACACTTGTTTCCTTTATCAGAATTTTTTTTTATTTATCTTCCTCTATTTGAGTTCTGATTATCAAGCCATTGAAGCTAGCTAGGTCAAATGGGTGCTATCTGCAAGTCTGGGCATTCTTTTATTTTTCTCTTTTTCCTTACATTTTTATTGTGGATTGAGTGAAACTTTACAGGCCAGATCAGCAGTTTTACATTCAACAAATCATACATGTTTCATCACAATGATTACATTCCCCTCCATGTACCATCAATTAACAGTATTTCTCTCTATTCACTTTAGCTCTTTAAAACACAACAACAACAACAACAACAAAAACCACTCGGGCATATATAATGATTTATACCACCAAAGGTCACATTCTGCAAGTCTGTCTCATGGCCACCATCTCTTAATCTCTCTCTTCCTATGAATCTAGAGTCCTCAGCCACTCCGACTCTCCATGTCCCCACCTCTGGTGTCGCTGCTTCTCTGGATGAGTTCCCACATTCCACTTATGCTCTTCTCCCTTGATGGTCCTAGAATCCTTTGTTTTTGGACTGTAAGATTAACTGCTCCCCCATTTATGGTACATTTTTACCTTTACAATTGTGACAGTCACAATTAGGCATGATAACCATTACTCACTATTGAATCATAAGAATCTTATCCCCATCTCTTTTAACCAGACATATCTAGACAAGATGACAACTATCCAGGGGGAATCTTTCTCCCCCTCCCCCCCCCACTCTTAAACTTCCTCTTGAAACCTTGTAAGCCAGCCACTTTGTGGCTTTATTGCCCCATCATTTTAGGTAGCCAATGTCTAAGTTCCCCGTCCCTATCTACCCTGTATACAGAAGGGATAGCATTGATACTTGATGTGAAGACTCCTTCCCTCTCTGTTGGTATTTACAGTTACCATCTCCATGAGTATAGGTCAGGTTCATCAAATTGTAGCAATTTACCCTTGTTTCCTTTATCAAAAATTATTGTCTTTTTGTATCTTCCTCTAGTCGATTATCAAGCGATCGAGTCTAGGTGAAATGGGTACTATCTGTAAATTTGAGTGTTCTTGTGCCTCTCCCCTCACTTCATATTAGCTGGATGCTTCACTGTTAGCTCTAGTCCTCTGTGGCTATGTCCTTGTCCATGGGCTCAGGTGTCCCCCAGGTCTCACCACACATTGGACCAGCAGCACTTCCTCTTCTCTCTCTCATTTCCAGGTTAATGGGAGTAGATGGCAGGATATAATAGACTGTCTTAAACACAGGGAAAGCTTAACACACTATAGGGTAACCCCAAAGAAAATGAATACTTCACAACTTACCATGAAAATGAAGATCCAAACAGAACAAGTAAACATTAAAACAAAGAAGAAACTGACAAAAAATAGCATGGAAAACATGAACACAACACAAGAAGGCATGCAGAACAAAGGAACAAACAGCACCACAAGAAATTAACATAATGACAGCAGTTAACCCATATCTATAGAAAATTACACTGAATGTCAATGGATTAAATGCATCAGTGATGAGACAGAGACTGGCTGAATGGATAAGAAAATGAGACCCTTCAATATGCTGCTTACAAGAAACATACCTTACACACAAAGACAAAAACAGACTAAAAGTTAAAGGATGGAAAAAAATATACCAAGCTAACAGCAGTAAAAAAAACAAGCAGGAGAGACAATACTAATCACTGATAAAATAAACTTTAAAGCAAAAACCAGCATAAGAGATAAAGAAGGACACTATCTCATGATTAAAGGGTCAATTGAGCAAGATGACTTAACCATAATTAACATCTATGCTCCAAATGAAAGATCACCAAGATATACAAAGCAAACCCTACTCGGGGAAAGATGAGGTGTTCTGCTCCCATAAAGATTTACAGCCTCGGAAACCCTGTACAGGGTCGCTATGGGTCGGAACCGACTCCATGGCACATAACAACAACAACTAGAATTGAAGAAATAAGTAGATAAATTGACATTTATAGTGGGGGATTTTAATATGCCACTTTCGAAAAGGGATAGAACAACCAGAAAGAAACTCGGCAAAGTTACAGAGGAACTAAACAGCACAATAAACCAACATAACCTCATAGACGTGTATAGAGCATTTAACCCAACAACAGCATAATATACATTCTTTTGTAGTGCACATGGAACATTCTCCAGTATTGACCATGTGTTAGGTCACAAAGCAAACCTCCATAAATTTACAAACACCAAAATATAACAAAGCATCTTTTCAGACCACAAGTCCATAAAATTAGAAATCAACAATAAAGAAGACCAAGGAAATAAAGTTTAATACATGGAGACTGAATAACACCCTGCGGAAGAGTGACTAGATAACAGAAGAAATTAAACGTGAACTTAGAAAATTCTTAGAAACAAATGAGAATGAAAACACAAGATACCAAAATCTTTGGGACACGGCAAAAGCATTGCCGAGAAGACAATTTATTGCAATAAAGGTGCACACCCAAAAAGAAGAAAGAATCAAAATTTTAACACATTAACACAACATCTCCACCAACTAGAAACAGACCAACAGAGGGAACCTACAGTCACCAAGAGAAAAGAAATAAAAAGTTCAGAGCAGAAATAAATGAGATAGAAAACAGAAAAACTATAGAAAAAATCAATAGGACAAGAAGATGGTTCTTTGAAAGGATTAATAAAATTGACAGACCACTGGCAAACCTAACAAAAGAAAAGAGGGAGAAGACACAAATAACACACATTAGAAACCACATGGGTGATGTCACAATGGAACCAAAGGAAACCAAAAGGATAATAACAGAATACTATGAAGAGTTGTACTCCAACAAATTTGAAAACAGAAGAGATGGATACATTTTTAGATAAACACAACCTACCTAAACTAACACAGAATGAAGTAGAAGACTTGAACAGACCCATAACAAAAGAAGAAATTGATCAGGTCATCAAAAAACTCCCAACAAAAACAAGACCAGGTCCAGATGGCTTCACTGGGCCAACCTCAATACCATTGCCACGTTTAGGTCCATCAATGCTGCCACTTGGCCAATCCATCTTGTTGGTGTTCTTTCTCTTTTCCTCTGACCCTCCACCTTACCAAACATGATATTCTTCTCCACCCCACTGACAATATGTCCAAAGTATGAGAGACAAAGTTTGGCCATCTTGGCCTCCAAGGAGCACTCTGGCTGCATTTCTTCCAACACAGATCTATTGGTTCTTTTGGCAACACATGGCACTTTCAATATTCTCCAACACCATAACTCAAATGCGTCAATTCTTCTATGGCCTTCCTAATTCACTGTCCAGCTTTCTCATGCATATGATGTTATTGAAAATACCATGGCTTGGGTCAGGCGCATCTTAGTCCTCAAGCTGACATCTTTGCTCTTCAACACTTTAAAAATGTCTTGTGCAGGAGATTTGTCTAATGCAATATGTTGTTTTATTTCTTGACTGCTGCTTCCATAAGTGTTGATAGTTGATCAAGAATGGAGTCCTTGATAACTTCAATCTTTTCTCCATTGATAAGAATGCTGTTTATTGGCCAGT
>NW_006408541.1:23130074-23142871 GCF_000296735.1 Chrysochloris asiatica | reverse complement strand
ATGGGAGAACAATTAGGCAGGTTTGCATGGACTAAGTATGACAGAGGTAAATAATGATGTATCCACAACCTTGGAACAACAGGGCTCAGGGATACAGTGACTGAGATATGGTTGGAATGGGGAAAAGGGGGGAATAATGTTAAGATGCTTGGCTGTCTTTTGAATCTTGGGTTCCCTGGGATACCATTAAACTATAGACACTTGAGGAGGAGAGAAAGGAATAGTCAGAAATAGCACCATAGAAAGCTTGTAATTCTGTCTTCTGCCTATAACTGATTGGAATACCTAAAATGGGCCTACAATGTACCCAGTGAAGGAGGCTTCCTGCAGAGCCTGTGCATTACATAAGACCATAGGTGGAGTTCTGAACTGCATCCAGAATCTTCTGAGGTTGGAAGGACAAGCAGACTAGCCTGGAGTGTCTAGAAGAACAGAAGATACTTCTTGAAAGAAAGACCTACAGGAAAAATACAAAACAATATAGTTACTCTGACTGATTACTACAAGAACAAGCAAGTTGCTCACCCAGGAGACATGAAGGCAAATGGTCGGGTCCCCTCAGGGCAAACTCCATTGCAAGACTAAGACTCAATGGGAATACATGCTCTGATTGGTGACCAGGTTCGTCACTGATAAGGGGAAGTGAGAGAAAAACAGCAATGAAGCTGCAAGCTAAGCCCTAAAACGTTCGATAAACTCTTGTGAACCCAGGTGGAGACCTGGTTGGCCAGCAGTGTGGCAAGACTTTGGGACTCTTGGGCCCAGAGTCAGTGACATAGCCACAGAGGACTAGAGTGGAGAGTGAAGTATCTAGATGATAAGAAGAGAAGGCATATGTATAAGAACACCCACACTTGCATATACTACCCACTTGACCTGGCTTCAATGACTGGATGATCAGAGCTCAAGTAGAAGAAAACAGAAGAGAAAAAAAAAAGAGTCATCTGATACAATTTGATGAACTTGACCTATGGATGCAGTAGCTTAAAAGAGGGAACAAATCTTTACAGTGAGGATCATTCCCACCCCCTTCATATACAGAGTAGACAGGGATGGGCAACTTGAACATTGGCTACCCAAAATGGGGAGGCTACAAAGGCAAGAAGTGACTGGCTTACAAGCTTTCAAGAGGGAGCCTAGATCCAGAGACTACAGAGGAAGGTAGAATCTCCACTGAGTAGTGTCCAATCTCTCTGGGCGGGGCTAATATAGGAGATGGGGATAGGTCACTTGTGGTACAATGGTGAATAATTGTTATCAGGACTGACTGTGAGGCTTGGAAATGTAAAGGTGGCTGTTTTGTAGCAAAAGAAGGGGAGTAATTGACTTTGCAGTCCAGGAGTAGAGGTCCCTGGAACCATCAAGGGAGAAGCAGAGTGCAAAACCTTCCCCAGAGAAGCAGCTACGCCAGGGGTGGAGGCAGAGATGGTGATGTGGAGAGATGGAGTGGCTGGGGACTCTAGATCCAAAGAGAGAGAGAGGGACTTTTTGCTGATGACTTGGGGGGCAGACTTGCAGGGTATACCCTTTGGTTCATTGATGATACATGGAGGGGGTTGTAACAATGGCATTGAAATGATATATGATAGGATTAATATAAAGCTAATGTTCTCCTATGTAAACTACCACATAATTCTCAATAAAACATATATGTATATATATATAAAGAAAAAGTACCCACACTGAAAGGGGAAAAGAAAATTTATCTTTTTCAAAATTTTATTATTTAAAAATTAAAAAAATTTTTTGTTGGTTACTGGCATGTATGGGGAGAGATAGGTGAAGGAGGCAGCGGGAGGTAGGGAACAAATAGGCACAGGATAGTGGAACACAGGGTATGGAATAGACACAGGATAGTTTGGTGCTTGGGGGAGTAATACACTAGAAGGGGAAGAGGAAAGGAAAAATAAGGTGGATGGGCGAATAGTTATGCAGGTTTATATGGGCTAAATGGGACAGTGGTAAATAATGATCTAAGCACAAACGTGGAACAACAGAGCAGATGGATACAAAGATTGAGGCATGGTTTGAATGGGTAAAACTGGGAAAATGATGTAAAGATACTTGGCTGTTTGTTGAATCTTGGTTTCCCTTGCCTACTATTGTAAAATAGACACTTGAAGGGGAGAGAGAGGAATAGCTAGAAACATCACCAGAGAAAGCTTATAAGTCCATCTTCAACCTATAACTGTTTGGAATAACTAAAATGGGACTAGAACTTGCCCGGTGAAGGAGGCTCCCTGCAGAGCCTTTGCATTGTACAAGACCATGGGTGGAATCCTGATCCTCATCCAGAATCTTCTGAGATGGGACATTCCCATGTGAAAGAACTAGCAGACCAGTCTGGAGCAGCTAGAAGAACAGAAGATACTTTTTGAAAGAAAGACCATCAGGAAATAAACAACAAAACAATAGCAGTCTAATTGACTACTACAAGAACAAACAAGTTGTTCCCCAGGGAGCCATCAAGGCAAGTGGTCAGGTCCCCTCCAGGAAAACCCCCTTCAAATACTTAAACTCAAATGGAATACACTAGCAGGCATATGGTCCTGTTGCAGACCACGTTGGTCACTGATAAAGGAAAGAAGAAGAAAAACAGCAATGAAGTTGTGAACTAAGTACATCTACATTCAATAGACTCCTGTTAACTTCGATTGAGACCTTGGGACTCCTGGGCCCAGGGGCAGGGACATAGCCCCAGAGGACTAGAATGGAGTGTGAAGCATCCAGCTGATATAAAGAGAGGGAGGATACACAAGAACACCCACACTTGCAGATAGTACCCATTTGACCTGGCATCAATGGCTGGATGATCAGAACATGACTAGAGGAAGAAAGAAGAAGAGGAAGAAAAAAAAAAGAGCAACCCACTATAAGTGGATGATCTTGACCTATGCTTGTGGATGCAGTATGACAAAGGAGCGGACAAACCTCTACAGGGAGGATGATTCCCATCCTCTTGGTACGCAGGGTCGACAGGGAGGTGGAACTTAGACATTGGCTACCCAAATGGGGGGAGTACAAAGGCAAGAAGTGACTGGCTTACAAGCTTTCAATAGGGAGCCTAGCTCCAGAGGATAAAGGGAAAGGTAGAACCTCCACTGAATTGTTTCCAACCTGTCTGTTGTTGTTAAGTGCTGCCACGTAGGTTCCGACCCATAGCGACCCTGAACAGGGTTTCCGAGGCTGTAAATTTTTACAGGAGCAGAAAGCCTTATCTTTCTCCCACAGAGCAGCTGGTAGTTTCGAACTGCTGACCTTGCAGTTCACAGCCCGATTTGTAACCTGTCTTTTTGTTGTTGTTGTCAGGTGCCATTGAGTCAGAACTGACTCATAGAGACCCCATGCAAAGCAGAACGAAACAATGTCCGATCCTGGGCCAACCTCACCACCACTGCCACACTTGAGTCCATCAATGATGCCACCTGGCCAATCCATCTCGTTGGGGGTCTTCCTCTTTTTCTCTGATCCTCCACCCTACCCAGCATGACATCCTTCTCCAGCGACTGTTCCCTCTGGACAATATGTAACCTGTCTAGATGGGAATAAAAGATGAGGGGGAAAGCACTCCAGTGGTTCAATAGGAAATGATTGCTACCAGTTCTGACAGTAAGTGTTGGAGAGGTAAGTGTAAATGTTTGCAAACAAAAGGAGGGGAGTGGCTGATTTTGCAGTCCAGGAGCAGAAATCCCTGGAACCATCAAGGGAGAAAAGTGAAGTAGGAGACCATGTCCAGAGAGGCAGTGACACTAGGGATGGAGGCAGAGGCAATGATGTGGACAGAAGGAGTGGCTGGGAACTCTGGACTCAGGGATAGAGAGAGGTTGTGTGCTGGTGGCCAGGGGCAGGAGTGTGGGGTGTACCCTTTGGGTGTTTGATGATGCATGCAAGGGATTGTGATCATTGCAATGAAACAAAGTACGATAGGATGAATGTAAAGATAATGTTCACCCATGTAAACTAACACATAATTCACAATAAAAACCTAAAAAAACAACAACAACAACCATTTCAGGGTATGTTTCCAACCTTTTCCTGGCCATTAGGAACTCTGAGCAGATACGGTCATTTTCCCTCAGGCTCTCATCACTTTAACATTGCCAACCAGCTCCTCCTTACTGGTTATAACTAGGGCCAGAGAAGCAGGTCCCACTGGGAGCTGAGCAGTGAGGGAGGAAAGTCAAAACCTTTTCAAAATCTCTGTCCAAAGTCAAAGAGTCAAAGGAGAATAGAAGCAAGCATGTGGAAAGTTAAGCTTCTTATTACTAGGCTCCCTGCCTATGTACCTCTGAAAGTTCAGAAGTCCTGTCTTGAACCCAGTACCTGTTCTTAGACTCCACAACAGCTCAAGGCCTCCCCACCCATTTACTCAAATGCCAGGAACTCCAAATACTGCCTTTTTGTAGCTCCCAACCAGTGTGCAAACTGCACCCAACTCCAAGTCCTAGTCATCTATCTGGATCACCACCTGTGTCCTTTTGCTCCTTTTACAGGTTCATTAATACCATGCATGACAGATAGAATCATGGTTTCCCAAAGATGTCTATGCCCTAATCCTCAGTACCTGGAAATATGCTACCTTACATGTCAAAAGCAACTTTGCAGATGTGACCAAGTTAAGGATCTTAAGATAGGAAGATGCTGCTTGATTGCCCACATGGGACAAGTGAAATCACAAGGGTCCTTCTGAGAAGGAAAAAGGAAGAGTCAAGGGAGGTGATGGGGTAACAGAAGCAGAGGGAGAGGTTAAGATGTGATAATGGAAGCAGACATTGGAGTGATGCCATGGTGGAAGGGGGCCGTGAACCAAGAAGTGTAGGAGGTCTCTGGTAGCAGGAAAAGACAAGAAGTGGATTTTCCCCAAGAACCTCAAAAAGCATACAACTTTGATTTTATTCCCATTCATCCCATTTTCAGACTTTGGATCCTCTAGAACTTAAAGAGATAAGTCTTTGTGATTTCAAACTACAGTTGGCCCTTGAATAATGTGGGAGTTAGAACTACAAATTTTCCTTGTAGTTGAAAATTTGAGTGTAACTTTCTGTTAACCCTGGAACAATGGGTTTGAACAGCATGGGCTTGAACTGTTCTAGCCCACTTATGTGCAGATTTCTTTCCATGTTGCTATGACCATGTGAAGCTCATCATCTCCCCATGGGCAGTTAGTGTCTCTAGTTAAGGGGATGGAAGGGTGGGGGGCTAGCAGTTACTGGAGCCATGTGTAGCACCATACTGCGTTCTATATGAAAACATTTGTGCTCACTGCCATAGCAACAAGAAAAGAACCCCACGTGTGAGTAGGCCCTTGTGGTTCATACCTGTGTTGTTCAAGGGTCAATTGTACTAAATCTGAGGTCATTTGTTACAGCAACATAACAAATGTACCTTTCCATTCAATGTATGGTCACTCACCTGGAGACAACTTAAAAACAAAGAACCACAGTCCCTCCTCCAGACCGTTGAAACCAGGATCAGTATATATCCAAGGGTTTCTATGCATATTCATCTATATGTGTTAATTTTCCACTGGGGTCCCCTCCTGCAGATTTAGCTCCAAAGTGAACCAATCCAGAGTAGGAAGGATACAGCCCAAGGAAAGGAAGTAGGTTTGCTGTGAGACAGAAGCAAAAACTATCCCTCTTTATGTTCCCCAGATGACTTTTATCTAAATCTAGCTAAAGAGGACTTATTTCTTATTTATCTCTTTAATGCCTTATTACTTTCCCCTGGTGCTTAGGTTAGAGTAGAAGCAAATTCTAAATCCCAAATAAATCCTAAAACTGTTGCTATGAGCCAGTTGTTGAAATACCCACAACATTTGTTAGGAAACCAACTGCATGAACATTCTAACTAATCAATGAGCAAGAATCAGGGACATTTTACCACAAAGGTAAAGTAGGACTTGTCACAACTGTGGAAAACAGAGTTGAATGCTACTCCATCAGTACTTCTCTAGCTCTGACCCAGATAGATGGCTGGGTGGGTTCATATCTATCAATGGCTATGAAACAAGGAAAAAGATCCTGCTAATCCATCCTGTTAATCCACTAAAGCAAACCTATTGGCCGAAATAATTCCAACTCATAGCTACCCTATATGACAGAGTAGAATTGCACCTTAGAGTTTCTGGGTTGTCATCTTAACAGAAGCAGACTGCCACATCTTTCTCTCCTGGAGTGGCTGGTGACTTTGAACTGCCCACTTTTGGCTTAATTGTTGAGTGCTAAACCACTGCACCACCAAGATTCCCTAAAGCAAAGCAAAACAAATCAAAACAAAACAACAACAACAAAAAAATCCCACACATTATGGGAAATCAACAATGGCAACCAAATTGGCAGGAATCCCTACTACATCTGCCCATCCTGTATTCTTTAGTGTGAAACACAACTCATCTCTTTGCCTCAAGACAAGAAGGTGGTTGCATTCATTTCTTGGCAAATATAAGAAGACTCGCCATCCCACACAGTCCAGGAGGAAGCATATGACTTTTGGAGAAAGACTCCTCAAATTAACAGTGATTTAGGGGGCCTTTCCTCTGGCTCCTCAAGCATCAGGTTCTAGGCCCAAACCAAATCCAAACCCAAGTCATTGCCATCGAATTGATTTGACTCCCAGTGAGCCTGTGGGAACAAGTAAAGCTGCCCCACAGAGTTTCTCTCATCTGCAATCAGAAGGAGGCAGACAGTCACAGCTTCCTCCTGCAGACTGGCTGGTGGGTTTGAACTGCCAACCTCTTGGTTAGCATTCAACTGCTTACCCACTGGACTAAAAGGCCTCCTTACCTAAGTTTCTGTTGAACATTAAACTGTCCTGGGGTTGTCTGAATCTTCTGAATTCTCCACTAAAGTCTTTGTGATAAGGAAGCATTTACAAAGCTTCCCAGAGAGTCATGAGCTCCCTTCTCCCCAAGACCTTTACACAACTTGAGAGACCTTTTAATTGTCAGCCAGCATCATACTGGTTACCTCCTGGAGCTCACATGGGAAGCAGAGTCTTGGTGCTTTCAGTGAGTGTCTTGGTTGAAACAGGTTTTCATAAGAATTAACTACAAATGAACACATTGGCAGAGCTTCTTGTCTTCCAAATTTGAAACCCACATTAGCTAATTATTTCTAATTAGAGGCTGACATCCCCATGGGGCACAGTGAGCAAGTAATAGGCAGGGTTTTCCCTTGGTGTCTTGGCAAGCTAATTAATGAAAATGGGCCTATGGAACTTCTTCCCAGGCCCAAGCCAGCTGGGCACTAGAAGTTACTCCAGGAAACCCCATGGAAAGTCATGGGTGAGAATGCCTTTGTGTAATCTGCTAACACATAGGGAGTATTTACACTGACTAAAAACTGTGTTAAGTGCTGAAGAAGGCACCATCTTCACTTTTTGGAATCTTAGAATCTAGGGGGAGGCTCCCATAAACTGACAGAATCTAGTGGCATCCTAGCCAAAGCAGTAAGACAAGAAAAATAAATGAGGTTCAAGTATTGATGAAGAAGATCCAAAATGTTATGGTTTGTACAATTCCATTTATATGGCATATTGGAAAATGTAAAACTATAACACATCACAATTTCTTTTGGAAAACAACATAGACTATCATTACACAAACCAACATCTATGCATCTCACAGCTTAAAGTTAAAAAAAAAAAAGCAAATTTCAGGTTGTTTGAATATATAGACAATTTAAAGAATGTCTTCAAAAATCATTCTTAGATAAGTATGCATATATATGTATTTTTAACATGAATGAATATTGTTTAATTAATGTATAAATTAGTTGAAGTAAACAAAAAATAAGGAGAATATTATAAACTTTAATCTATATCAACGTAAACAAATTAACACAACATATTAAATGTAGGATCATATGGAGAAGCAGGATCCCAAGATATTCAAGACTTAGTTTCTACTTATTTTTGAGAACCCCTGTGTTTAGTGAGATGCCTCAATATTCTTATGATAAGCATGCCATCATTGCTTGACTAAAAAAGTCATAATTGGTAGATGATATAGTAGTGTAGGAGTCCTGGTGTGGCACCACAGGATAAGCAGTGGACTGCTAATCAAAAGATTGGTGGTTCAAACCCACCAGCCACTCCTCAGAAATCCTATAGATGGTTGCTACGAGTCAGAACCAGCACCACACATTTAACAAAAACAACAACAACATGGGGGTCTATTTAGAAAATTCAAGAGACTCAAATAAAAGTGCTTGATGTGAATAAGGTAATTCAGCAAGGTAATTGAATACCAGATGAACATAAAGAAATGTAATATTCCTTTCATCCAAAAATACATAATTAGAAAATACAATATAAAAAATTCATAATAGCAGTAACAATAACAAAGATAACATTTCTAGGACTTAACCAGAAATATGTTGTATTTACATGCATGCAATTATAAAACTTTACTGAAGGCCATGAAAAAAATAGACTAAATGGGAAGTCATATTGCAGTCCTTCCCAAATTGATACATACATTGAATTTATGTCAATCAAAATCTTTTGAGTAAAAGAATGGGGATGTGAATGTGAAGTCCTTGGAATGTAAGGTAGATTACAGGGCTCGTGGTGAGGGGTGGTGGGACGTTAGCCTAAGACTAGATCATGACGAGTCTTGACAGGCCAAGAAGTAAGATCATGATGAACTTTGACAGACCAAGAATATGACCTTCATATGGCAACCAGTAAGATGTTCATGAAGATTTAAATTCAGGTTCAAAAAAGACTAGAACTGCATTTTAGAAATGTCTCTCAACTGATGTAGAGGATTGAAGGAGGAGAGCACAAAACTGACAGTCAAGAGCCCATTGAGGAGACTTTGAACTGAAGTAGTCTAAGATGCCTAGCACCTTGTCAATTCAAAGTAGTGTCTCAGAGGATGTTAGCAAACTTCCTTTCCTTTTCACCTCTGTTCCCTTAATCTGAAAAAAATCCAGAGAAGGAAGAGATGAGATACAGCAGTTATCCTGAGCATCACTGCGGCATTTTCCAAACATCTGACATCTTGGAGTCTTAAGGTGGTCAGCAGAGAAGGGTTTCTTATGGAAAATACCAAGGTTTGGTGTCTGGGATCCTGAGTGAACAACAGCAATACTAAATGTTGTCCCCTGCCAGTCTGTCATACTATGGTGCTTGATGCTGGAAGCTAGGTCACCAGTATTTCAGATACCAGGAGGATCCACCATGTTGGACAGGTTCCAATGGAGCTTCTAGAGGAAGAAAGCCATAATAATCTACTTCTAAAAATTAGGCAAAACCCAAAACAAAACAAAAAACCATGGATCGTAACAGAACGTTGTCTGACTCACTTGTTTTGGAAACAACAGCAATCGCTGGAGAAGGGGAATCATGTTTAGTGAAATGGAGATGGCGAGGGCCAGGGATACCCTTAGTGAGATGATTGGCATGACAGCTGCAGCCATGGACTCTAACATGGTGGTGCCATGAGGATGAGACAGGGCTGGGCAACATTTCATTCTGTTGTGCATAAGGTCTGCATGAGTTGGAGTTAATTTGATAACAGCTAACTTCATCCACACATCCAGTTGTCCATCCATCCATCTGTCCATCCAACCATCAACCCACCCACCCACCCATCCATTCACCCATCTGTCCATCCATTCATCCATCCACTTGCGTTTTACTCAACATGTACTATGAGTTAGGAACTGTGTTAAGCATTTACACATGTTATCTAGTTTAAGTCTGATTGCCACTCTGTGAGACAGGAGCTAATTAGCATTATTCCCATTTTCATAAAGGAAATAGTACAGAGTCAAGAGAGATTAAGTACCCAAGGGACAGAGACTGTCAAAATGTGTCTTCCACATGACTGAACTTTCAACACCTGACATAGAGAGTTCTGCAAATGTTTGCTGGACTGAGTCAAATGACCAGATGTTGCTTCTTTGGGAATTTGTTCGCTGTGAGTTTGGCTGGTGCCTCATCTTTCTTCCTTCCCATAAACAATTCACCATTTGGCAAGGAGGGGCAGTCAAGGGTCTAGGAGGAGGTGGAGCAGGAAGGAAGGACTGAGTAATGGATCTGGAAGTATTTCTATAAATTAGGAAGCACCCAGTTTGCCACTGACCCCGGGGCGTCTTTATCAATTTGCTCTTCCACGCCCTGCCAGCCGGGAGCAATAAAGCTTCCTGTCCATTTCGGGTCTAATCACGTGGAAAGCAAATCCCTCAGCAGACAGCAGCTGGAAGGGATGGGGCGCAATCGACGGACTGTTCATTTTCATCTTCCGGCACATAATGGAATCAAGAGTGCATCAGGACCGCTTCCCTCCAAATTGTTAAATAAGCAGCTCAGCTTCATCCCTCATTAGACTCCTGCGGCCTCCCAATGAAGGGGGATGAAGGCGAACCTTTACAACGCTTCCCATAAGCGAAACGTCTTAGAAGGGATTCAGTCCCACCTTATTATTATCCTCATTTTGCAACTGAGGATACCTATATCAGAAAGAAGAGTGTTTCCAGATCACACTCAGAGTGAGGGGTGAATCTTGGAGTGACTTATTGTTCTAATTTCAAATCCTACACTTCAAGGTGTTTTGTTGTTTACAGTTATTAATGATTTCAGCGTCGCTATGAATTGGAACCAACTAAGGAGCTCTGGTAGCGTAGTGGTTACGAATCGGGCTGCGAACCTTAAGGTCAGCGGTTCGAAACTACCAGCCGCTCCGCGGGAGAAAGATGAGGCTTTCTACTCCCGTAAAGATTTACACCCTCGGAAACTCTGTACAGGGTCGCTATGGGTCGGAACCGACTCGACGGCACTTAACAACAACAACAACAACAACAGCACTTGCCAACAATAGCGTTTATGTGACTTTTGAGAGGTACTTCTTTTGGGAGGGTTAGTGAACAGGTTATATTGCCTTCCAAAATTAACTTAAGGAGTCCTGGTGGTGCGGGGCTTAAAGCGTTGAGCTGCTAACTGAAACTCCATCAGTTGTGGTAGTCTGCGTCTATACAGGTGACAACTTTGCACACCCTACGGGGTAGTCCTACTCTGTCCCCTACTCTGTTCCACAGAGTTGGCATGAGTCCGAATTGATTAGGACAGAGGGACTGTTTTTCTTTGGAATTAATTTTGGTTGTGTCAGTTCACTAAACATTCACCAAGGGTCTATTTTATATCTACCCCTAGTTCTGTCTTTTAAACTTAGTTTGTCAAAATGGTTAACACATGCAGCTGCTAACTGAAAGGTTGGAGGTTTGAGTTCATTCCGAAGTGCCTCAGGAGAAAGACCTGGAAATCTACTTCACACAATCAAAGCCATCGAGAACCCTATGAAACCTAGTTGTACACTGAAACACATGGGACTGCCAGGAGTTGGCGTCAACTATATGCCAACTGGTTGTCTATCCATACTCCATGCAAACCAGGGACAATATTTCTGTCCTTTAATTTCTGCTTTTTCCTCTTGGTTCTTTAATACCCTGATTTATATTCTAGAGCTTAATATCTGCCCTAAGATCTTCATTCTTGTTTTAGAGACTACACTTAGCTTCTGTTCTCCTATTTCCATTATCCTACGTCACTTACTTGCTAGCTTGTCCACCTCTCCTACTTAGGAAAACCTATATCTTCAAGCTAGACATGCCTGCTAATTTTGGCTCTCAAACAAACTAAAAATCACTGCTATCAAGTTAATTCTGACTCATAGTAACTCTGTGTAGGGTTTCCAAGACTGAAAATGTTTATGGGAGTCAAAACATTCATCTTTCTCCCATGGGGTGGTTGGTGGGTTTGAACTGTCAGTCCTGTGGTTAGCAGTTCAGTACTTATCTTACAGTGCCACAACAGGGCTCCTAGTCTTGGCTCTACCAAACTAAATAACTAAGCAAACAACAAAATAATCTTATTGCCATCAAATCAGTTCTGACTCAGACTGCCAAATCTTTCTCCTGTGGAGTGGCTGGTGGGTTTGAACCCCTGAACTTTTTTGTTTAAGTTTTTATTGTGAATTCAGTGATAGTTTACATGGGAGAACATCAGCTCTACACACATCCTATCCTTCTTTGTCACATTGCAATGATTACAATCCCCTCCATGCATCATCATTTAACAGTATTTGCTTCTATTCTCTCTGCTTTTTTTTGGATGTACACCAAAACACTCAGGAATATGCAATAACTGAAACACCCAAAGGGCATACCCTACAAGCCTGCCCTCTGGCCACCCATACAGCCCCTCTCCCTCCATAAGTCTTGAGTCCCCATCTGCTCCATCTCTCCACGTCATCATCTCTGCCTCCATCTCTGGCATCTCTGCTTCTCTGAATAGTGTCCCACATTCCGCTCCCGGTCTTCCTCCTTTATAGTCCCAGGGTCCTCCACTCCTGCACTGCAAGATCAACCACTCTCCTCTTTTTGCTACAAAACATCTACTTTTACAATCGCAATCAATCATAACAATTACTCACTATTGAACCACAAGAGTCCTATCCTCATCTTTCACCAGCCCCTTGCTGTTGTTGTTAAATGCTGTCAAGTCAGTTTGCTGTCGAGTCGGTTCCAACCCATAGTGACCCTGTATAGGCTTTCCAAGGAGTGGCTGGTGAGCTTGAACCACTGACCTCGCAGTACAAACGGCTTTACAGTCTGGCACATTAACCCACAGCACCATACCAGGACTCCTCTAGGCAGGTTGAAAACCACTCAGTGGCGATTCTACTTTCTCCCGCACCCTGTGAAACTAAACTCCCTCTTGAAAACTTATAAGCCAGTCACTTCATGCCTTTATAGCACCCTCATTTTAGGTAGCCAATGTTTAAGTTGCCC
>NW_006408541.1:23124505-23129268 GCF_000296735.1 Chrysochloris asiatica | reverse complement strand
AAACTCCCTCTTGAAACCTTGTAAGCCAGTCACTTTGTGCCTTTATCATTCCCTCATTTTAGGTAGCCAATGTCTAAGTTGCCTGCCCCTATCTACCCCATGTACAGAGGAGATAGCATTGATACTTGATGTGAAGACTCCTTCCCTCTCTTTTGGTATTTTGAGCTACTACCTCCATGAGTAATAGGTCAAGGTCATCAAGTTGTAGCAATTTACACTAATTTCCTTTAGCAAAAATTGTTTTCTTTTTTATATTCCTCTAGCTGAGTTCTGATTATCAAGCCATTGAGGCTAGGTCAGATGGATACTATCTGCAAGTTTGGGTGTTCTTGTGCATCTCCCCTTCCTTCATATTAACTGGATACTTCACTCTCAATTCTAGCCCTCTGTGGCTATAACCTTGTCTGTGGTCTCAGGTGTCCCCAGGTCTCACCACACTTTGGACTAACCAGTCCTTCCTCTTCTCTCTCTCATCTCCAGGTCAATGGGAGTCTACGGAACATGGTTGAACTCAGCCCATATCTTCATTGCTGCCTTTCCTCCTCTTCCACTCACCAATAGACCAATGTCTTACATGCCTGCTCATGGAAGCTTATGTGCCTGCTCATGTGTTCCCTTTGAGTTTTAGTCTTACAGGAGGGTTTGTCCTGAAGGGAGTTGATTGCTTGCCTTGATGACTTCCTGGCGAACAACTTGCTTATTCTGTAGTAGCCAATTATACTGTCATTTTCGAATTGTGAACCCCTGAACTTTTGATTAGCAGCTAACCAGTTAACTATTGGACCACTGGTGCTCCTCTTTTGACTTAATCAGCTGTGCTCCCAGGTGTCCTTCAGGGTAGAGGGTTGGATATTCTGTACCATGAATACAGAGATGAGGAAGGCTTTGTTCTTGTTCTGGATAATCAATGATCTAATGGGGAGATGGACACACACTACCTGCGTAACTATAAAGTAAGTCATAATTTAAAAAGTGCTAGAGTGAAGTTTAATCCTAGGAGGTTGTGAAGGAAGGGGGGTGTGGAAACATGTGGTGTTCTTTATATCATGATAAATTACAAGATTTTTGCATACATCTAGTTCCTCTATTCCTATTAAGGTATGAACTCTTGGTTCCTGATGAATGAATTCATTGAAATGAGAACATTTTATTTACTTTTTAAATTATGTATCCCCTCAACTATCCATCCACCCTGAGTCAACCTGTCAGGCCAGCAATCAGCTCCCTAATAAATAATCTTCTTGAGTACAAGTGAAATATTGTGGGCACAGCAGGGTACCCGTATAAGGAGTGGGCAGCTCTAGTCCATACTCTTTAGTGAATAAAGGAATAGACTGGAATGTTGTGGGCTGGGGAAAGCCTAGAGTGAGGTCTCCAAACCCAGGGCAGTTCAACACTTACCTCTTTGGTGGCAAGAGAATAGACAGGATAGTGCTTTGACGTCCCTTTTAGCCAGGGGCACCATGAAACCTGTGGCAAACCCAACGAGAGAGGAGGAAATATTTTTCCAGATCCAGATGACATCTAGCTGTAATTTGCTTCTCCCATCAGCACATTGGAGCCCTGCTGTAGCGCCGTAGGAAAAGCACTACACCACAAGATCGGTTTGAACCACAAGGTCGGCAGTTTGAATTCACCAGTCGTTCCTTGGAAACCCTTTACAGGGTCACTATGAATTGGAATCAACTCAATGGCATTTAACAACAACAATTACCAAACTAGACTGAGAACCACAAGGTCAGTGATTCAAACTCACCAGTTACTCTTGGGAAACCCTATACCGGATCACTATAAGTCAGAATTGACTCGACAACACTTACCAACAATAATAACAATAAGCACCACCTTGCTGGTGTGGTGCTATAGGACAGGCTGTGGATGGTTTATCTCAAGGTGAGTCCTTTAAACCCACCAGCTGCTACTTGGAAACCCTATCCAGGGTCACTATGAGTTGGAACTGACTCCACATCATTTAACAACAACAAATCACCACCCTGCTCTGACAATACTCAAGAAAACATGGGAAACACTGCCACCTCATGAAAGCATGGATTATAGACTTTAATGAGAGTCTAGGGGGTGGGGTCGGGGCGGGGGTGATGGGAAGACAGTCAGTCTGAATACCAGAAATGGTTTGGGTTACATTTACTGATAAGAATGAAATAAAATTAAAATGAATATAAAACATTAGTTAAAAATGCTTAATCTTTGAAAAATGAAAATCAAAGTATCTCCTATATCTTGAAAATTCAAGAAAGCTATATAATTATGCACCATAACTATGTATTATACATAATTTGAACTATAATTATATATTATTGGAAAAGATAATATGAGAACTCTGTTTAAAAACATATAGATACTGGTCAAAGGTATATTCAAAGGAAAGTTACATTTTATAATTTTTTCAATTTGAACAAGAGAAAATCAAAAGAAATAAAGCATTAAAATTAATTCAAGACGAATCCAAATAAAAGGGAAAGGAAAGTAGAGATAAAATCAGGAATTAATTAGAAAACAGGGGAAAAAACTGAACTGATAAGTAAACCCAAGAGCTAGCTTTTAACAGTGACAATAAAGTAAATAAGCTTCTGGCAATTATAAATTTAAGAAAGAGAAAGCTAGCACAAATGCATAAAATTAAGACTGAGATAAAAGAGATTAAACATAGATACTGGGGAGATTTTATATTTCAAGGAAATATTATAGACAATTGAAGTTTAATGTATTCAAAATTGTGTATGATATGCAGGGTCTTAAAAGCAATTAGGAATGATGAAAAAAAAAATACAAAGTACATCAATTGAGATTTCGTCATTTAGAGGAACCATTGCTTAGTGTGGTATTGTTGTTAAGGGCTGTCAAGTTGATTCCGACTGCTAGAGACCCTGTTTCCAAGGAGTGGCTGGTGGGTTTGAACCACTGACCTTGTGGTTAGCAGTCCAATGCTTATCCTTGTATAGTGTGTAAGAAGATATCTTTTAGGTCCAGCCTGACCTTGTCTTTCAACATATGTGACCTTTTTCTGCCTGAGTTTCCTCATCCTTAAAATGGGG
Source organism: Chrysochloris asiatica (assembly GCF_000296735.1). Classification (NCBI taxonomy): domain Eukaryota; kingdom Metazoa; phylum Chordata; class Mammalia; order Afrosoricida; family Chrysochloridae; genus Chrysochloris; species Chrysochloris asiatica. Next base: position 23,126,212 of record NW_006408541.1, on the reverse strand, counting down.
AGTGTCAATTTCCACTTACAGTGTTTTTGTGAAGATCATATTAAATTATACACATGAAATACTTTGCAGAGTGCTGATCCATAGTAAGTTTTCAATACTTACTGGGCATCAGCAGACATTGGGAAGACATCAAGTTCTTCAGTTCCACATGGACTATGAATGCATCTCTTCATGCACTTTTCTGTATATTAAATAACTCACTGCACTGCAAGACCTCAATTGAAAAAATAATTTAAGTGCATTCTTTCCAACTCTAAGGCATAATTACCATTGAAATGATAGAAGCATAAAGAAAATGCAATGCTTCCATTTGTCAAGCAGTGATAAAGATGCAAAATTTCAAAAGAAAAGAATGGCAGATTAACTCCATTCATATATGTATTAAAAGAATAATATGCCAGATTGAGTAGGGTTTATTTTGATAATACTGGGTAATTTGAGCATCTATCTTGTGATCATCAGTGTGTTAGACATTTCATATCAGCTAGATTAATTAGTGATCACAGAACCTTATGAACAATTATGGTCATTTTGTAGATCAAGAAATAGAAGCAGAGAGGGTTTGATAAGCTAGTCAAAGCTGAAGTACAGCTCTGAAATCCAACCTTCTTCATATTTAAAAGTGCATCCTCTGGAGTGGGATTTAATGAATGCCCAAGGTGGCATTTGATAATATTTCAACTATCATTAATGAAAATTCTTCAATTACTTAGGAAAGAAACACTTTTTATAATATGCTAAAAAGTATACATATTAAGCACTTTACGTTTATGTAGTTCTGGTATGATGCTGTAGGATAAACCCTGGACTGCTAACCTCAAGAGAGGTCGTTAAAACCCACCAGCTGCTGCATAGAAACCCTATGCAGGGTTGCTATAAGTCAGTACTGACTCAGTGGCACTTAATAACAACAAGAAACACATTTACGCTTGTGGTAAAATGTTGTTGTGTCAAGTGCCATTGAGTTGGTTCTGACCCATAGTGACCCTGTAAAGGATTTCCAAGGAGCAGCTGGTGAGCTTGAATCACCAACCTTGCAGTTCAAACAGCTTTGCATTCTGGTGCATTAACCCATAGTGCCACACCAGGACCCCTGTGGTAAAATACCAAGGCCCATTCCAATAATGTCTTTAATATCTATTTAAAATTTCTGGAAGTTCTGATCATTATAATGAGAAGTATGTCAGAAATAAAACACAATAACTGGAAAAAGGAAACATTACTTTATCTTTGAACTCCTGGTGTGGAACTGTAAGTAAATGCTCAACTGCAAGGTCAGTTGGAAACACAAGGTTGGCGGTTCAAGCTCACCAGTTGCTCTTCAGAAACCCTATACAGGGTTGTTATGAGTCAGAACTGACTCGATGGCACTTAGCAACAACTGTGTCTTTATTTGTAAGTGTTAGGATGATCTCTACAGCTTAACCCAAAGAATTAACTGATTCACTAATAATGCTAATAAGATAGCTCTGTAATGAAATGCTTAAGAAATATCAAAAATAGTTTTTAAGAGGGTGGTGCTTTCCTGACTGGGCAGGACAGGTACGCGGGCTTGGGAGAAAGTAGGGGGCGATATCACAAATTGGGGCCTCCACCTGGTAGACAGACAGCTTTTGGGCAAACATAAAACATTAGGCTGCAACTTTATGAACTTATCTTTTTGAAGGATCAAACTATTGAGGGGTTACGAGCATTTTGAACTTCCAC
>NW_006408541.1:23111264-23120605 GCF_000296735.1 Chrysochloris asiatica | reverse complement strand
TGATGATGCATGGAGGGGATTGGAACCATGGCAATGAGATGTTATACGATGGAATGAATGCAAAACTAAAGTTCTCCCATGTAAACTATCATATAATTCACAATAAAACATTAAAAAAAATAGTTTGTAAAATATATATTAGTAATAATCAGAAAATATAATGGAAACCAACTCAAATTCTCATTAGCAATGCAAATACAAAATACTAACTTTAATCAGAATTATGCATGACCCACATGAAGAAAATGACAGTGATCACAAGGAGATGTAAACAAAGGCTTGAATAAATGAGATGCATACCATATTACTAGTTAAGATCACTCAATGGTATAAAGATGCCACTTCCACCCAACTTAGTTTATGGATTTGACTTAATTTCATCCTAAATTTTATTCATGAGGGGTGTCTTAGACTATAAGGAGGTGATTCTAAAATTCATGTGGATGAATAAAAGGAAAATATTTAATAACCAATATTAAGGGAGTAAAATGGGAGAAAAACCATTCACTAAATATATTCACTGATCTAAGACTTTCAGAAGCATTAAATGATATTTATTAGAATGGAGGGAATATGGTGATCAGTGAGTTTAAAACCTTCATGAATTGTTAAATTATGATTTCTGCTATAGCAACAACAATATAGCATAGACTTTGACCTCATGTTGTTGTTAAATGCCATTGAGTTAGTTCTGACTCCGAATAACCCTGCATAGGGTTTCCAAGTAGCAGTTGGCGGGTTTGAATCTCCAACCTTGTGATGAGCAGTCCAGTGCTTATCCTAGAGTGCCACACCAGGACCCCATAGAATACAGTAAAATTTAATTAAATAATGCATCCTTTCTCTTCAGAGCCATAACAATGATATAAATACCTGACTAAAGAACTATCTGGGAGCATGTATTTATGTAGGATAGACAATGGACTGTGAACCACAAGGTTGATGCTTTGAGCCCACCAGCTGCTCTTCAGGACAACGACAAAGCTTTTTACTTCTGCCTCGGAAACCATATGTAGGGTCACTATGAGTCGGTATGGATTCGAAAGTGCTTAACAACAGTGGTGCTGTCGGATAAGCACTGAACTACAAACCACAAGGCTGACAGTTCAAACCCATCAGCTACTCCTCAGAAACCCTAAACAGGGTCACTATGAGTTGAAAGTGACTTAACAGCACTTAACAACAAAAACACCAAATATATTAAAAAATGTTTACAAAAACCAAGCTGAGCTGTGGATGCTGGTAGGTGACTGGGCTTGGCCACCAGTTAAATGGGCCATCCCAGAGCAGGTGACTAGAACTCATGACTTAGTGTAATTAAAGCTGGCTCTGTCATTGCCTTTGGTTGGTGTTTTTGACTAAACTGTGTCCCCTGAAAATGTGTTAGAACCCTAACCCTTATTTATGGAAATGTGATCTAGTTTGGAAATAAGGTGTTGTTTGTTAGGTTAAGGTGGCCATACCAATGTGGGACATGTTCGAAACTTAACCATACATGAGTTACAAAAAGAACTGATAAGATACAAATTGGGGTCCTTGTAGGGGAAGGGTGTTTTGTGAGGATAACTAAGAACAAAGGAATGGATGGGGCTCTGACAAGGAAGGAATCAACATGGCCAAGACCCTGATATGGACACTCAGCCTCTAGAACAGCGAGAATATAAATGTCTCTTCTTTAAAGTCACCTACTTTTGGTATATGTGGGATAAAGCACTGGACTGCAAGGTTGTGTTGAACCACAAGATTAGCAGTTCAAACTCACCAGCTGCTCCTCAGAAACCCTATACAGGGTAGTTAAGAGTCAGAAACTCAATGACACTTAACAACAACAAGGTGTCTAGGTGATGCAGTGGTTGAACAATTGGCTGTTAACCCCAAATTCAGTGGTTCAAAATCAGGAGCCACTCAGTGAGAGAAAGATTACAAGGTTGGGGACCCTATGTGGCAATCCTACTCTGTCTGCTAGGCCTGCTATGAATTGTAATAGATTTAATGGCAACAAGTTTGATTTCTGGTTTTGGTTTAGGTAACTAAGACAATTGGGTTCCAAACAAGCAAAACCTGAGACAGAATTGTGTAAATGGTTGAGTTGAAGGAACTGTGAATCCAGAGCCATTGAGTTGATTTCACTTATAATGCTCTTCTATGGGGTGTCCATTACAAGTTGAAATCAACTCGATGGCACTGGACATAAGGTACCTCTATAGGGTGTCCAGGAGTCCTGGGGTGGCGCTGTGGGTTAATTTACCAGAGTGCAAAGCCATTTGAACTGCAAGGTCAGTGGTTCAAGCTCACCAGCTGCTCCTCAGAAATCCTATACAGGGTCGCTATGGGTCGGAACCAACTTGATGGCACTTCACAACACAACAACATAGAGTTGTCGTTCCAAGGCTACACATCTTTATGAGAGCAGACAGCTTCATCTTTCTCTGGTGGAATGGCTGGTGGATTTGAACTACCAACCTTGCAGTTAGCAGTCCAGTGCTTATCCAGGGCTCCTTAAGGAACCATCTATGGAAGCAATAAACACAGGGTTGTTGTTGTTGTTAGGTACTGTCGAAATGGTTCCAACTCATAGTGACTTGATGCACTATAGAATGAAATACTGCCCAGTCCTTCACAACTGTTGTTATGTTAGAGCCCATTATTGCTTCCCCTGTATCAGTCCATCTTGTTGGGAGGGTCTTCCTCTTTTTTGTTGGCCCTGCACTTTACCAAGCATGATGTCCAAGCAGGGTAAAGGAGAGAAATGAGTCAACAATGCCCTTACAATTAAAATTTAACTTTCAACTGATTCCATAGCAAGCTCATTCAAGCATGAGTGGGAGCCTCAAGTTTTCCTGACTTGAGGCAAGGGGGTTGGACTTTCCTTACTCCTTTATAGTCAGCCTTTGCCTCAGGGCTTTGAAATGGGTTCCATTTGGCTGCCTTTTTCTGGAGTGGAGAGAAAGCTAAAGTTGTAAGGGTCAGTATATCAGCAGTAGACATGCAAATTCTCTGCAGGAGGTCCTGCAACTGACACAAGATCTGTTGCTAGGGTCACTGCTAATGCCATGTCCCTCATCCCGTTGCTCTTCAAACTCAGGCATGGGACTCCTCCGGTTGCCAGGGATTTTCCTTTCATTTTTAGTCTCACATTCTCCACCACACCCATCAGCTTCTTGTATGTCACAGGCTGTTAGTTCATCTCATTAGCATCTCTGTGATCACCTTTAACAACACATTGCTTCTAAGTCAGTTCTGACTCATGGCAGCCCCATCTGTGTCAGAGGAGAACTGTGCTCCACAGAGTTTTCCGTGGCTGAATTTTCACAAGCAGATCACCAGGTCTTTTCTCCAAGATGCTTCTGGGTAGACTTGAACCTCCAACCTTTTGGTGAGCAGCTGAGCTCTTGACTTGTTTGCACCACCTAGGAACTCCTAGCTCATTGTAGATGCTCAAAATCAAACTTGAAGAGACCTTTGAAACTAGCATGTGAAAGAAAGGAAGAAAGAAAAGGCAGAAAGGAGACAGGGTGAGATAAATGAAGTCCATAAGACGGAGAAGCTGAGATCCAGGTTCATGCAGCTCCTTGTCCATGTCAGAGACTTGACCCACTACAGCATCTAAGACAGCGTGCAAAGCCACGTCAACAGGAGGATTCTTTTCATCTCAGCAGCATTTTAGAGCTGTCTGACAAGATAAAAGACGCAGCAGAGTTTTTATGTTGCTGCTGTTGTATAGTTATTTTTTACTCTGTTTTCTAATTTAAGCCCCAATTTCCTGCCTAATGGTGCAATTAGAATCACTGAAGCTCATGTGCAAACGAGCCCTTCTCTTTAGATACAACTGAGAATGAAGGTGAGGCAAAGGAGAAATTGGATGGCCTGCACCTCTAATTGTCAATGCGGAACAGTGTCTACTTTTGAACCAAGCCAATGATGATGTCCTGGGAGGTGACAGGAACTCGGTGTGACTTCCTCAACACACTGAGAGCAACTTGCCAAGACCTGCAAACCCAACATCAATTTCTCAGTCCTAACATTGCTGAAGGCTTTTAGCTCTCTTGATAAGTGGGAGTCCTTGCCTGGGGACCAGGAGAACATCTGTCCCTGCCAGAATGGGCTACTCCCTGAGGTCAGGTGAAACCAATTTCCAGTAAGCCCCAGAGACTCCTTAGTCTTCCCCATGAGATCCCTTAAACATATCCGGGTGTGAGTTTGTTGACTCACTAGCTCTTCTTTAATGCTGTTTCATGCTTTCTTTCTAAATCATGCTTTAGTCTGGCCATGGAAGGTGAGGCTACAAAAAAAGGAAAGGTTTTGATAGCCATGATAGGGATCTACTGGAGGATATGATCAAAGACTTATTTGAATCCTAGAATAAATGGGTAATGTAGGGAAATAAAACAGTGAGGTTGCTTTGCTGTAGCAATGGTGGGTCTCCCCTGTTTAACTTCAAGCCAGTCATTTAACCTCTATGTTGTTGTTGTTGTTGTTAAGTGCCATCGAGTCGGTTCCGACCCATAGCGACCCTGTACAGGGTTTCCGAGGGTGTAAATCTTTATGGGAGTAGAAAGCCTCATCTTTCTCCCACGGAGCAGCTGGTAGTTTCGAACCACTGACCTTAAGGTTCGCAGCCCGATTCGTAACCACTACGCTACCAGAGCCTGTTTTTTTTTGTAAAACTAGGAATGATAATGTTACAAGGAATGGTGTGTTATGCAAATTGACAACTCCGAAATGGTAGAGTTTGCTGCTTTTAGACTCAGATCAGCATATTTGGTAGGGACAAAGATCCTGATAAAGATAAGCAACTTCAGCCCAAATCAGAACAACTAAAGAAGTGTATAGAGTAGTGTAGTGGTTATGAATTGGGCTGTGAACCACAAGGTCAGCAGTTCGAAACTATCAGCTGTTCCGTGGGAGAAAGATGAGGCTTTCTGCTCCCGTGAAGATTTATAGGCTTGGAAACCCTGTACAGGGTAGGGTCACTATGAGTTGGAACTGACTCCACAGCACATAATAACAACAACAACAGCACCCCTTCATAGGCAGTCCCCTTTCATCTTTTCTTCTGAAGTCCCTGCCCCATCCTTTCACAGGTCTGGTTCTCCTTTCTACCACTCATCTGTCAGTTTGTCATACTGTGGTGGCTTGTGTGTTACTGTGATTCTGGAAGCTATGCCACCGGTATTTTAAATACTAACAGGGCCACTCACAGTGGATAGTTTCAGATGAGCTTCCAGATGAAGCCAGACTATGAAAAGGGAGAGACAGACTACTTCCAAATATTTAGTCACTGAAAACCTTAGAATAACAGTGGAACACTGTCAGCACCAGAATATTGAATATTGAAACATGATGAAGAGCACCAGAATGGTGTCAGACACAGTGCCAGAAGATGAGCCCTTTGGGTTGGAAGGCATTCAAAATACAACTGGGGAAGTGCTGCCTCCTCAAAGTAGAGTTGATGGTGATGACACAAGTGGGATAGTCTTTGAGACCTTCATTTGCTGATAGGGCACAACTCAAAGTGAAGAGAAACAGCTGTAACATCCATTAACAATCAGAACATGGAATGTACAAAGTATGAATCTAGGATAACTGGAAATTGCCAAAAATGAAATGGACCACATAACCATCGATATCATAGGCATTATTAGCTCACTAATGCCTATGATATCGATGGTTATGTGGTCCATTTCATTTAATACAAACCAAGACTGGTGCTATCATCTACTGAGCTCCTTGTCTTGTTTTCTGACCTCTTCATTTGCATCTGGCTGACAAGAAACCTATTACTGAGTGTCTAGAAGGACCTGCCCATACTTGGCTCTGTCCCATTCCCTTCTTTCTTTTATGCCTCCCTGAGGTTCCAGTGGAAACCCTGAGTAATGCAAATGGTAAGAGCTTAGCTATTAACTGAAAGGTTGTGGTTCTAATCCATTAGAGGCATCCCAGAAGAAAGTCCTAGTGATCGGCTTTAGAAAAATCAACCACTGAAAACCAATTTTATTCTGATACACAAAACATGGAGGCTCCATGAATCAGAATCAATGGGATGACAGCTGGTTTGGGGAGGTTAAATGATTTGTTTGTAACTCGTAAAGACTATTTCAAACACCCCTCCCCACACATACACACACACACACATCAGGTAATGCACTGATCACTCAGATATGCACATTTTGCCTCTGTTGAAACAACATTGCAAATCCAGTTACTCTCCTCTCTCCTTCCTCCATCTCCCCTCAGAGGTACAGAAGTTACTCTGTATTATTTCCTCTGGTGTCTTTGTACTTCTATTCCTATGTACAAGCCCATCAACAATATGTTATTGTTGTTAAGTGCCATTGAGTCAATTTTAACTCAGGGGCCCTGTATAATGTTTTCAAGGCTGTAAATCTTTGCAGGAAAAGAAAGCCTTAACTTTCTCCCTCAGAACGATTGGTGGGTTTGAACCACCAACCTTGTGGTTCACAGTGCAGTGATTATCCTACAAAGCCACTGCACTGTCTTCAACAATGTAAACTAGAGTAATTTGTGTTTCTAAAAATTACTTTTTTGTTATCACATTGTACATACCAATTGCAACAGGCTTTTTTTTTTTTTTAACCCAACATTGTTTTCCAGATCTATCCATTTTGATTCATGAAAACTAGTTTTTTCTTTTGTTTTACTCCCAATGTATGCATAAACCACAATGTATCTATTCATCTGAGAAATATTTACGTTGTTTCCACTTTAATCCTATTACATATGTTGCAGCCATCAACATTAACTCCTTGGGCATAGCTCTGAGATTTGTTCCTAGTTAGACACCCAGAAGTAGAATTGTTGAATTGCAGAACATAAGTATCTCCAACTGTTCTCCATGTTTAGGGCTTCCAGCTGCTTCATTGTGAGGAGAATTTATATAAAAATCACCTGGAGATCTAGTTAAACTGTAGATCCTGATTCAGTATATTGTTATAATGATTCAGTATATCTAGGGTGAAAGGTAAATTCTCAGAGGGGATCAAACTAGAATGCAAACAGTCTATTTCTAGACTGTTCTCCAAAGGTGTGGTACCATTTTACATTCCAGAGGAGTCCTGACAGTATAGTGGGTGACGTGTTGGCCTGCTAAGCTCAAGATCAGTAGCTTGCATCTCCCAGCTGCTCTTTGGAAGAAAGAGGAGGCTTTCTGCTCTCATAAAGATTGACAGCCTCAGAAACCCTGTCCAGGGTCACTATGAGTCAGAATCGACTTGACTCCACCACCACCATGAGCAACAGGCAAGAGTTCAAATTTGCTACATCCTCAACACTGGACAGCATCAAGTGTTTAAAATGTACAATCCTACAGGGTATCAAATTCTTTTCCATTTTAAAATTTGTGCTCTGCTGCTTACTAGAAGGTTGTGTTTCTTTTTATGGTTATTGACTATTTGGGTTTCTGCTTCTATGACTTGATTACTCATATATTTTTGGCCTAGTTTGATATAATCTGTCTTTTCCTTATTGGTTTTGGAATCTAGTTGTCAGTTATATGGGTTGCAAATATTTTCTCTAGGCTTTTAACCCTTGATTTTAGTGTAGTTTTGCTTTTTTTTTTTTGTACAATTGTAGCTTTTTAGGTAGAATTTTTCTTTTTGCCATTTTTGGTATGACTTTTTATTTTTAATAGTTTTTTCTCAAAAACTGTTTATCTGACCATCATATAGCCACATCAGCACTGTCTTTCGTTAGCAACTGCTAGGTTTATCTTTCTCACCCTTTGATTTTCAACAATGCTGTGTCTTGTGTCTTAAAAATCTGCTATAATTGGGTAAGTTTAAAGTCCCATTTAGGAGCCTTTGACTTTGAGCTCTCTTGTTTTGTGCATGAACACTTAACTACTATTCTTACTGATACATTTTTACTAATTTCTTTATATGCCTTCAATCTACTGTGCATCTTATTTGCTTTATTGTTTTCCCCTTTCCCCCTGTGTGCTAGAACATTTTGTCTTTATTATTTCTCCCCATTTTTAGTAATTATCCTTAACTTTTCTTTTCCCTTTTAGTAGTTACCTTTAAGGACTTTTTCTGCAAAAGACCTTTTTTAAAGGATTAAAGAGCGAAGATGTTAGTTACTTTGTGAACTAAGGTGTACCTGACCCAAGCCACTGTATTTTCTATTGCCCCATATGCATGCGAAGTCTGAACAATGAAAAAGGAAGACTGAAGAACAATCAATGCCTTTCAATTGTAGTGTTGGCTAAGAATATTGACAGTACCGAGGACCACCAGAAGAATGAGCAAATCTCTCTTGGTAGAAATACAGACAGATGCTCTTTAAAAACAAGTACAGTGAGACTTCGTCTCATATACTTTGGACATGTTATCAAGAGGGACTAGTCCCTGGAAAAGGACATCATGCTCAGTAAAGTAGAGGGTCAGCAAAACCAGGAAGACCCTCAATAAGGTGGATTGCCCCAGTGACTGCGGCAGTGGGCTTAAATATAACAATGATTATGAAGATGTCCCAACACCAGGCATTGTTTTATTCTTTTGTACATAGAGTTGCTGTAAGTTAGATCTGACTCAATGGCGCTGAATAACAACAATAACAAAGTACTTAATATTTGCTGTTGACTTAACAGTAAGACTAAAGATAATAAAAAAGATTCGACTTTGCTCCCATATGACACAAAGCTTTTGAAGTGCTTTACTCTGAACATCCTACCTATCTTGCAAGCAATTATTACCTACAAATTAGTTCCAAGTTTTAATACTTTCAACTTTATAATCACCACCATCATCATATTACTAGGATGATTATTTTTACATTCAATTTCTGTTTAGATTTACTCATGTATTTGCCAGTTTCCTTTCTCATTCTTGGTTCTTCTATTCCCATACTTCTGTTTTGCTGTAATACTGCTTTTTCCTAATTGTATCTTTTGCTAGTTCTTTCCCTCATGGATGCTAAATCTTGATCTGTGTCTAAGACTCACACTGCAGCCCCCTCCCCTCCTTTCTGGGTAGCTTACGCCCATCTCTTTTATTTACTACTCTGTAGTTCTTTTTTAAATTCTGGCATCTAAACAGTGTTGTTTCTTTTCAGCTCAGTTGTCTACTTAAAATACTTCAATGTTCGGGCTGCTATCCTCAGGGTCAGCAGTTCGAAACTACCAGCTGTTCCGCGGGAGAAAAATGAGGCTTTCTGCTCCCGTAAAGATTTACAGCCTTGGAAACTCTGTTCAGGGTCGCTATGAGTTGGAACCGACTCCACGGCACGTAACAACAATGTTTTCTTTGTGTAGGGGTTGTTGTTGTTATGTGCTGTGGAGTCAGCTCCGACTCATAGTGACCCTGTACAGGGTTTCTGAGGCT
>NW_006408541.1:23110290-23110839 GCF_000296735.1 Chrysochloris asiatica | reverse complement strand
AAGCAGGAGAGGTAGAGGGTGTTTAATGGCCTCAGCAGAAGAGCTCTGTGACATTAGACAAGATTTTAGAGCCTTTTCACAAAAAGGAACAGAAAGTACAAATATTCAAAGGATGGATGCTCCATTTCAGGTTAATAAAATGTATCAGTGACTTCTTTCTAATATTTATATCACCATAAAACATAAATTACAAAATTTTACATTCTTATTCTTGACTGGTTATTAATTTGGATATCATTCTACTCAATTACATTATTGTATGCTTTTCAAATTATAGAACACATGCTGGTTATATAAGGGAAACCTGAATTATTCCCTCATCATACGTCAGGCCCCTGCTAACGATAACCAGTGTTATCAGCCTGGTGAATAGTTTTTCTTGCTATTTTCCTTCTAAGAAAACATAATACAATTATAGGAGGGGAAGTAAAAGAGTATTGTTACCAACTCATAGAAACTTTTATTTAAAAAAATCAAATAGTGAAACTATTATTTCTTGACAGCTACTCCATCTGGGCCTATACAGTATGTCTTTAACCCTTCCCTGAA
>NW_006408541.1:23102801-23109635 GCF_000296735.1 Chrysochloris asiatica | reverse complement strand
TTAATATGACCGAGACAAGCGTCTTATCGAGAGAACCTGTCTGCTACCCTGTACCAATCACAAAGACATGCTTAATCACATTTTGTTTGGAATAAACACATGCATATGAACTGGATCCCTAGTAGTAATTCTTTCTATTTACCCATGTAACTACATAAATATAGACAGTATATTTGTTTGTTTAGCCAAAATGGAATCAACTCGCTTTATCCAACTGAGATAATTTTGTTACCCAGAATTCCTTAGAATTGGTAGTTTGAGAGTTTTATCAGATGGACTTAATCTATCATTTATCAGAAATCCAAGTCACCCAATTGTTAGTCATTCTTGTCACTAAGTCTTCCTTCTCTAACCTTACCCTTTGGACTTGAGATTTAGCCCTGGTTTTTAGATGAATCCTTTATTCATGATCTGAAAGTTGCAGATTCCCAGGCAAAAACAAGAAAAAGAAAACTGGATTAGCATCTATTCTCATAAAAAAGGCCTGAAGCTTCATTTGGCTATTACAGGGTAACATGAATCCAAAGGTTATTAGGCTGCATAGTGACACTAAGTCTGGATCATATATAATTTGAAACCATAAATGTCTGGCTAAACTGTCTGTGATTGCTGTGGGTAAGGACAGACCCAGGGTTTATTTGTTCAGGAATAATCTAGGACAGTGATGTTCAACTGGCAGAACATCAAAAAGCACTTGGAAACATTTTCTGATTATATTTGTCTAACTTCAGACCTGAGCAGTGGCATGGATGGATTCTAATGATTAGTGAGTATTGAGACAGGGTACCTTGACTGACCATCAGAGACTGTTAGGGATCACTGGTTCTCAACTCAGTCCGTGGAGACATCTAGACCCAGTCATACTATTCAGCTCTAGATCTTAGAAGATCATGAGTTCAGCCCCATTTTTTGTCACTTATTGGTTGCATGGCCTTGAGCCAAATATTTGCCTCCTCTGAATCTTGGTTTTCTCATCTGTAATCATATAGATTTTTGATTCATGATCTTTCACATGGTGATTGTTAGGATCAAAAGTTAAAATGTCCTTGTAAGAATTGTTGTTGTTGTTTGGTGACTTATAAGGTTCTTGAGAAATGTTGAGCATGAAGTCACTTATAGGCCTAAGATTTTTTGGTTCACTAAATAATCCGTTGACTGTTTCCACCATTTGGACTTGTGAATCTAGTTTAAAAAAAAAAAAAGTGTTAAAGATCATTGTAAATGTTTTGATTTTCTGAAATGCCTCCTTCAGAAGCCTTCAGAAGTCAGTAATTTTGACCTGACTTAGCAAAGTGACTTAAACAGTGAAGGTAATTATTCAGACCACTGTGGCTTCTGGGTTATTTCCCATCCCCTAGAAATATCCAAATAATTTAACTCAATAGCAATTTTGAGTTAAAGTTATCTACATGATTGGAGCAAGTCCTTCCTCCTCTGATACAAACAAGGAGCATCTAAAAAAGAATTCCGACCTTTGAATTGGGGTCTATATAAAAGACTGTAAATAGTAAGAGTAAACCTGCCTTTGTAAATGGTGTAGTCTCATAGTCAAACTCTTTAAATATTATGAAAGAGGGTAAAAAACCATGAAAATTTAAATATCATTGTGAGAATGCTGTATTTTGACATACCATATAATTTTAACACACCAAATATTTTTTAGAGTAACAATTATATTCTTCACTGAGGCATAAGATCCCCTGAGTGTGTGTGTATATTTCTCAAGAGGTTGTTGCCATAGCATTTGGACGATGTGATCAGACAACTCCCAGGAGGTGATCCTTTCAAAACTAGATGATGTCCAGCATTATCAACATCGACACAACTAGAAGAAAATACCCAAAAATTAAATCTGGCCCTTTCTATGTTCTTATGAAAGAGATTTCACCTTTGGTCCTCTTTATCTATGTAAAAATTCCCACCATTCTCTTGAAAAAATAAAATACTTTACATGAATAAATGGTATATCTCTCTTTTGTTACAAATTGACTCACAATTGTAAATTAACCTTAAGATAAGTGAACAAAACCATTAGTTCATTATTGTTTTAAGAGACAGTTTTTAATGCCATAAAAAAATAGCATAAGTTGGGTGGATTTAATAACAGAAATATAGTGTCTCACACTTTTGGAGGCTAGATGTTCAAACCAGGGTGTTGGTGTGTTGACTCCCACTGGTCTCTGAGAAAGAAACGGTTCCATCTCTCTCTCCTTGCTGTATTGGCTCCAAGAAATTTTTGGTGTTGCCTGGATTTTAGCTGAATTGATCCACGTCTGTGTTTCTTCTCTATTTAAAAGGACTCTCCTCAGACACAATTAGAGTTCACCCTACTCTAGTGTGAATCCATTTTAACTTCACTGATAACATCTTCATAGACCTGGTTTCAAATCAGGTCATTGTAAAAATGACATGGGGCAATGCCTGACCTCCTCTACCATCCTAAGGGGAAGAAGAAGAAATCATTATCAAGGCTGATTTATATGAAGTAGATGTCAGACATGCCTCCACCTCCAGCCTTTTTACCAACCATCTCTCCCACGATGCTCTCTACTTTTCTGCTGGGTTTGATAATTCATTGCAGTAGCCAGACAGACTTCATAAACCATATTCACAGTTATGAGTTTATTAGGGAAGTAGCAGGTTACGGTTCAGGATCAGAAATAACTCAGATGCAGTTTTAAAATAAGGACAGCCTCTTGCAGACATACCTACAGGCATGGCTCTCTCTAGTCCTTGACCTTTTTAGCTGTGTGGACTCTAGGCCTCTACTCTACTCAGGAAATTGTTGCAACGTTCTTTTAGCTCTGCCAATCAAGTGCCCAGAGGCATCTCACCATGTCAAGAATCAGCCCAAAGGCACTCAGCTCTAGTCCCATGGGTTAGCGAACTTAACTCTCACAGGCACCCAGGAGAACCCAGTCCACTGACAAGCCTCTGCCAGAAAGTGCTCATCTTTCTTACTCTGTGACACTTAAAGTCCACTGTCCTGTCTCTTGCCAGTCTCCTGGTTCTGCTGCTTCTGCTGCCACCATTTCTCTGTCACTGCTACCAACTGTCACTTGCTATCTCTTGTGTCATAGCTCTCTGTTTCCCAGATCAAGGAGGTTTACCGCAAAGTTCTCAGGGACATCTTCTTTCATGATGGCAGTGAGATCCCCTTTTATGCCTCTGTTGTTATTGTTGTCAGGTGCCATCGAGTAGGAACTGACTCATAGCGACCCCATGCACAGCAGAACGAAACAATGTCCGATCCTGGGACAACCTCACTACCGCTGCCACACTTGACGCCATCAATGATGCCACCTGGCCGATCCATCTCGTTAGGGGTCTTCCTCTTTTTCTCTGACCCTCCACCTTAGCTAGCATGACATCCTTCTCTAGCGACTGTTCTCTCCGGACAATGTGTCCAAAGTATGAGAGACGAAGCCTAGCCATCCTGGCCTCTAAGGAGCACTCTGGCTGCACTTCTTCCAAAACAGATCTATTGGTTCTTTTGGCAGTCCATGGCACTTTCAGTATTCTGCCTCTAGAATGACTAATTTTAAGGCTGCAGGAATACAAAACTGAAAATTTTACATTAGGGTTCCATGTACCTGTTTTGCCTGTTTACACCCTACAAGACACCACTTGTTAGTTTATCATGGTGTGGTGTGGTGACTTATGTGTTGCTATGATACTGGAGGCTAGGTCACTGGTATTTTAAATACTAACAGGGTCATCTAAAGGAGCTCTGGTAACATAGTGGTTACGAATTGGGCTGCGAACCTTAAGGTCCACAGTTCAAAACCACCAGCTGTTCCATGGGATAAAAATGAGGCTTTCTGCTCCTGTAAAGGTTTATAGCCCCAGAAACCCTGTAAAGGGTCACTATGAGTTGGAACGGACTCTACAGCATATAGCAACAACAACAAGGGTCGTCTATGGTATATGGGTTTTAGTGGAGCTTCCAGACTAGAGAGATAAGGAAGAAGAAAAGATGAACCACTTCTGAATGGTTAGCCACTGTACACCTTATTAAAAGTAGTGAAACATTGTTAGATATATACTGGAAGATGAGCCTCTCAGGTTGGAAGTCACTTAAAATACAACCGAGTAAGAATGGCCTCCTCAAAGTAGAGTTGACTTTAATGAAGTGATTGGAGCAAAGCTTTCGGGACCTTCATTTGTTGATGTGGCACAAGTCAAAATGGGAAGAAACAACTGCAAACATCCATTATAATAAGAACATGAAATAGAAGGAAGTATGAGTCTAGGAAAATTGGAAGTCATCAAAAATGAAATGGAATGGATAAAGATCTATATCCTAGGCATTAGTGATCTGAAATGGACTGGCATTGGCTATTTTGAATCAGATAATTATATGATTTACTATTCCGGGAATGAAAAATTGCAGAGTAATGGCATCATTTTCATCTTCAAAATTTATCTAGAAATATAGTTGTGCTGATTATGATAGAATAATATCCATACAAGGAAGACCAGTTACCACTGTTACTCAGATTTATGCACCAAACACTAAAACCAGTGAAGATGAAACTGAAGAACTCTACCAACTTCTTTAGTCTGAAATTGACCAAACGTGCAATACATTGATAATTACTGGTGACTGGAATGTGAACATTAGAAACAAAGAGGAAGGATCCCTAACTGGAAAATACAGTCTTTGTGATAGAAATTATGCTGGAGATCACATGATAGAATTTTGTAAAACTAACAACTTACTCATTTCAAATACTTTATTTTTTCAACAACATAAAAGACAACTATATGTGTGGACCTTACCACATGGAATACACAGGAATCAAATTGACTCTATCTGTGGAAAGAGATGATGGAGCTCAATATTATTAGCCAAAACAGGGCCAGAGTCAAACTGTGGAACAGACCATCAATTGCTCACATACAAGTTCAAGCTGAAGCTGAAGAAAATGAAAACAAGTCCTTGAGAGCTAAAATATGACCTTGAACATATCCCTCCTGAATTCAGAGATCATCTCAAAAACAGATTTGATGCATAAGACACTAATGAGTAATGGCCAAAAGAATTGTGGGATGACATCAAGAACATCATCCACAAAGAAAGCAAAAGCTCATTAAAAAGACAGGAAAAAAAGAAAGAAAAATCCCAAAATGGATGTCAGAAGAGACTCAAAAACTTGATTTTCAGTGTAGAGAAGCTAAAACATTTGGAAGAAATGATGACATAGAAAAAGAAAAAAAACTGAAGAGAAAATTACAAAGGGCAACACAAGAAGGCAAAGTCACGTATTATAATGAAATGTGCAAAGACCTGGAGTTAGAAAACCAAAAAGAAAGAACATTCTCAGCATTTCTCAGGCTGTAAGAATTGAAGAAACAATTTTCACCTTGTCTTGCAATATTGAAAGCAAAATGCAGTCCTGGTGTAATGCTGTAGCATAAGTACTGCACTGAGAGGAAGGTCCTAGGAAACCCTGTACAGTGTTATGAATCAGAACGGACTCATCGACATTTAACAACAACAACAGCATGGCAAAACCATTGAATCATGCAGGAAGCATCAAAAGATGGAAGGCATACACAAAGCCACTGTACCAAAAAGAAATGGTTGATGCTCAACCATTTCAAGAGATAGCATATGATCAAGAACCAGTGGTATTCAAGGAAGAAGTCCAAGTTTCATTGAAGACATTGGCAAAAACCCCCAAAGTCCAGGAATTGATGTAATACAAACAGAAATGCTTCAACAAATGGATGCAGTGCTGCAGGGATTCACTTGTCTATGCTAAGAAATTTGGAAGATAGTTATCTGGCAAATTGATTGGAGGAGATCTATATTTGTTCCCATTCAAAAGAAAGATGAACAAATGGTATGGGAAAATAATCAAACCATTTCAATAGTATCACATTCAAGTAATATTTTGATGAAGATACTTAAAAAATGGTTGCAGTAGTATATCTACAGGGAGCTGCCAGAAATTCAAGCTGTATTCAGCAGCTGTTGAACAAAGGATATCATTGCTGACATCAGATAGATCTTGGCTGAAAGCAGACAATATCTGAGAGATGCTTACTTGTGCTTTATTGACAATGCAAAGCCATTTTGATTGTGTGGATTATAACAAAGTATGGATAGCATGTGGAAAACTGGAGAAGAATCGATGCATTTGAATTATGGTGGTGGGGAAGAATATTGAAGGTACCACAGACTGCCAGAACAAACAAATCTATCTTGGAAGAAATACAACCAGAATGCTCCTTAGAAGCTCCTGTGATGTCTAAAGAATTGGATATGCTGTCACGAGGGAATAGTCCCTGGGGAATATCATGCTTGGTAAAATAGAGGATCAACAAAAAAGAGGAAGACCCTCCAACAAGATAGACTGACAGTAGCAATAGACTCAAACGTAACAACAATTGTGAAGATGGTATAGGACCAGTCAGTGTTTCATTCTGTTGTGCACAGGGTTGCTATGAGTTGGAATTGAACCGATGATACCTAACAACAACAACTCCATAATGGTGCCATGCCCCTTTTTTGTATTATTAGCAAGTTATTCAACCCCATGGATGGGCCACAAACACCTCACATTTGGGTAGCCTACCCAGTCCTGGTGTGGTGCTATAGGATAAGCACTGAACTGCTAACATCAAGGTTGGTAGTTCAAACCCACCCGCCTCTCCTTGGAAACCCTATACAAGTCTCTATAAGTTGAAACCAACTTGGTAGCACTTAACAACAACTCAATAATTTGGTGGAAATTACAAAGACTCTGTAAAAAAGTGCCATATTAAATCATTTGTAGCAACAGATTCACAGGTACTAGAGATTAATCTTCAACATCTTTTGGGGGG
>NW_006408541.1:23100146-23101211 GCF_000296735.1 Chrysochloris asiatica | reverse complement strand
TTTTTTTTTTGCAGTTGCTGTTTTATGCTCCCCCTTTTAACTTTGTGGGTCTCAGTCTAGAACCAGATGGCTTCACTGGTGAGTTCTACCAGACATTCAGGGAAGAGCTGTCACCAATTTTACTCAAACTATTACAGAAGATAGAGGAGGATGGGAAACTTCCTAATACATTTTATGAAGCAAGCACAACACTCGCACCAAAACCAGGGAAGGATGTCAATAAGAAAGAAAATTATAGACCAATATCCCTCATGAACATAGATGCAAAAATTCTCAACAAAATTCTAGCCAATAGAATGCAGTAGAACATCAAAAAGATAATACATCATGATCAAGTGGGATTAATATCAGAGATGCAAGGATGGGTCAACATTAGAAAAACAATCAACATAATCCACCATATAAATAATAAAAAAGAAAAAAAAACCACATGATAATATTGATTGATGCAGAAAAGGCATTTAACAAAACCCAACATCCATTCCTGATAAAAACACTTACCAAATTAGGAATTAAGGGAATTCCTCAACATAATTAAGAGCATATATACAAAACCAACAGCCCACATTACAGTAAATGGAGAGAAACTGAAACCTTCCCTCTGTGAACAGGAACCAGACAAGGATGACCTTTGTCACCACTCCTATTCAATAATGTGCTGAAAATCTTAGAAAGAGCTATACAGCAAGACAGGGAAATTAAAGGCATCCAAATTGGTAAAGAGGAAGTAAAATTCTCACTATTTTCAGACGATAAGATCCTATACGTAGAAAACCCCAAAGACTCAGTAAAACAGCTACTAGACCTCATTGGAAGATTCAGCAAAGTGACAGGATATAAGATCAACATGCAAAAGTCAGTTGGATTACTCTATACTAAAAACGACAGCACTGAAAAGGACATTGGGAAAGTAATACCATTTACAAAAGCCACCCAAAGGATGAAATATCTAGGAATAAATGTAACCAGAGAAATAAAAGACTTATACAAAGAAAACTACAAAACACTACTACAAGAAACCAAAAGAGACCTACAAAAATGGAAGAATGTACCATGCTCCTGGAT
>NW_006408541.1:23066497-23067445 GCF_000296735.1 Chrysochloris asiatica | reverse complement strand
ATTATAAACATTATATAGGAAGGAAAGAGACCCAGGATAAGGAAAGCATTGCTTAAGAAGAATAAGGTTGTAAACCTCTCACTCCCTGACTTCAGCATTTATTACACAGATACAGTGGTCAAAACAGCTTGGTACTACTACAATGAAAGATACATTGATCAATGGAACAGAATTGAGAATCCAAAAATTAACCCATCCATTTACAGTCAACTGATTTTTGACAAAGTACCTAAATATATCGCATGGGGAGGTGATAGTCTGTTTAACAGACGGTGCTGGCAGAACTGGAAAGCAATATGCAAAAGATTGAAACCAGACCTTTACCTCAGGCCTATAGAAAAACAACTCAACATGAATTAAAGACCTAAATGTGAATCCCCAAATTATGAAGGCTATCAATGAAAAAATAGGAACAATACAGACTACCAAACATTTTGAAAGCTACACAAACAATAGTAGACAAAATACATGATTGGGACATATTAAAAATTAAAAACTTATGTGCATCAAAAGACTTCACCAAAAGAGTAAAAAGGGAACCCACAAAGTGGGAAAAAATCTTTTGCAATGACACATCAGACAAGGGACTCATTTCTAAAATATATAGGAAACTACAACACGTCTACAAGAAAAAGACAAATAACCCAATTTAAAAATGGGCACAGGACATGAACAGACACTTCACCAATGAGGAAATCCAGGCAGCCAACAAACATATGAAGAAATGTTGAGAATCACTAGCCATTAGAGAGATGCAAATCAAAATAACGAGATATCATCTCACACCAGCAATAACATCAAAGATAAAAAAAAGTATAGGGCAATAAATGCTGGTGAGGATGTGGAGAGACTGGGATGCTCCTGATTTGCTGGTTGGATTGCAAAATGGTCTAACCTCTCTGGAAAGCATTATGGCGCTTCCTCAGAAGGTTGGGAATAGAAATACCT
>NW_006408541.1:23038469-23065330 GCF_000296735.1 Chrysochloris asiatica | reverse complement strand
TTACCTTTAGCAAAACTTTACTCGCATGGGATATCAAAGAGATTGTCTGATGATTTCTGCATTCCGTTGGGTCACCTCTCTTTGGAATGGGCACAAATATGGATCTCTTCCAATAAGGTGGCCAGATAGTTGTCTTCCAAATTTCTTGGCAGAGATGTCTCTTTCATTCTATCTGGATGTGTGGAGCTACACAGTACTCTGGGGATTCATGGGATCGGAACAAGTATACAACACTAAAAACTTGACCATCCTATAATATTTAGCTGATGGGTTGCTTCTTCCAGGAAGGGGGTTTGGGTGGATCCTCTTCATTTCCAAGGTACCTTGTCATTACTCTGGTTTCTGTATATGTATTAAGACTGTGTCCCCTCATGCTCAAGAGTGGTATCTTGTTCACGTGGCTCTGTGGGCTAATGTGTCAGACTGCAAAGTCATTTGAACTGCAAGGTTAGTGATTCAAGCTCACCAGCTGCTCCTTGGAAACCCTATATAGGGTCACTATGGGTTGGAATCTACTTGATGGCACTTAACTACTACAACAACAACAACAGTGCAGACCAGAGCTTAGTAGAAGCCCTTATGAGTAGAAAGCCCTGGTGCCATCTTGAATACTTAACATCTTTTCATACCCTGCTTCCTTTCAGCCTCATAACTATCGGGTTGCCACTAATATTATTCTCATTTTACAGATAAGGAAACAGAGTCTCATAGGTGCTCAGTAACTTGCCCAAGACCACACACCTGGTAATAGGCAGAGATAGGTTTTGAACACTGGCAATTTATCTCCAGAACTCAGGTATGATATTGCTGTCTTGTACAGCAGAGAAAATGAAAGCATGAATCAATAAATGAACAAACTTATGTGTCATGTGGCCTTTCAGAGACTACTCAGCACTTAATGATATAATACACTTCAGTTTGAGCTTGGTCATGGTGAAGTTGTGTCAGCTTGACAGACCAAATCCTTGACATTTCCTTCCCCTCTAATAAGAAATTTGAATAGCCTGGAATTCTTTACCTGTGTTGATAAGTACAAATGTTAGTAAATAAACAATGCAATGGTTTCTTTCCCTTGAAACTGAGACTTTGCTGCCATAATTCTGCCCCACTATCAGTAAATTCAAGAAGCAGGTGGGGGATGAAGTGCTTTTTGAAAAACAGCCCAAAATAAATCTCTCAGGATAATTATCATCCAGAGTAAATTCCATAAATTTGATTTAATTGGCACCAGGAAAATAAAATAGGGAAGAAGAACATCCTTTTCATTAAAGTCATTGGGAAAGCTGAGAAACAGAAGCTGGAAACATCAGAATCATGGAGAGGCCAGGAACAGCTACCAAACAAATTTCAGATTCAGGATAGAAGAAAGAACCTGCATCTACTGGATTTCTTACATCTTCCAGATGCTGTGTGTACACTATCTAATATAACCTGTATTACAAACTTAAAAGGGAAGTCTTATTTCTTAATGTTTCTTTTAGTTATTACTGCATAACAAAGTGCCCCATAACTCAGTATCTTAGAAGAATAGTTTGTGATAACTTACATGTCTGAATGAGCTGGAGCTTGACTGTGGCTGGGATAGCTTAAACTTGGCTGGGATAGCTCTGATTTCACCAGAAGCCTTTGAGTTGCTGATGCAGCTCTTATCACATATCTCTATCTTCCTCCTCTTTTCACTCAGCTGGTCATGGTATGTTCATTCCGCTCATATATCACTGATCAAAGAAGTGGCATGGTCAGTCAGAATGAAAGGGTAGAGATGGACATTACCCATGTTGAGGCCACATCAATGGCATGAATGCAGGAAAGGGGAAAGAATTGAGGGCAATAATTCAATGTACCATAATTATTACTACTTCTGCTGTGTAAATGGGCAATCTGGGTTCAGGATTTGAACAACTTTCCCCAATCTCATAGCTAGTAAGTTGTAGATGAGGGATTCAAATCCAGGGTTTGGGCACAAAGGCCAGGCTTTCCCTCCATAGGGTTTTTAAAGTGAATCCTATGACTTTCAATGCCTTGACTCCATGGACTCCAATGTCCTAAAATTCACATCTCAGATGAATGAGACATTGGTGAGCTTAGATTCACGTGTTGGTTTTCGTTTTCCCATCCTTCCCACTTCACTTATGCCTTGGTGTTTCCTGGATTCTTTATTTTCAGTAAGACCAAGGAGAGCTACTATCTCTCCTGCCTCTTCCCTCACTACTGACCTTCTTCTCTTGATAGATCCTACCAAGCTTCCCCTGGCTCTCATGCTGCACAGGATTCCCAGTGTATTGATGCCTTGTGGGGACCATTCTAGGCTCTGCCTTGGGTCCTGGAGCTGTCCAGCAACTTAAACAACCCACCCTCAGCTGTAGGCAATGAAGGACTCAGGCGTGACAGACCTCATTTGATTCTGGCAGCGTCTGTTCTGACTTCCTTCCTCTAGAGCACTTGGAAACATTCATTGCATGGGGAACTCTTAGTAGCTGCAAGGAAACTCTCAGGGTTTACAAGCATTTTTCTATTTGCCACTCAATGTTGTTAAGTGCTGTCATGTCAGTTCCGATTCACAGCAACCCTGTAGAGGGTTTCCAAAGAGTAGCTGTGGGTTTGCCAACCATGCCGTCAGCAATCCAGTGCTAACTCTACAGCGCCATACCAGGACTCCTTGTCACCCTATACAGGGTCTCTGTGAGTTGGAACTGACTCAATGACAAAAACAACATGTTGAAATCAAGGGTTTGATGCAGAAATTCACAAAACCTCACGAGAGAATTAATAAAATATTTGTGATGGTATGTTATACTTTATCATCCACTCTATAGGATTGAGGCAGGGTTACTGTGTTCATTCTATAAATGAAGACGCCAAGACTCAGAAGATACCTCTGATTCCATGACTATGTTGTTGTTGTTAAGTGTTGTCAAGTCGATTCCAACCCATAGCGACACTATATAGGGTTTCCGAGGAGCAGCTGGTGAGCTTGAACCGCCGACCTTGCAGTTCAAACGACTTTGCAGTTTGGCGCATTAACCCACAGCGCCACACCAGGACTCCTCCATGACCAGTTGTTGTTGTTGTTGTTGTTATGTGCCATGGAGTCAGTTCCAACTCACAGTGACCCTGTAGAGGGTTTCCAAGGTTGTAAATATTTACAGGAGCAGAAAGCCTCATCTTTCTCCCACAAAACAGCTGGTAGTTTCGGACTGCTGACTGTGAGATTAGCAGCCCGGTTCGTAACCACTACACTCCCAGAGCTCCATGTCTATAGGATGATATTTAAAGAAGATGCAGAGTTATGGGCTTCTGATTTTTTTAAAATCCTTTAATTTGTTCTTTCAATAACTAGACTTTGATCAACTACTCAACCTAAACTTCTTTGAGGACACAGAGTGGAAAAGACATAGGTATAGCCCTAAAGACATTGCAGTTGTGTGTGTGAATATTTGATGAGGGCCAGATGAGAATATAAATAAGGACAATGGAAGGTAAAAAGTACTTACTCTGAGTTCCATCCATCCACTCATCTATCCATCTGTTAAACATACATATATTTGAAAAACGTGGCATCAGGATTGGAGGAAGACTCATTAACAACCTGCCATATGCAGATGACACAACCTTGATTTCTGAAAGGGAAGAGGACTTCAAATTCTTACTGATGAAGATCAAAGAGCATAGCCTTCCGTATGGGAAGCACCTCAATGTAAAGAAAACAAAAATCCTCACCACTGGACCAATAAATGGAGAAAAGATTGAAGTTGTCAAAGACTTCATTTTGCTTGGATCAACCATCAACACTCATGGAAGCAGTAGTCAAAAAATCAAGTGATATAAGCAGGAAAAATCCAAAACAAAAATGGCAGTCTGATTGGCTACTATAAGAACAAGAAACTTGTTTGCCAGGAGCCATCAAGGCAAGCAATCAAGTTCCTTCAGAATAAACCCTGGCCCCCAAGACTGAAACTTAAAAAGAACACATGAGCAACCATGTAAGTTTGCTGGTGACCATGTTGGTCTACTGGTGAGTGGAGGTGGAGGAAAGGCAGCAATGAAGATATGGGCTGAGTTTGACCACGTTCCACAGACTCCCATTGACCTGAAGATGAGAGAGAGAAGAGGAAGGGCTGGTTGGTCCAAAGTGTGGTGAGACCTGGGAATTCCTGAATCCATGGAAGAAAGAGGACATGGCCATGGAGGGCTAGATCTGAGAGTGAAGCATCCAGCTTATATGAAGTGAGGGGAGATGCACAAGAATGCCCAAACTTGCAGATAGTACCCATTTGACCTAGCCTCAATGGCTTGATGATCAGAACTCGACTAGAGGAAGATAAAAAAAAAAGAACATTTTTTGATAAAGGAAAGAAGTGTAAATTGCTACAATTTGATGAACTTGACCTATATTTATGGATGTATAATGCTAACTGACAGGGAAGGAGTCTTCACATCAAGTATCAATCCTATCGCCTCTGTATACAGGGTTGATAAAGATGGGCAATATAGATATTGGCTATCTAAAATTGGGGTGAGGGGGGCTATTAAGGTACAAAGTGACTGGCTTACAAGTTTTCAAGAGGGAGTTTAGTTTAAGAATGTGTGGGGCGAGGTAGAGTCCCCACTGAATAGTTTTCATCTTGTCTAGACAGGTCTGATGAAATGAGATGGGGATAAGATTCTTAAGATTCAATAGTGAGTCATTGTTATCATGACTAATTGCAGCTGTCACAACTGTAAAGGTAGAAGTTCTGTAACAAAAAGGGGGGAGTAGTTAATCTTATAGTCTAGGAACAGAGGACCCTAGGACCATCAAGGGAAAAGAGCATGAACAGAATGTGGGATCCTATTCAGAGAAGCAGTGACACCAGAGATGAGGACATGGAGAAAGGGAGCAGCTGAGGATTCTAGACTCATGGAAAGAGAAAGACTGTGTGCTGGAGGCCAGGAGGCAGGCTTGCAGAAGGTGCCCTTTGGTTGTTTAAATGATTATATATTTCTGAATGTTTTTGTGTATATCCCTCCCCCCAAAAAAACAAAACAAAACAAAAACAGACGGAATAGTAGCAAATATTGTTGAATTATGATGCACAGAGGGGATTGTAATCATTGCAATGAAATGATGAGTGTAAAACTGATGTTCTCCCATGTAAACTATCACTCAATTCACAATAAAAACTTTTTTAAAAAAATAAAGAAATCAAAGGATGTATTGCCTTAGGTAAATCTGGTGCATAAGACCTCTTTAAAGTGTTGAAGAGTAAAAATATCAGTTTGAGAACCATGGTGCACCTGACTCTAGCCATGGTCTTTTCAATCACCTCATATGCATGTGGAAGTAGGGCAATAAATAAAGAAGATCTTAGAAGAACTGATGCATTTGAGTTATGACGTTTGAGGAGAATGTTAAAAATACCATGGATTGCCAAAAGAACAAACAAACGTGCATCAGAAGAAGTACAGCCAGAGTGCTCCTTGGAAGCCAGTATGGCCAGACTTCATCTCTTATACTTCAGATATATTATCAGGAGGGACCAGTCCCTGGACAAAGATATCATGTTTGGTAAAGTGGCGAGTCAGAGAAAAAGGGGAAGACCCCCGCCCCCCCCCAATGAGATGGATTGGCACAATGGCAGCAGCAACGGGCTCAGGCGTAACAAAAATTGTGAGGTTGGTGCAGGACCGGGAAGTGTTTCGGCCTGTTGTACATAGGGTCGCTATGAGTCAGTACTGACTCAATACCATGTAACAACACCACTGTGTGCTTAGCATACTGCTTGTCACTAGAAAGATAAAAGTAACTAAAGCAGATATGAATTCTGCCCAGTCTATAAAGGAGATAATATTTAAAGATGTGAACCAACACTGAAGCCCATAATTACAGATTTGTTGTTGTTATGTGCCATGGAGTTGGTTCTGACTCATAGGGTTTCCGAGGCTGTAAATCTTTAAGGGAGTAGAAAGCCTTATCTTTCTCCTGCAGAACAGCTGGTAGTTTCAAATTTCTGACTGTGAGATTAGCAGTCCCATAACCACTACGCTACCAGAGCTCCTTATAGTTACAGACTATGCTAGGTGATATACAAATTATGACACATGGCGAACTCATACACAAGGCAACAAAATAATGCCCCATCCTGTGCCATCTTTGTGACCAGTTATGGACTGGATCATTGTGACCCATTCAGTTTTCATTGACTATTTGGGGAAGAGTTCCAGGCCTTTCTTCCTATTCTGTTTTATTCTGTAGTACCCATTTAGCATATTAGTGGCATGCAATCCTCCACTGATAGATGTGTGGTGGCTGTACATGAAGCACACTAGCTGTAAATCTAGCCCAGGTCTCCCACATGGAAGGAGAGAATACTATGACTGAACTACCAATGGCCCCAGACAAATATATTGTTAAGTGCCATTTAGTCAGTTCCTAATCATAACGACCCTGCATAGGGCTTCTGAGACTGTAATTCTTTATGAGAGCAGACATACTCATCTTTCACCCCCCTAATGCCTGGTAGACTCCAGCTAAATGACCTTGAGGTTAGTAGCCCAATGTGTAACCCCACTATGCTACCATGGCTGCTCCCTGAAAACATGACAGAGCCTGTAATACCATTCCTGTCACTAGATGGCGCCCATCCGCTAGTGAGGTGCTTTGCCGCAGGGTAGGCAGAGAGGGAATTATACCAGAGATTGCTGTTGTTGTTGTTGTTGTTAAGTGCCATCGAGTCGGAGATTGCTGTAGTAGAGAAAAAAAAAAATCTGAAAATAATTCAAATGCCAGAAGGTGTGTGCTTGTGTTTGTGCGCACAGGTGCACACACATCCATCCATCCACACACACAGAACAGTTATTATATTCCAGGCACAGTTTAAGGCAGAGATGTGCTGGTAAATGTTTAACAATGGGCTTTGAGATGAAGAAGAAAAAAGCCCTGATTTGTAGCACTTGTTGATTTCCATCGTGAAATACTCGCATCCTGGCTGATTTCAAACTACTAATGTGCCATCAATCTGTTCACAGAGCTCCTATCATTGAATAATTGTCTCTCAAGCGGATACAAGCCTGCTTCAGCACACGATTGGCTTAAGGTCTTTTATTTTCCTTGTTCACTTGTGAAGTATGAGATTAAAAATAAAGGGTGATGATAATAATGACTACTAACATTTGCTGGGCAATTAGAACCTTCAGACATGTTGCTAAGTGTTTTGCACATAGTACCTGTTTGCAGTCTGCACAGCTTTATAGGATACAAGTGCCAACTCAACTTTGCAGATGAGTAAATTGAGGCTTAAAGAAGGTTAGTAATTGACTCAAGTGACATCACCAGAATTCAACTCATGCAGCTTGACTGCTGAGGTCAGGCAGTTAACCTGACCAGACTATAGTGCAGCTGCTGTGTGGGCAGGTGTAGGCATTTAAATCTGTTTGCCAGCTAAGAAAACAGGTCCAAGTAAGTGGCATGACTCCCCTAAGATCAGAGAGCTGGTCACACTGGGACTAGAGCCCAGGGTTTCTTGACTTTATTGTCTATGTTCTTTTCAAATGCTGCAAGATTGGCCAGTTAGCTAAGGTTAACCAGTTGTTCCCATATGAGGTGAGTTTGAGGAGGGATTTGAATTAGTAAAGGAATTAGATGAATTAGAAATGTATTCTTTTTGGGGGGGTAAAAAAGGTGTCATAGAGTAGACTCTGATGCATGTTGAACCCAAGTATATCAGAGTAGAACTTCACTTCATAGGGTTTTCAAAGACTGCCAGACATTTATTCTGAGGCACCACTGGGTAGACTTGCCACTGCAGTCTTTTGAGCAGTGAACATATGAACTGTTCGTATAACCCAGTGATCTGAGTATCTGCTATACCAATATTATACCTGACATTGTGGTTGTGTGCCACCTAGTTGCTTCTGACTCATAATGACCCTGTATAGGGTTTCTGAGGTTGTAAATCTTTATGGGAGCTGAAAGTCTCATCTTTCTCCCCTGGAACAACTTGTAGATTTGAACTGCTGATCTTGTAGTTAGCAGCCCAGCTCTTAATCCACTAAGCTACCAGGGTTCCTTATACATGAAAAGTTATATGTTAAATACCGAGTTGGTTCCAACTCATAGCAACACTCTTCAAGGTTTCCAAGGAGTGATTGGTAAGTTTGTACCACTGACCTTGTGATTCTAACTGACCTTTAAGTCCAGTGTGTATCCTACAGTGCCAAATATCCTGATGTGGAGCTGTAGGTTAAGCACTGAACTGTTAACTACAAAGTTGGCAGTTTAAGCCCATCAGCTGCTCCTTGGAAACCCTATACAGGGTTTCTATGAGTTGAAACTGACTTGATGGCACTTAGCAACAACAACAGCAACAAATGGCACATGTTTGGGATTCTAGAAATCTGTTTTCCATTCCCTAACACTGACATATAGGATCTCAGTTCTCCCTCAAAGCATATTTAGTGTTATACTAAGTATAGTTTTAATGAGAATGGTTTTCCACCCCAACAATGGATGAGAACGTGTAATGGGTTTGCAAGGGCCTCAGTGGTCTTCATGAGAATCTCAAGTATTGGGGATAGTCAAGAATGTTGGTCCACGCCATGTCTACCAAACTCCTGTTCTCTAGACCCATTTCCAGCAGGGGTTGACTGAGCACAGACTCTGAGTAGACCTGGAGCCAGATTTTATCTTCCAAAAAATAAATGTTGGTTATGTATGAAAACTCTTCATTTGGGGCATAGAAACTCTTAGAATTACTACCAGAAAAATTGACCTCACACCCACCTTCCTGTTATTCTGTTACAGGTTAAGGCCCCAGGGATATTTATGGGACAACAAATTCTAAACGTCCTGATTTCCCCTAATGTTCATCATGGTGAGATTTTCTAGGGTCTCATTGATCAGAAATCACTTGTCTGGCAATCTCAGTTTCCTAGAACACACCACAGAATGAAGGTAAAAACCAAACAATACCCCTGCTCTACCACCAGTACGCACATACAAATTCATATTTGTGGTAAATTACTCATTGCTGCTGAGTTCATTATAACTCATAGCGAGCAACTCCATGGGACAGAGCAGTCTTGTTCCACTGGGTTTCCAAGGCTGTAATCTTCATAGAAGCAGATTGCCACAGCTTTCTTCCATTAAGTGGCTGGTGAGTTTGAATCATGGGTCCTTGGATCAGCAACTGAGCACTCTAACCACTGGGCCACTAAGAAAAAATAGATTCACCACTTTGGGGCAAAATTGATATTGTCAAATTCATGGATTCCCAACAGGTATATTAACTTACTCATAGTAGAGGACCTCAGTTCTTTCTCAGAACAACTAAATCTCACAGAACCTATAGTTTTAATGAGAATGATGATCTGGTTTCCCATTCCAGAGGAAATTAAAGCAATGAATGAGAAGGCAGAGTGGGTCCAAACTTCCTAAGAGTAAATTCATTGAAAGCATCTAGAAGGATCTGCTTTGGCTTGATAGCAGAGAGAAGGTGAAGAGTAATTTCAGAAGTGGAGTGTTTGGAGCCATTTGAAGAAACAGCAGAAAACTCCCACTTGATTGGATCTATGGGTTTTGCTGTATCTTGGCAGATCTCATGCATACAATAAACTCATTGGAATCACCTGGAAAAGTTTAAATGGTGCTGAAGAAGGCAGGATATTGGTCAACTCATTTTAGAAACATTTTTTTTCCAAAGTACTTGCCTTTTTTTGTGTGCTTGCCATTTTTTGTCTCTGAAAGAGATATATGCTGTCATATGGAAATTTTATGTGCATTGAAAAATTCCTTCCCTGGCAGGGTCATATGACTGGGGCATTGCTGTTGGATCATCCGCTCATTTTGATTAGTTGTAAAAGGTGACAACCTTCAGTGGGAAAGAGTAGTTTTTAAAAATCTCTTCTAAAACTCTTCTTATTCTTTGGTTGTGAAATTTGACATGCAAATTCCACTTCCTCCCTCCCTTTATGAATTCGTATTCTTTGATTAGGACCCTTTTCAGGTCACATCTTCACTGAGGCAGTTTGATTCTAAAAATTTCTCCGTCCCCCTGGGAAGCCCATCTATGTATCTTCCTTCTGCCACCTCATCTTGACTACGGAGCCTCAGCACTTTGATCTGACCCATGTCCTCACTGAAGATCTCTATGAGGCACCATCCTTTAGCCAAGTGAATTAACGACTCTCTTCTCTGCTACACGTCCCCTTCCCATCATCTGTGATCGTCTGCTGTCTGAGGAACAAAGTTCTGCAAAGAAGAATGCTATCTTCCCCCAATCTGTGCCTCTGGAAGTTAGGAGAATGTCTGTGGCAGCCACGTAGAAGAGTTGCTCTCTTCAGGGACATTTGGATGCTCTATGGCATTCAGATTGACGTCAACTTTCCCTGATGATTCTTCTAGTCAAAGACTGAGCGATGCAAGATTACTGGAGTTGTGCCATTTCTGTCCAGTGTGCATCTCCTCCAATGGATAGCCTGGCAGAGACTATGGCCAAACTGCACTGCAGTCTGAACTCCTCCTCAATCATCCTTCCTTGATGGATGCCAGACCTGCAATTCTATGTGAGCCCTCTCTCCATCTACTCTTGCTCTTTTGCCTTCACAGGCTAGGAATGCAGGGTTAGTTAAGAAATAGTCCTTTCCTTCAAGGTGGGGGCTAATTCAGCTCCTCATTTTACAGATGGCAAGCCAATCTGATGGCAACGTTCCTCAGCAGAGTCATCATGAAGAGGAAAATCTAAGAAACTAATGTATAGGGACAGCAAAGGATTTCCTCAAGATGGACAGGTGTGGATCCAATCTGAGCCTTTATAGGCCCCACTGGGTTTTGTGTCTGAGACAATTCATGATGGCATAGAATCAGATAAACCCAGCCCTAACAGGTAGTTCAAGATTTCCATGGCTAATTAACATCCTCAAAAAGATGTTGCTGTGTGCTGATACCATTCAGTCCCTGAGCAGGAACATACTCCTTATTTTACTGCTGATTTCTCCCTATGAAGGGTATAAGAATTGTAGTAAGTTGAGAATGACTACTTTGCAATAAACTGTGCTCATGCAGACTTTGTATCAGATTTGTTCAATGCAGTAAGACATTTGTATCTTGACTGGTGCTTCCATGGGTGCTGATTGTGGATCCAAGTAAAATGAAATCCTTTTCTGTATTTATCATGATGTTGTCTATTGGTCCAGTTGTGAAGATTGTTGTTTTCCTTGTACTGAGGTAAAATTCATATCAAGGCTGTATTCTTTGATCTTCATCAGTAAGTCCTTCAAGTCCTCTTCATTTTTTGGCAAGCAAGCAAAGTTGTGTCATCTGCATTTTGCAGGTTGTTTATGGGTCTTCCTCCAATACTGATGCCACATTCTTCTTCATATAGTTCAGCTTCTTAGATTATTTGTTTAGCATACAGATTGAATAAGTATGGTGAAAGAATGCACTGCTAACACACACCTTTCCTAATTTTAAACCATTTAGTATCCCCTTGTTCTATTTGAATGACTGCCTCTTGGTTTACGTACACGTTCAACATGAGTACAATGACGTGTTCTAGAATCCCCATTCTTTGAAATATTGCTATCATCTACACAGTAAAATACTTTTGTACAGTTCATAAAACACAAATAGCATCTTTCTAGTGTTTTCTGGTTTTATCTAAGATCCATCTGATGTCAGCAATGATATCTCTCATTCTACATCCTCTTCCAAATCCAACTTGAATTAATGGCAACTTCCTGTCACTATACTGCTGCAACACTTGTTAAATTATCTTCAGCAAAAATTTACTTGTGTGTGATATTAATGATATTGTTTCATAATTTTCTAATTCTGTTTGGTCACCTTCCTTTGGAATGCATCTTTTCCAGTCAGTTGGCCAGGTCTTCCAAATTTCTTGGCAGTGCTGCATCAGTTTATTAAAAACTTACAATTTGTATTCTGTTAATTCTTGGAACCTTGGTTTTCACCTGTGTCTTCAGTGCATCTTGGACTTTTTCCTTCAATACTATCGGCTTTTTATTATACTTCCTGAAATGGTTGCACATCACCCAGTTCTTTTTGTTGTATTCTGTGTAATCCTTCCATCTTCTTTTTTTTTATGTTCAAAGGTATTCATTGAGGCACTCTTTGTAACAGAGAAAGATTGAAATAACATGTTATTAACATGATACTGTTTAAGTACTCAGTTAATGTGATCAAATAAACAAGAAAGTGGAATAATGATCAAGTAAACAATAATATGTAACAATTTCCAAGGTTGTTAAAAGAAAAAAGCAAAGAGTGGAGCATTGTGTAATATATGTTAATTATACAAAGTTTTTACATGTATCAACTATGTCTGTACAGTCAAAGAATATTTCTGGAAAAATACATAAGAAACTAGTAATAACAGTTGCTTCTGGGATCAAGAACTCTGTAGCTGTGATGGTCACAAACAGGAAGCTCACTTATTT
Source organism: Chrysochloris asiatica (assembly GCF_000296735.1). Taxonomy (NCBI): domain Eukaryota; kingdom Metazoa; phylum Chordata; class Mammalia; order Afrosoricida; family Chrysochloridae; genus Chrysochloris; species Chrysochloris asiatica. The sequence continues at coordinate 23,052,898 of NW_006408541.1, read as the reverse complement.
TCTAGTGTATTCTCTTGTGAATATTTTAGATTTTTGTATTCTATTCATAATTATAAATAAAAGGTTAAAAAACAATACTTTAAAACCCAAACACCATCTCTAGGCCTTAAAAATGATAAATTCTGTCAGGCAGAGAGAAGAGCCAGAGAACACCCCATTGTTTGCATAAAAGGAGATGCTCACTGCTTTATAAAACCAAACCAAAACAAACCTACTGCCACCGAGTCAATTCTGACTTATACTGACGACCTGCAGGGTTCCTGAGGCTGTACATTTTTACAGGATAGAAAGCATCATCCTTCTCCCACTTCCATCTTCTTTTGATGCTTCTTGCATCATTCAATATTTTCCCCAAAGAATCCTTCCATATTGGAAATTTAGACTTGAATTTTATCTTCAGCTCTTTCAGTTTGAGAAATGCTGAGCATGCTATTCCCTTTTGGATTTCCAACTCCAGACCTCATTATATACTTGACTTTATCTTCTCAGGCAGTTCTGTGGAATGTTCTATTCAGCTCTATTGCCTCATCATTTCTTTATTTTTTGTTCAAGAGCAAGTTTCAGAATTTCCTCAGGCATTCACTTTGTTCTATTTTTTTAATTTCCTGTATTTTTAATTATCCTTTTCTTTTTTCATGTACGATGTTCTTGATGTCATCCCATGACTCCTTTCTTTGGTCTTCTATCTTTAGTGTTCAATACATCAAATCTGTTCTTGAATAGGCTCTAAATTCAGGTTGGATATACTCAAGATTGTATTTTGGCTCTTGTGGACTTGTTTTAATTGTCCTCAGCTTTATCCTGAACTTGCATATGAACAATTGATGATCTGTTCCATAGTTGGCCCCTGGTCTTTGTTTTGGCTGATGATATTGAGTTTCCCCATTGTCTTTTCGTTCCAGCATATATAGTTATTTTGGTCCCTGTATTCTATCTGGCATAGTCCTTGTGTGCTGTTGCCATTTATGTTCTTGAAAAAGGGTATTTGAATGAAATTGGTCTTGCAAAATTCTGTCCTGCAATTTTCAGCATTGTTTCAATCACCAACTACTGATTCTTCCTCTTTATTTCCAACTTTTGCATTCCAATCACCAGTAATGATCAATGCATCTTGACTGCATACTTGATCAATTTCAGGCTGAAGAATTTGGTAGAATTCTTCAATTTCTTCATCATTGGCTTTAGTGGTTGGTGTGTAGGTTTTCATAATAGTCATATTAATTAGTCTTCCTTGTATATAGGTGTATACACAGGCAGCATTATATCACAGGCAGCATTATATTTTAAATGTTTTTGAAAAGTTCTTGTTGATGATGAACACAATGCCATCCCTCTTAGCAAACCATATAACTATCAAATTCAAAATGACCAAGATCAGTCCGTTTCATCTCACTAATGCTGAGGATATTGATCTTTATGTGCTACATTTCACTCTTGACAGGTTCTAATTTTCCTAGATTCATATTTGTACATTCATGTTCTGATTATGAATGGCTGTTTGCAGCTGAGTAAATGAAGATCTTGAAAACTTTGCTCTATCCATGTCATTAAGGTCAACTCTACATTGAGGAGGAGGCAGTTCTTCCCCAGTATTATTTTGAATGCCTTCCAACCTGAGGGGCTCATCTTCTGGCATTATATTAATGCTCTGCCACTATTCATAAGGTTTTCTGTTACTAATCCATCAGAAGTGGACCACCTGTTCCTTCTTCCTAGTCAGACTTTTCTGGAAGATCCACCATGCACTATGGGTGACCTGTCCACTATGGGTGACTATGCAGGTATTTGAAATACTACTGTTATAACTTCCAGCTTCACAGCTGGAAACCGCCATAGTACAACAAACTTACAGACAGGTGGTGACTCAATCGTTCATGTAATTAGCCACTACATTAAACTACAAATGTTCTTACTTCATTCAAACTAGAATTTGACTCTGTGAAGCAGTGTTAGTCAGAAATAGCAAGAGACAGAGAAATGAAAAGAAAAACTAAAGAGTCAAGAGGAAAGAGAAAGGGATGAGGAGGGGCAGAATCTCTGTAGAAGGGAGAATGAGGCAAGAGAAGAGAAATCTGGCCAGGAAGGTAATGGTCACCACAAAACATCTCTAGACAGAGACATTCCTTGAGGAAGACAATCCCTCCAATCTGTGACTCAGAAGAGAAGAGGCAGAGGAGGGAGCTCATGGTAAACTTACTACAAGGAGGGGAGACTATCATCAGAAAGTCTGTTTATTCTCCTTGGTGGATAACGGATAATAGAGTCCCAAGCTTGTCCAGATTCCTGGAGAGCTGTTCTCTTTGCAGACAAGGAGGTTTCCAAAGGACAGGGTTACTCACTCCTTTCTGACCTAGTGTGTATCAGCCTCTGGGAAACTATATAAAAAGTCAGATTTCTGCCCTCAAGATACTCACAATCTGATGGAGGAGGAGGTAAATAAATTAAAAAGTTGACAGGTGCCACTGACTTTGTTCCACTTCATAGAGACCCCAGGCACTACAGAACAAAACACAGCCAGTCCCGCACCATCCTCACAATTGTTGTCAAGTTTGATGCCATTGTTTCAGCCACAGTGTCAATCCATCTCCTTGAAGGTCTTCCTCTTTTTTTCCTGACCCTCTCTACTTTGCCAAGATGATGTCCTACTCAAGGAACTGGTCTCCCTTGATGACATGTCCAATGTACATGAGACAAAATTTTGCCACTCTCACTTCAAAGGAACATTCTGGTTCTACTTCTTCCAAGACAGAAATAAAAAAAAAGGCGATGTCTTAATCATGAGAAATAATTGTGTGGTAGCAAACACAAAGATATTAGACCCTTTAAGCTGGAAAATTCAACAGCCTTCTTTCTCTACAGTTGATTGCAAGGCTACAATTCTCTCTGCTTCAGGGGTTTTAATTTTCTTCTTCTTTTAATCATCCTTTATTGTCATGACTGTTATAATAAAATGCAATGCATGTAGATAATTGCATAATTATTGGCTCACTGAAGACTTCCTAGACACTGTGATCCACCCACAGTCTCAAATCTGGAGGGTTCTTGTAAAGTAGCCACTCTTTTGATCATGGGCATAAAAATAGAGCTTGGCCAGGGCTCTCAGCCCATAGGAGGCTCCCACTCCAGAAGAGTTAAAAAAAATCCTGGTGATGAAATATGGCTCCTAACCTAAAGGTCAAGGAGCTCTGGTAGCATAGTGGTTACGAATCGGGCTGCAAACGTAAAGGTCAGCAGTTTGAAACTACCAGCTGTTCTGCTGGAGAAAGATGAGGCTTTCTGCTCCCGTAAAGATTTACAGCCTTGAAAACCCTGTACAGGGTTGCTATGGGTCGGAACCAACTCAACGGCACTTAACAACAACAACAACAACAACGACCTAAAGGTCAACAGTAGGGACCCATCAGCTGCTCCATGGGAGAAAGATGTGACAGTCTGCTTCCATAAAGATTAGTCTTGGAAATCCTAAGGGGCAATTCTATTCTGTCCTATAGGGTTACTCTGGATCAGAATCTATTTGACAACACCCAAAAACATAACAAGTGTAGTAATGAGCTATAACTGTGTAACAAATTCGTTAACAAAACAAAAGCTTAATAGCTTCAAACACCATACACTTATTATCTCACAGTTTCTGTGGATCGGGACAGTGGACACGACTTAGTTGGGTCTTTAGCTTAAGTGTCTCTCACAAGGCTGCAATCAGGGAGCTGGCTGAGGTGCAGTCTCATCTGAAGGACTAATTGTTTCCAAGGTCACCACTTCAAAGGCTGTTGGACTGAAGGTCTCAGTTCCTTGCAGGCTGTTGACTGGAAGACACACTGGACCTCTCTAGCTTCAACAGAGAAAACACAGCAGAGCCAAAGACAGTGGGCCAGCCAGAGAGAAGGAATCAGAGCTTTCTTTATAAGCTAACCACGGAAGTGACATCCCAACATCTTTGCCATATTATCTTCATGAAAAGCAAGTCACTACATCCAGCCTGAATGTAAGGAGAGTAGATTACACAAGGGTGTCAATACCAGACAACAGATACCTAAGATCACTAGGACCATGTTAGGAGCTGCATACCGTATTTATTGCTGTTGTTGTTAAGCACACTCAAGTCAGTTCTGTTTCATTGTGTTCCTGTATAGGTTTTCCTGGCTGTAAATCTTTATGGGAGCAGAAAGCCTCATCTTTCTCCTGAGCATACCATATTAGGGTTGCCTAATTTGTGCATACATAAACTTGACCACTAGATGGGTGATATCATTGCTGCTGTCAGATGGATCTTGGTTGAAAGCACAGAATACCAGAAACATGTTTACATGTGTTTCATTGACTAAGCAAAGGCTTTCAAGTGTGTGGATCATGACAAGCACAGATGACATTGGGAAGAAAGGATGTTTCTGGACACTTAATTGTACTCAGGAGGAACCTGTACATAGACCAAGAGGCTGTCATTCGAACAGAGCAAGGGGATTCAGAATGGTTTAAAACCAGGAAAACTGTGTGCCAGCATTGTTTTCTTTCACCATATTCATTCAGTCTGTATGCTGAGAAAATAATCCAAGAAGCTGGAATATATATAGAGGAACATGGCATCAGGATTGGAGGAAGACTCATTAACAACCTGCATGTGCAGATAATACAACCTTGCCTGCTGAAAGCGAAAGCAGTTAAAATATTGATGAAGATTTTATCAGGCCATAGACTTTATATGGATTGTACCTCAATGTAAAGAAAACAAAAATGCTCATGACTGGACCAAAAAATAACTTCATGATAAATTGAGAAAAGATTGAAGTTAACAAAGACTTTAGTTTTGCTCAAATCCACAATCAACACTCATGGAAGCAACATTCAAGAAATCAAATGATGTATTGCATTAGACAAATCTGCTACACAAGACCTCTTTAAAGAGCAAAGATGTCAGTTTAAAGACAAAGGCGCACATGACCAAAGCCATGGTCTTTTCAATCACCCCATATGCAGGCGAAAGTTGGACAGTGAATAAGGAAGACAGTAGAAGAATTGATACATTTGAGTTGTGGTGTTGGAGAAGAATATTAAAGGTACTGTGGACTGCCAGAAGAGGAAACAAATCTGTGTAGGCAGAAGTACAGTCAGAATGCGCCTTAGAAGCCAGGATGGTGAGACTTTGTCTCTTATACTTTGGATAAGTTATCAGGAGAGATCCTACCGTGACACGGTAGAATAAGCACTGGACTCCCGTTTTGAACCACAGGATCAGCAGTTCAAACTCACCAGCCACTCCTTAGAAACCCTATGAGTCAGAACAGACTTATTGGCACTTAACAACAACAATAAGGAGGGAACAGTCCTGGAGAAAGACATGATACTTGGTAAAGTAGAGGGTCAGTGATAAAGAGGAAACCCCTCAACAAGATGGATTGGCACAGTGGCAGCAGCAATGGGTTCAGGCATAACAACAATTGCAAGGATGGTGCAGGACTGGGCAGCGTTTTTGTTTGTTTGTTCCTGTTTTGTATAGGGTTCCTATGAATTGGAACAGATGCATAGGTACATAACAACAACAGCAACAAATCTGCATGGCAGCCAGGTGTGTTGTATATTGCAAATTTCATTATAAATATGAAGGGATTGAGGTCCAGAGAGATGAAGTGCTTTAGCTACCAAGAAGCATGGAATCCAAGACTATGAGACTCCCATTCCTAAACTATTTCCAAAATGTAGCTCACTACTATCTTCTGATTGCCAGAGTTCTGTCCATTCATAACCATGGGGAAGATAGCATCAACATTTACTATCTCTAACAATGGCTCTATTTGATGAGAGCACAGAGACTCTCGGTCTTGAGCCCTCCCATCTCTATAACCTATTGTTTTTGAGTGCCACTCAGTTGATTCCAACTCAAAGTGACCCTGTATAGGGTTTCTGAGGAGCTGGTAGTGAGTTTGAACCACCATCTTTGCAATTCAAACTGACCTTGAAGCTCAGTGCTTATCCTACAGTGCCACACCAGGTCTCCAGCTGGTGCTTATCACCCCCAGGTTTCAGCTTGGCAGTCCCATCTCTAACATGGCCCCCATTCCACAGTCCCTGTGCAGATTCCTTTACAGCACTGAGCACACTGAATTATAAATATTTGCCACCTCACCATTGGTGCATTCTGCAGGAATAGGAGTTGGGTACTATTGCTAGCAATGACCGAGTGTCTGGTACAAAATTGGCACTCAGTAGAAATTAATTATTTGACTATAGCCATTTCTCAGTGGAAGCTCCCAGAACTGACTGCTTTTATACAGCCCTTCAACTAGAATGATACCCTTATGCCCATGTCTTTCTCCACAGTCGCCCTGATGCTGTGGTATGCAATCCTATCTTCACCTCTTAGCTTGTGTTCCACCCACAGTGAACCTGAAGACAAGAATTTGGGTGCAAGTAGTTTATTTGGGAGGGGTTAGCAGGATAAACTATGACTGAGAAGAGAAGTGGGAAAAGGGAAAGGGGAACAGGCTACTGGTGCTCAATCCCACTGGAGCCTTCTGAGGCAGTGGGGAAACACCTTAGAATTTTCTTACAAGAGCGAGGAAGCTAGAAGATTTATCCTCTACCTGCCCTTCCTCAGTGAGGGTGAGTGGCTCCTGGGTGTTACCTCCCCAGCACACTCAGGGGTCTTTGCTGTAAACTCTCTGTATATGACTGGTGACCTCTGGGGCAGGACATGGGGACACAAGCAGAGTACTAAGAGCATCTGGTCCACCTCTAACTGTGGTCAGCAAGCTCTTTAATAAGATTCGTAGCTGATACTTTTTTGAGTGTATATGTGCCTTGCACGTGTACGATCTCATGTAAGCTTTACAACTATGGTTGTTAGGTGCTATCGAGTTGGTTCCCATGCAAAACAACCCTATGTGTAACAGAATGGAACACGGCCAGCCTCACAATTGTTGCCACATTTGAGGCCATTGCTGCTGCCACTGTGCCAATCCATCTCATTGTGGGTCTTCAAAACAGCCTCAGTTACAGATGCAAAGCTAAGGTTCAGAGCGGTTCCATAACCTGTTCAGACTGGCAAATGGCAAAGCTGAAAATCCTCCCTGGGTGTGTCTGATTCCACAGTTTGTGTTCATTCCACTCCATTGCCCAGCAGTGGTGTTCAGCAAATAAGCTGATGATTGGGTTGAAAAGTCAATAACAGCAGGAGTCCTGGAGGCCACTTAAAAGTGTGGTGTTAGAAGATTCAAAGCCTGGAATCAGCATGGGCTGAGAATTAAAAGGCAAGAAAGTGGGAGAGTAACAATCCAGGTAGCAGACCTAGTCAAAGAAGCTAGAGCCAAAGCCAGGGCCTTTGAACCTACGAGAAGACAACACAGGTGAAGACTTTCAGGGAGGCTGCAATGAGTGGCAGCGAGGGCAGAAAACAAACCTATGTCCACAGATAGATCCTTAAGTACCTTGCACACCAGCAGAAGCAGCTTTCAAAAGAGTCATCAAATGGAAGAGACAACAAGGACTCTATGGTCCCCAGTTTGAGTGACTCATTTAGGCTTGGGTATGGGTTTCCAGGAATCCCAGGTGGTGGTGGTGTGCAAATGATGAATGCACTTGGATGCTAACTAAAAGGTTGGTGATTTCAGTTCACCCAGAGGCTCCTCAGAAGACATACCTGGAGATATACTTCTGAAAAATCAGTCATTGAAAAATCCTATGGAACACAATTCTCCTGTGACACACAGAGGTTGCTGAGTCAGAGTCAACTCAATGACACTGGTTTTATGAGCTGTCAAGCAAATGAAATTGACTTTGTGTGGCAACATGGCAGATGGAGAGGACCCCTCCTAGCAATCACTTGACCAAGATGGTGATACTGAGGGTGGCAGGAGGAAATGACTCCTCTATGTCCATACAGAGGAACCAGATGGGCATCTTGGTTCTCACTCATTGGTCAGTTGTTTCCATGTTTAAGTGGACCCATGGAATCTCTGAGTGAACTGTACAAATTGGGGCAAGTCACTTCTAGTCCTGGTTTGAGCCTCATTATCTTCATCTGCAGAGAGGAGCAAAAATACTGTTCTCCTTGTGCATCTGGGAGTGTAAAGAAGGTCATGGAGGTGAATCTGTTGCTCGTGCCTATCACAAAGTCAATACAGGTTTCACAGAGTAGTCCCCATCACTTCCACTCTGGAGACGATGGGCTCTAAACTGGTGCCAACAACATAGAGAGAGGCCTGGGGGCAACCTGTACCTTTACCTAAAGGAGGGACCTCTGAGACCTGTGTTCCTCCATGTGAAAACTAGGTCCCACCCACATCTAGTAGTGGACATGAAACATCACTCTTGTTTGTGAACCACACTCAACAACACTATATAGAGCTCCAAGGTGGCAGTCACACTGTCTAGGAGGTGAGACAGAACATGAAGGGAGAAACTGGCAAGGTGCAGCCATTACTGCTGTGACAGTACAGTTGAGACAGGACATGCACTCACTATGTGATCCCAGGGCAGTCTCTTGGCCTCTCTGACCCTCCACTCCTCATCAGTGAAATGTGCAATGCAGAGAGAGGGCACAACATTCTGTTTTTATGATTTTGTAATTGTAAAGATAGATCACTGAAGACATAGGGTGCTATCTGCTCATATTTGGCACAATCTTTCCTGCTATCTCTGGAAAACCTGGTGGCAGGTGGCTTGGAGAAACATTGAGATTGTGGTGTTTATGGTTTGATTCATCAGCTGTGGAGGCCTGATGCTAAACAAGATGAGAGTGACAGGATCACTGCCCTCTAGGACGGAAGTAGGATGATTAGCAACAAGAGCTAACATTTATGGAACTCTTACTTTATGAGAGGAGTGTTCTAAGCACCCTACATGTGTTAACGAACTGTACCATCATATTATTATACTTATCTCATTTTAAGAGTTATTGTTAAGTGCGATCGAGTCAGTTCTGATCCATCGCAACCTTATATAGGATTTCCAAAGAGCAACTGGTGAGCTTGAACCACCAGCTTTGCAGTTCAAATGACTTTGTATTAGTCCACAGTGCCACACCAGTAGGAAGCTCTTAAATGGACTGGTTTGGGTTCTGCTTGCTTATAGTTGACTGTAGCTCCTCTTGGCTTTCTCTGTGGTTTCATCATGGAGAGATTCCTGTCTTTGAGATGACTCTAGAGATTCGAGCATCTCTGGAAATGCTCCTAAAAATGCCTGTTGTTTCCCTTTATAGTCCAGGTAGGAATACAGTCACATCAGAGATGTCACCACGATACTTAAAGAAATGAGTGAAAATATGGGCAAACAGTGCAAATTAAGAACTCAGTTTCATAGCAACACACCTACTCTTCACTTACCGACTATCTTGTTATCTAACATTTCACATTTACAACAGTAGTAAAAATCTATTCTCGGACTATTTTGTGCATTAATGACATACATCTGACTATAATAAATGCTGAGTATGAAGTGAGAGCAACACTGAATGTGATGGTTAAAGTTATGTTTCAATTTGACAGGGCCATGATTCTCAGTGGCTTGGCGGTTATTGAATAATGTAGTTTGGCAGTTATATAACGATGTAATTTAGTCATTATGTAATGTTGTAGTTTGGAAATTTTTTAATGATGCAGTCATCCTCTATTTGTGATCTGACATGGTCAACTTCAATTTTTTGCATAACGCTGATTTTCATGTAATGATCTAGTTTTCATGTCCTATTGTGGCATTGTGGGTAAATGCACTAGATTGCAAGGTTGGTTTGAATTGAAAAGACGGAAGTTCAGGCTCACCAGCTGCTCCTCACAAACCCAATATGGGGTTGCTATGAGTTGGAACTGAATTGACAGCACTTAGTAACACCAATAGCAACAACCATGTTGATAAGAGGAGTGGGGTTAACATGTATTTAGTGTGTTTGGAAGAAGAATAGCCTAAATTGTAGGAAAGTGTGACGACCAAGATCTGACATAAATATACCAAAAAAGATTAAATGCAGGCACAGGAATCAGGACAGCCTTTTTCACATGTGACAGGGGTGATCCCATGCTGCCTCCTCTCTGCCTGTCAGAGCTGTAGGCCTTTGTTGTGGTGGCTTCACAAGGCTTTCTCTTGACTACTGGCAGGCAAAATCTAAATTGCTTTATCTTTGGGTGTGGAGTCACCTGGCAGTTTTCAGTATGATTTCCAAATGTTGGGGAAAACCTTTATGCCTGTAACTAGGGTATTCCCAGCAGATGGGATTGTAGATTTAGTCAGACTGCTGAGGAGCTGGTTCTTGATTTCTTGATTCAACTCACACAGAGCTCTCAGCTTCTAATATTCAATTTTAGACCTGGTGCCATCTTTGTTGGTCTGATCTAGCATTTTCCCTTCCAAGCACGAAAGCACTACTGTCTGATGTTTACCTCTTGGTGTTGAATAAACCTGATCTAGTGCTGAACCCTTTATGCCCCTGTTTCTATCGTCTCTGCTTAGCTGAGTGACTTTCTGAGGACAAACGATGCCAGATCTGTTTCATGGAAATACCTAAGGTTTTGCTTTTATGATCTGCCAAAGAGAAATGCTTGTGGGGAAAAAAAAAAAAATTGCTACTGGGAAGCATGACTGAGAGTTTGGATGTGAGGGAATTCCCCACCCACCTGTGGAAGGTCGCAGGTTAAGTTGGAGCACCTTTAAGTTGCAATTTCCTCTACATCCCTCTCAGAAAGTCCTCAGTTCTTGGACTAACTTTTACTTTCTTCTGTATTAATCTCTCTTCTCTAGACATTTAGGAGCCTAATGATACATTGCATTGTTCAGCACTTTCTGGTTTATTTAGTAAAACACTTTCACATATATTAGAGGCAGTGGCTTAGAACATAGACTTTGGAGGCACATTGCCTAAATTTGAGTCCTGGCTTGGCCATCACAGGCTGTGTAAACTTGAGCAACTCATCACTCTTTCTGGGATCAGTTTTCTCACAAATTAAGGACAATAATACACCTACTTCCTAAGGTTGCTGTGGAGAAAGATAAGTTAGTATATTTAAACACAAGTGTTTAAAATCATGGTAAAATGAACAGAGTAGTTCCAATTAAATACTAGCAGTTATTGTTATTACATTTATTCTCAACAGCCAATTGTTTAGGATAATGGAATAATCCATATTATCCTGTGTTATGGATTAAATTGTGCCTACCACCCTCCCCACCAAATAATCTACTGAGGTAAAAAATGAGCCCCAAACAATCACCTCCATAATAGTCTCTGTTCAGCAGAGCTCAAGAATTCCTGGTTCTGGTCACACAGGATTCAGGCACCATGCTCACAGTTATGGGGGTAACTAGAGAAGTTAACAGGTTACGGTGCAGGATTAGAAATACTGAGGGCATGGTGCTTTTCATCAGGGCAGCCTCCGCCCCTCTGTATCTACAGGCAGGTCTCTCTCTAGTTCTTGGCCTTGAAGCCAGAACCCTTGGCCTCTGCTCCAGCAATGTCACAAAGCTCTTTGAGGACTGCTGATAACTGCCCAAAGGCACTCCATGTTGCCAGAAACCTCAGCCCAAAATCCATGGCTCAGCAAATCTAGCTCCCCCAATTAACTTCCTATTGTTGTTAAGTGCTGTCAAGTCATTTCTGACTCCTAGAAACCCTGTATGTATAGGGCTTCTGAGAAGCAGGTTTGAATCACTGATCTTGTGGTTAGCAGTTCAATGCTTATCCTACAGTGCCACACCAGAACTCCAATTACCTGACTGGAAGCACCCTATTCCACAAGAAGGCCTGGAGACTACTTCCAGTTTTGGAGACAAGCAGAGTCAGGTAAGACCAGCTCTGTGGGGGAGGTGCCAAAAATCCAGAGAAGGTGCTTTTACAGGACTGTTCCAGAGCTCTAGATCTAGTATAAGGTGCAGGGTGTCAGTTTTCCAAAACCCACCAGCAAAAAAATCACTGTATAAAGGGAAATACTGAGATTCTGGAATCAATCAGGGCTCAGGATTCTGCCTGCAGAGCACTCCCGCCCAGGCTGCATTCAGAGGGCAGGGCCACGGCCAGACTGATACAGTGAAACCTGCACAGCAACATTTGAAAAAACAGGAGTGGGGGATTCTACACATTTTTTCCTCCTTTTCCCTGTCGTGCCCTCTCTGCCCAGCCTGACCACCTTCAGGCAGGTGGGTGCACCCCCCCGAAAGGGTCCAGCATTGAGCCCACAGTTTTCCAATGGCATAGAAAGGAGGATCCCTATTGGTCCCATGGACTGACCCTTTGACAGCTGCTTATGATGTCTAACTCTGGGACCCAGCCCTAAAGTTGATCTGGGTAGGATCCTTTACTCCTGCCAGTGGTCAGACAGCAACAGTTTTATTTTTGTTTTGGAGTGGTGGTTTTTGTCTCTGCTTTTTTATCACTCCTGTTTTTGGTCCTTTTGATCACTTTTTTCCTGGGGATGGGAGCTTTTTGTCCCTGCATTACCCAAGAAGAGATAGCAATTGTGGGCATATAGCCAAGCTACAATCATACCCCATAATATCTCACCATTGCTACAGAGGAGCCAATACCAGCTTCTAGACATTACACATGAAAAGAGAAGCCTATCTCCAGATCATATCCAACATGAGACACTCAGTAAGCTTAACAATACAGCAACATACATCCATTTAAGCATTAAAAATTCACCCAACTACTGAAAATGACCAGGAAAACACAATGAAAGATCTCAAAACATGTCCAAAAACAGAAAAAAGTAACTGAGACAAATGAGTTGAAGGCAGACATAGTATCTCCAGTAGAAGAAGAGCAGGTTTTGGATCTGCCTGAGAAGGAATTCAGAAGAATGATATGGAAACAAATTCAAATGCTCTGAAAAGGAGTGGAGGAAAATAAGGAAGAAGTCAGGAAAGTGCTACAGGAGCAATCAAACAAGATAGATACAGCATGGGAAACAATTCAAAATCTGCAAAAAGAGGTCCAGATAATTAATAATAAACTATCAGAAATGGTCAATATACTGAAAGGGCAAAAGAGTAGAATTGAAGAGATGGAAAATAAATCTCTCAATACTGCTAAGATAGAAGAGCAAGCTGAGAAAAAGCTAGAAACAATCTGAAGACAGCCTAAGATTCATGCTGGATAACGTGAAGAGGAATAACTTAAGAATTATTGGCATCCCGGAACACGAAGAATCACAGAAGTCCACAGAGGAGTTAGTTGAGAAACTACTGGAAGAAAATTTCCCTAACATCTTGAAGGATGAGAAGATAAACATTCAAGAAGCTGAACAAACTCCAGGAAGGATAGACCCCAAAATAAAATCACCAAGACATATCATAATCAAGCTCGCCAAAATCAAAGACAAGGAGAGAATCATAAAAGCAGCCAGGGAAAAGAGAAGTGTTACCTACAAAGGCAAGCAAATCAGGTTAAGCTCTGACTTGTCAGCAGAAACCATGCAGGCAAGAAGGCAATGGGGAGACATACATAAAACACTAAAAAAAAAACTGCCAACCAAGAATCTTCTATCCAGCAAATCTGTCAATCAAATATGATGGTGCAATCAAAACATTTCAGCATAAACAGAAGCTAAGAGATTATGTCAAAGCCAATCCAGTGCTTTGAAACATACTAAAGGCAGTTCTTTGGAATGAAAACCAGCAAGAACAGACAACAACCAAAGATGGACAGTCATGGCAACACCACCTGGAACACAGTCTAGAGATAGCAGAGTTCAGAACAGAACAAAAATATAGCAATGAATTCAGAGGACCTGTGAGGGCAAGCAAAGATCAAAATATTAACAGTGTCAAAGAAAGGAAAAACATAGGAACAGAGATTCAGGTGTGAGGAGGTCAGGTAGATTACAGGATACAATAGACTGTCTTAAGTGGAGAGAAAAATTAATAGACTATAGGGAAATTCCAAAGAAAGTTAATACTTTACAACTCACCATGAAAATGAAGATCCAATCAGAAGAAGAAAACATGAAAATTAAGAAGAAACTGACAAAAAAATACCACAGAAAACATGAACTCAGCAGACGAAGGCATGCAGAACAAAGGAAAGAAGAGCACCACAAAAAATTAACATAATGACAGCAATTAATTCATACCTATCGATAATCACACTGAATGTCAATGGATTAAATGCACAACTAAAGAGACAAAGAGTGGCAGAATGGGTAAGAAAACAAGACCCTTCAATAAGCTGCTTGCAAGAGACACAGCTTACACACAAAGACAAAATAGACTAAAAGGATGGGAAAAAATATAACAAGCTAACTGCAATTATAAACAAGTAGGAGAAGCAATAATAATCTCTGATAAAGAGAACTTTAGGACAAAAACCAGCATAAGAGATAAAGAAGGACACTAATGATCAAAGGGTCAATTGGGGAAGATGACATAACCATAATAAATATCTATGCTCTCAATGAAACAGCACCAAGATATATGAAGCAAACCCTACTAGAATTGAAGAAAGAAATAGA
>NW_006408541.1:23022469-23032891 GCF_000296735.1 Chrysochloris asiatica | reverse complement strand
CAAATGAAAAGAGTGGAGTGCAGGACCCTACCCAGAGAAGCACCGACACCAGAAATGGAGGCAGAGATGATGATATGGACAGATGGAGCTGCTGGGGACAGTGGACTCAGGGAAGGAGGGGGGCTGTGTGCTGGCAGCCAGGGGGCAGGCCTGTGGGGCATATACTATGGTTGTTTAATGATGCATGAAGGGGATTGTATTCATTGCATTGAAACAAAATATAAGATGAATGTAAAACTGATGTTCTCCCATGTAAACCCACACAATTCACAATCAAAACTTAAAAACAAAAGAAGGCATGGAGCTTTACTTACTCTGTGGGTAGGGAGGCCCACCACTTTGTCTCATGCTCTGGTTCTTGGTTCTGATGCTGCAGCTTGAGTGTCTCAGCATCCTGTCCCTGTGTTGAATGGGGTCAATATGCAGCTGGGATCTCTGGATCTAAAGCATGTGCTTCACTCCTGGTTCTTCTTCCTTGATGGCAGTCATCAAGTCTACTTCCCTGGTAAGCACTCTACTCTCCCGAGCACAGCCCCTGCTGGTGATCACTGTCCCTCCCAGCTGGCGCTGGTGCTGCCCTGTTACTTCTCTAGGCCCTGCTACCTCTTCCTTTGCTCATCCAGTTCTGGTAATTCTTCAAAGACCATTTGGAAAGTCCTGAGTCTTACCTGCACCTTGGCTCAGAGTGGAGTCAGAGAATGGCCTACAGATTGAATAATAACCCTCATGAGGAACATACTCTTCAGACCAATTAGCTTTACAAGATCAAAAGGGCAGCATTTCCCCACCAAACAAAAGTCACAAGGCAGAGAGGGACCAAAAAGAAGGATGACTGGACCTGGGGAATGCAGGGAGGAAGCCAGAGGCCTGTTCTTACACTGAGGGAATTACAACCAATTTACAAAATGAATTACGCAGAGATTGTTAAATGAAAATTTAATTTTCTCTATAAACTTTTATTGAAACCACACACACAAATGTGACAATCTTTGGTAAAGTTTACAGCCTTGGAAACCCTACTGGACAGCAAAGGGTGTATTAAGCCACTAAGAGCTCAGGACTCCTGGTATGGCACTATAGGATAAGCACTGGACTGTGAAGCACGAGGTGCTTCTGATTGCAATGAACATGGCTGAGACTATGGTTAAGTCAAGCGCGGTACCTAAGGGTGCAAAAGTTAAGGAGGCATTAACTTCTAGGTTCACGCATGCACAGGGTCAGTATCTCCTTAAAGTAGCAACGTAGCTGCTTTGTTTGCCTCACAGTAGCCCTGGACCTCCTGTGGAAAAAGCCCAATCTGTTTTACATGCTGTGACATTTAAAAGGAACAAATAAAAATGCTCTGTGACCTCACCCCTTCTTGATGTAACTAACACTTACTGCAACTCAGAACCCTCCCAATCCTTAAGGAGGTCACAGTCAAATGAGGAGGCAGACAATTAAGGATACCAGGATGTGGTTGCTTCCAAGAGGGAGCGAGGGATGAGCCACAAGTTTGGAAGCCTGGGCTTTGAAGGCAGCTGCTGCCCTGGTGGACTGGACTGACGACTGTTGTGAGAATGCCAATCGAGGGCTGGGTGCTCATATTGATGACTCTGGTCCAACAAACAGGAGTCCTGGTGTGGTGTTGCAGGATAATGCAATGGACTGTTAAGGTTGGTTTGAACCACAAGGTCAGTAGTTCAAATCTACCAGTTGCTCCTCAGAAACCCAATGCAGGGTTTCTATGAGTCAGAACTGACTCAATGACATTTAACAACAACAAGTCCAACAAATGGTTACAACTCTGAAAGCACTCACTGGTCTATGCTGGGTATCCAGCTAAACAACTAGAAGAAATTCATATTTGTGCCTATTCCAAAGAAAGACAATCTTATATAATTCAAAAACTACCAAACAATTTAATTAAGATCACACACAAGCAAATTTTTTTTATATTTTATATTTTGCTAAAGATAAATTAAAAACCCACTGCAGCAGTACACCAGCAAAGAACTGTCAGAAATTCAAGCTAGGTTGAGAAGAGGGCTTAGAACAGTGATATCATTGCTGATCTTGACTGAAAACAGAGAATACCAGAAAGATGTTTACCCATGTTTTATTGACCGTGCAAAGGCATAACAAATTATGGGAAATGTTGTGAAGAATGGGAATTCCAGAACACTTAGTTGTGCTCATGTAGAATCTATACTAGACCAAGAGGTAGTCATTCAAACAGAACAAAGGGATACCATTTGGTTTAAAATCAGGAAAGGTGTGCATCACGGTTATATCCTTTCAACATATTTTTTCAATCTGTATTGAACAAATAATCGAGAAGCTGGACTATATGATGAATTAGAAGAAGTCTTATTAATAACCTATGATATGCAGATGGCACAACCTTTCTGGAAAGAGAAGAGGATTTGAAGCATTTATTGATGAAGATCAAAGATTATAGTCTTCAGTATAGATTACAACTCAACATAAAAAGAACAAAACTCCTCACAACTGGACCAATAAGCACCTTTATGATAAATGGAGAAAAGATCAAAATAGTCAAGGATTTCGTTTTACTTGGATCCACAATCAATGCCCACGGAAGCAGTAGTCAAGGTATCAAATGACACATTGCATTTGGCAAATCAGCAGTAAAATAGCTCTTTAAATTGTTAAAAGGCAAAGATACAACTTTGAGGACTAAGGTGTGCCTGACCCAAGCTTTGGTATTTTCAATCACCATATATGCATGTAAAATCTAGGCAATGAATAAGGAAAACTGAAGAAGAATTAATGCATTCAAATTATGGTTTTGGTGAAGAATACTGAATATGCCATGGATTAACAGAAGAATGAGCAACTCGGCCCTGGAAGAAATACAGCCAGAATGTTCCTTAGAAACAAAGATGACAAGACTGCATCACATATATTTTGCACATGTTTTAGGAGGGACCAGATCTTGGAGTAAGACATCATTCTTTGTAGAGAAGTTGTTACGTGTCAAGTCTGTACTAACTCATAGAGACCCTGCAGAGACTAAATGTTTACAGGAGCAGAAAGCCTCAACTTTCTCTTGAGGAGTGGCTAGTGGGTTTGAACTGCTGGTCTTGTGGCTAGCAATGCTTATCCTGTAGTGCTTAAGCCCAGTGCTTATCCTGCAGCACCACCAGCACTCTTGGTAAAGTAGAGGCTCTGTGTAACAGACAAGCCATAGAAGCTAGACTGGCACAGTGACTGCAACAATGAGCTCAAATATAGCCATGTTGTGGGGATGGAGCAAAACTAGACAGCGTTTCATGCTGTTGTATCGAGTTATCTTGAGTCTGAACTGACCTGGTGGCACCTCACCACAACACCACTCGGACCAGAGTTGGTCTGGTTTTCCAGAGAAGGTGATTTCACACACACCAACCAAGTAGACACCTATTGGGTACTGGGCACAATTACAGGCAGTAAAGATTACTCCTCCTTTCTTCAATTCTATCCACCAGAGTGTAAAGATAATGATAATGTTTATTAGGTACTTATAATCTTCTAGGCATGGTTCTAAGTATTTTTCCTGTAAGAACTCACCTAATCCTCTCTCTCTCTCTCCCTCTCTCTTTCTCACACACAAAGAAGGAGGTATCTGTGTCTATTTCCTATTGCTGCTATGATTAATGATCAGAGGCTTAATAGATTAAAACAACACGCATTTATCATCAGACAATTCTGGATCTCACTGGGCTAAAATTAAGGTGTCAGTTGGGGCCACATCTGTCTGGAAACTCCAGGGGAGAGTGCCTTTCCTTGTCTTTTGCTGCCTTGGAGGCTATGTGAACTCTTCAACTCATGGTCCCCTTCCTCCACCTTCAAATCCAGTTAGATCACTGAGTTCTCATTTCCCTTTCAAAGGTCTTTGGGATTGTATTGGGCTTACCTGGATCATTCAGGGTACTCCCTTTATCTTAAGGCCAGCTGATTAATAAGTATAATTCCATCTGGAACCCTAATTTCCTTTGCCATGTAACTAACATGCTTGCAAATTTCAGGAATTAGGCATGGACATCTTGGTGGATTGAGGGGTGGGGACCTGTCTACTATAGTACTGTTACTACATGTGGTGATGGTGGTTGGTGTTGGTTGTAGTGTGCCGTGGAGTGCCTTCTAACTCGTAGCAACACTGAGTAGGAGGGTTTCAGCGGCTGTAAATCTTTATGGGAACAGAAAGACCCATTTTTCTCCTGAAGAACTGCTGGTAGTTTCAAACTGCTCACCATGAGATTAGCAGCCTGATTTATAACCACTATGTTACCAGAGATCCTTAACACAGGAGGAAAGCCAGTGACCACCACAGCGATTGAAGAATGAGAACTGAGATGACTTATTTACCAGTCAAAGGAAGATATAATGGGGACATTAAAAAAAAAAAAAAAAAAAAAAGTCAAGAAAAAAGGAGGGTCATTGTGATCATCTGAAAGAAAAATTGCACTTCGCACCTAAATTGGTCAGAAGGAGCCTACTAATATATACGTGACCAACTAAAACAAGTTTCATTGTTTATTGGTTATGGAAGAATCTTCATTAGGTCTGAGGGGGAGGGGCTGTCTCTATTCCTGGAATCACTTGACATCATAGATGTTTTTAACCTTCATTTGGTTAGAACTCAGTAGTAGGATACAGCACTTAGCACTGTTGTAAGTGGGAAGGTGTTCTTTTAAAGTACTATTCTTGCTCCCAAGAGGCACTGTTGATTCCATGGTAGAGTTTTTATCTCCCATGAGGTAGACCTAATTTCAGTCCCTGGCTACTTCATACACAACAACTACCCATCTGTCAGTGGAGGGTTGTGTGTTACTATGATGCTCAGCAGGTTGCAGCGGAGCTGGCAGACTATAAGACAGTCTAAGAAGAAAGATCTGGAGGTCTATTCCAAGAGCATGGCAATGAAGGCCCTATGGGTCACAATGGTTCCCAATCATGGGGATAGAAAGTGTTTTGTTCTGGTGTGCACGGGGTTGCCATGACTCATGGACCAACTGGAGGGCAGTGAACAACAATACTGCTCCCAAATTACATTTGAGAAAACTGAGACTTGGAGTGCTTCCAGGTTTGCTTAGCTTGGGACTAGTACATCTGAGCAGTTGTAGGCAAAGTCTTTATTCTTCAACACTTTACTCCACTCCCCAGGAATAAGGACTCAAATTCCAGGTTGGCAGATACAACTAAGCTATGGGCAGAGATTGAAAGTGAGGGATTGATTCTACATGGACATTTCCTGGGGGTGGCTGAGGCACAACTGGGGAAATAACTGCATATGTCTGTCTGGAGTTTTGGGCAAACCTATTTCCTGAGTGAACAGGGACATTTGTAGATGAAAGTCACCAACCATCAGGCAGCGCCTCTCTCAGCAGAAAACGTGATCAGCTGCTGACATTAACCCCAGGGCAGAAAGAGCAGCTCATTAAGCTCTGGCAGGGATGCTGACAACCGTGGACATGAGACCATGTTTACAAACGACTTTCACTGGGGACCAGTGACACCTCATTAAAGGCACCCATCAAGGCCTGTTCTTCCCTCTTCATCTTCTACCATCAATCTTCCAGTGCAAAGCCTGTAATTAGGGCCATATTGACTCTTGATCAATTTGTTTTGTTAGGCCAAAGAAGAACACTGTTAGTTGCATGCACACATCCAAAAGGCTTTTTACATGAAACCGTAATTTGCTCAGGGTGGAGGCACATTCAGAGTTCCTGGCTCTGCCAGTAGCCAGAGAAGTATGCATAAGGGATGCAGTTCATCTCTTATGGAGGTCGTGAGTCCATCTAGGGCTGCCATGGTAGCGAGGGCCTAACCTTCCCCAAGATGCCCTGACACATTTGGTACTCTCATACATCACATAAACACAGCCAGCTGCTGTTTGCTGAGAGCCATGCTCTGCACTAGGCCATGAAGGTTAATTCTTGCATCAGTTCTGTGAAGTTCTCCAGAGGGGAAATGGAGGCTTAGGGCAATAAAAATACTTCCTGGGGTCCAGAGAGCCCACAGCAGTTTTTGAGGTTGCCTTACGTACATATGTCCTGTTTGTGATGTTGCCTGAAATACAGAAGTCATTGGGTCTGAGGTGGGAAAATCTCTTGCTGCAGTCAATTGGATGACATGTACATGTCTAAAGAAAAAGTGTCCCTAACTGGGGTGATCCTAAGAGCAGTTGCAATCCTAGCAAACAGGGAACTGCAGAGTCAAAGTTGACTAAAGATGTGTGTTGTCCTGTGGGTACTTGCAGTCAGCTGAGAGCTTGTCTGCTCCTGATGCAAGTGCCTCTTTCTTTGAGAGAGACCACCATGCCTTCTCCATCCAGCCTATCATAGAGCCAATCCTGATCACATGACCAGTCACAGTTCCACCAGAACCATCTAGTGATGAGTTCACCTTCCAGATAGAGTCTCTGTGGATACATAATGGCTGATTTTATCCATTTATGTACTTCTCGTGATGAATGTAAGTATTGGCATTTGGCTAATCATCAGCTTCTTATAAGCTTGGTGAGTGTGAGTCTAGCCCTGTCTTAAGCTGGGTCCTCTAGAGAAGCAAAATCAGTGAAACTTATATATGTACATATATAAAGAGAAGTTTGTGTCAAGGAAATGGCTCACAATTATAGAGTCCAAAGTCCCCAGTGGAAAAGAGAACAAATTTTTCCTGCACTTCCATTATATTGGGAGCAGGCCACAACGCCAAGAAAACATACTTTCAATTGATTATCTCTTAATCACCATTGTTGTTGTTGTTAAGCGCTGTCAAGTCGGTTCCGACCCATAGTGACCCTGTACAGGGTTTCCAAGGCTGTAAATATTTATGGGAGCAGAAAACCTCACCTTTCTCCCATGGAGCAGCTGGTAGTTTTGAACTGCTGACCTTAAGGTTCGCAGCCCGATTCATAACCACTACGCTACCAGAGCTCCTTAGAGTTAGCAATTCCTGCTCATAGCCAATGATCAAAGAGTTAACTATGATTGTATTAGATTTCACCATAGAGATAACCACATCTCAACGCTAAGCCACTGGGAATCCTGGCCCATTCAAGTTGACACAAAACCTTAACTATCACAAGCCCCAAGAAATGATGGCATACTTTAATTTTGGAATAGGATAAGATTCCTAAAACTTGGGACTACAATGAAATAGTAACACTTGATGCATTCTCTTGGGAGATTTGCCAGGCATCTTTTCTGGGTGGTGCTAACCCATTACTTCCTAGTGTTGATGGTGGTTTGTTGTTGTTGCTGTTAAATGCCGTCAAATTAGTTCTGACTCATGGCAACCCTGTATAGGGTTTCCAAGGAGCTGCTTGTAAGTTTGAACGACTAATCTTGCAGTTCAAACTGACTTTATGGTCAAGTTTTTATCCTATAGCACCACACCAGGACTCTACTGATGGAGGTAGAAATTAATATTTAAATTACTCTTCCTGATTCACACATATAACTGCCTACCCTTAGTCTACATGCAGACATTCAGTTCTCAGGCTCTGCCCTGGGGAAGATGGAGGTAGGAATGAAAGTTTCAAAACTTTGTTTACACAGGCATTGGGATCTTGGATAAACCCACTGGACTTCATAGGTTGAAACACAGAGTTCTAGCTCCTCTCTGCAGGGCACAGTTCAGAGGTCGAGTAGGGCTAGATCCTGAAAGAGTTGAGAAAAGTCCCAATTCTGGTCATTATAATAAACCTCTGGCTAGTTGTTGTTGTTTATTATAATGGTTCTTATGGAAAAGTTAGCTCCTCCTGAATCTGGGAGATGCTCTGACGTAAGTTCAGAATCTGACCTTGTTACTGTGATGGTGGTGGTGGTTATGTGCTGTGGAGATGGTTACAACTCATACAACCCTGTACAGGGTTTCTGAGGCTGTAAATCTTTACAGGAGCAGAAAGCCCTCTTCTTTCTTCCGCGGAACAGCTGGTAGTTTCGAACTGCTGACCTTAGGATTCGCAGCCCATTTCACAACTCTTACACTACTGTAGCCTGTTTCCCAACGTGCCTTCAGATTCTTTTATGCTTCTAACATTTAGAAGGATCTGTACCTCTTCTCCTGAATCTGTGACTAAAGGACCACACTATAGAGCAGGACAGAAGTGATGCTAATAAGATTTCTATTAGCTTGTAAGAGGTGATGGAGCTTCCTCTTGGTTCTTGAAATCAACACTCATATTTTGAACCCTGAGTTACCATGTAAGACTATCGAGGCAGCCATGTTGTGAGGAAACCCAGAGCACATGGAGAGGGCACGCGTGGATGCTCTAGCTGACAGTCCCAGCTCAGATGGTCACCTGTTGACAGCCAGTGTTACTCACCAGACATGCATATACAGATGTCCCTGGATGATTCCAGTTAGCCATTGAGCCATCCCAGCCTCTGAGTCTTCCCATCTAAAGGCTCAGACATTGAGGGATATACAAAAATCATCCTCATTCTGCCATGATTTATTTCCTGACCTACAGGAAATATGAGTGTAATTAAACAATTGTTTTTTACAACTAAGTTTTAAAGTGGTTTGTTACACACCAAGTTATAACTAGGGGACAGTCACTGTCTGTGTGACTGCTGTTGTTGTTGTTAAGTGCCATTGAGGCAGTTCTCACTCATAGAAAACTGTGGTGAGTTTGACCCTGCGCTGGTGAGCTTGAACTTCCAACCTTGTAGTTCAAACCAACCTTGTGGTCCAGTGCTTTAGCTGACAGCACCACACCAGGCTTTGAATTAGATCCTTAAATTCTTGGAACCAAATGACATAGGAAGATACTGGGCTTTACTTCAAATTAAAAGGGAAGTTGTACTTGTGATCCATTACTTGCTTTTAATTAAAATCATAAAAAATCTCTGTTAGCAGCACCTGCATAACTTCTGCCAGACTGAAGGTGGGGTTTCATAAACAGACCCCTGAAAAGGAACATGACGTTACTTCTATAAAATAAAACTTTAGAAAAAATCACCCCCTAGAACTTTACTGTAGCCACAGTACCCACTGCCTAGGGCAGTTGTTTTCAAAATGAGCTTCTTGGAGGAGCTGGCTGAAAATGAAGATTCCCAGGCACCTCCATGGCATCAACAAACGGTTTTATGGACAGGAGCCCAAAAATCCACATTTTTTACAAGCACCCACAACCCATTCTGAGACATTTGAAAGCCAGCATCCTAGGATTTCAGAACTCAAGAACCTTAGAGAGATCCTGGACAATCTTCCCACTGTACTTAAAGGAAAGTTGAGGCTGACTCAAGACAGTGAACGAGACTAACATCACCAGGCAAGGTGATGTGGGAGCAATAGCAGGGTTCAGGCTAGATGTTCCCTGTGTAATTCTCCCTGTAGTTTGTCACTGTCACTTGGATAGCTCCACCAGCCTGCAGGTGGACAACCTCATTACAATTACTCATGCAGAATGGCTCTGAGCCCCTGTCTGTACACCCAGCAGGCATTCTAGTCTTTCCCAAGGCTCTTACTCAAATATCTCTGAGAACCTCAAGTGAGTTTGAACAACTTGTATATCCACTTGTTTAATTTGCCCAGTGCTGCTGTAAACAAATGCTAAAAGTTGTTGTTAGGTGCTGTTGAGTAAGTTTTGACTGAGAGACCCATGTTCAATGGAATGAAACACTACCCAGTTCTACGCCATCTTCATAATTGCTACGTATACAACCTTGACTATATCCCACCTGATATAGTCACCTCAGAAATAAATCTGATGTGTTGAGCATGATTGAAGACCAGATGAGTTGTGGGATGACTTCAATAATATCATAATTGAGAAAAGAAAAGGTCATGTTTTAATGACAGGAAAGAAAGGAAAGACCAAAATGGATGTTAGGAGGGACTCTGAAACTTGCTCTTGAATATGGAGTAGCTAAAGTGAATGGAAGAAATGATGATGGAGAAGAGAACAGAATATTTCAAAGGGCAGATTGAAAAGACAAAGTAAACTATTATAATAAAATGTGTGAAGACCTGGAGTTAGAAAAGCAACAGGGAAGAATACACTCAGTGTTTCTTTCTTTCTTGTTTTTTCATGTTTTATTGTGAATTATATAATAGTTTATATGAGAGACCCTTAGTCTTACCACCGTCTATCGTTTCCACCATATATCGTTTCGTTGCCATCATTTCAATCCCCTCCATGAATCATCAACCGACCAAAGGGTATACCCTATAAACTCGCCCCCTAACTGCCCCCCCTACCCCATTCTTCAGCACACAGTCCCTCTCCCTCTCTGGATCCAAAGTCCCCAGCCGCTTCATCACTCCACGTCATCGTCTCTCTGGTTAGGGTCCTGCTCTCGGCTCTTCTCTGTTGATGGTCCTAGAGAACTCCGCTCCTAGACTGGAGAGTTAATCACTCCCTTCCTTGCTACAGAACATCCACCTTTACATTTCCAACCTTCACAATCAGTCCTGATAACAATCATT
>NW_006408541.1:23014323-23015524 GCF_000296735.1 Chrysochloris asiatica | reverse complement strand
AACAAGACTGAATACAGCAATCTCTAATCACAAAAAAGGGAGATGGGGGGAGAAGAAAAAGAGGAAAAAGAGAAAAAAAATAATAAAGAAATAAAATAAAACCAGAAGAAAATAATGCAGCATCAGCAAAAACAAGCCTGAATACAGCAGTCCCTAGTCACAAAAAGGGGAGAGGGGGCAGAGAAAAAAAAGGAGAAGAAAAAGAAAAAAGAAAAATCTGTAGCTTAATAAGTCTTTAATGTCCTAACTCTCTTTCAATCACTTTTGCCCTCCTCTCCTTGTTGTTAGGTGCTGTCAACTCAATTCCGACCAATAGTGACCCTGTATAGGGTTTCAGACGAGCCACTGGTGAGCTAGAACCACCTACCTTGCAGTTCAATAGGCTTTGCAGTGTGGCGCCTTAACCCACAGAGCTACACCGGTACTCCTCTCAAACCAGTGATAAAAAGCAGACTAAATGGGAGACACATCTGTGTCTCAGCTTGGGCTGAGAGTGTGGATTCCTGGCAGAAGAAACCACCAGTGGTGAGGGTGGGTTGTTGCCACTCGGCTCAGTCCCTGCCTCTATTCACCCGAATGGAGGTGGGCAAACAGTGATTGCACCAATTACCCAACACCAAAGAAAAAAATAAATCAGAACCACGCAAAATTGGCAAAGTATATTGTGCACCTTTTTTCCCCAAGGTTTCCGCAGCATGTATCCGTGGTGTCTCTGCAGCCCCTATTTCGTCCCACCGCTTGGTCTCCCCCAGGATGTCAGCTCAGGCCTCTGAGCCTGGCCTGGCAGATTCGAAATTATGTGATTTTTTTTACTTCAGCTCCAAATTCCACAGGCTATAAGCCTTCAACCTTTAAGCAATTCCTATCTCCATGGGTCTGAATTTTGGAGCTCTGTCCTTCCTCTTTTTTGCCTGGAATTCTGAGTTATTGCTGACAGCAACCTTCACTACAACGTCACCTTAGCCGCCATCAAGCCCACTCAGTGTTTCTTGAGCTGAAAGAACCAAAGATAAAAATCAAATGTCCAGTGGCAATATTGAAGAATTCTATGGACAAAATCCACCAATCATCTGTCATACAGTGGTGGTTTGCATGTTGCCATGATGCTGGAAGCTATGCCACTGGTATTTTAAATGCCAGCAAGGTAATCTATGGTGGACAAGTTTCAGTGGAACTTCCAGACTAAGACAGACTAGGAAGA
>NW_006408541.1:22999975-23014073 GCF_000296735.1 Chrysochloris asiatica | reverse complement strand
TCTACTCCCATAAAGATTTACACCCTCGGAAACCCTGTACAGGGTCGCTATGGGTCAGAACCGACTCGATGGCACTTAACAACAACAACAACCTCCTCAAAGTAGACACAAATGGCATAAAGATTTCAGAACCTTCACTTGTTGGAATAGGGCACAACTCAAAATGAAAAACAGTTGCAGACCTCCATTAATAATTAAAACATGAAATGTATAAAGTATTAATCTAGGAAATTTGAAAGTTGTCAAAAATAAAATGGAATGAAAGATTGATATCCTAGGCATTAGTGAGATGAAATGAACTGGTATTGGCCATTTTGAATCTGACGGTCTTATGGTTTACTATGCCAGGAACAACAAATTCAAGAATGGCATAGCACTCATTATCAAAAAGAGCATTTCAAGACCTATATTGAAGTACACTTCTGTCTGTGATAGGAAAATAGCCACACATCTACAAGGAAGACCAGTTAGTACCACTGTAATTCAAAAACCTGAAAGTCAATGATGATGAAATTGAAGAATTCTGCCAACTTTTTCAGTCTGAAATGAATCAAACATGCATTCAAGATATATTGATAATTGCTGGTGATTGGAATGTGAATGTTGGAAAGATAGAGGAAGCATCAGTAGAAGTAAAAAAAAAAATATTACCTTGTTGGTAGAAATGATGCTAGAGATCACGTGATAGAATTTAGTAATACTGATGACTTATTCATTGCAAATATCTTTTTTTTAACAACATATAAGGTAGTTGATTATATAAGGAACTCAGGTAGCAGAGCAATTACAAGTCAGATTGTTAATCTCGTGGTCAGCAATTGGAAACTACCAGCAGCTCAATGGGAGAAAGTTGAGGCTTTCTATTCTTGTAAACATATACAGCCTCAGAAACCCTATACGGTGTTGCTATGATTTGAAACTGACTCCATGGCACATAATCACCACCACCACCAAGGCTTATTATACATATGAACCTCACCAGAAATCACAGGAATCAAATTGACTACTTCTGTGGAAAAAAATACAGAGGAAAAGTTCACTCTCATCAGCCAAAATAAGGCTAGGGGTTGACTGTGAAACATCAATTGTTCATATGCAGGTTTAGGCTGAAGCTGAAGAAAATTAAAACAAGTCCACAAGAGCTGAAAGATGACCTTGAATATATCTCATCTGAATTTAGAGACCATCTCAAGAACAGATTTGATACATTAGACACTAATACTAGAAGATCAGAAAAGTTGTGGGATGGCATCAAAAGCATCATACAGGAAGAGAGCAAAAGATCATTAAAAAGACAAGGAAGAAAGAAAAGACCAAAACAGCTATCAGAAGAGATTCTAAAATTTGCTCTCCAGTGTAAAGAGGCTAAAGCAAATGGAAGAAGTGAGGAAGTAAATGAGCTGAATAGAAAGTTCCAAAGGGCAGCTCCAGAAGACAAAGATAAGAATTATAATGAAATGTTCATGTGATGTTCAACCATTTCAGGAAGTAGCATATGAAGGAAGAAGTCCTAGATGCACTGAAGTTATTGGCAAAAATCAAGGCTATACATTAGAGAGATGCAAATCAAAACAACAATGAGATATCATCTTATACCAGCAATAACAGCAAAGTTCAAAAAAGGTAGAGTACAATAAATACTGCCAAGGATGTGGAGAGACTGGGACTCTCCTACATCGCAGGTGGGATTGCAAAATTGTCCAACCACTCTGGAAAAGAGTATGGCACTTCCTCAGAAGGTTGAAAATAGAAATACCTTATGATCCAGCAATCCCTCTACTTGGTATTTACCCACAAGAAATATGGGCCATAACATAAGTATATATATATGCCCACCAATGTTCATAGCAGCACTATTTGCAATAGCAAAAAGATGCAGACAGTCTAAGTGTCCATCAATGGAAGAATGGATTAAAAAAATTGGTACAGCCACACAATGGAATATTATGCTACCCTGAAGAATAACAAGGAAGCTGTAAGTCACCACATAACATGAGTGAACCTTGAGGACATTATGCTGGGTAAAATTAGTCAATCACAAAAGGAGAAATACTTCATAGATCATTATTGTAAAAGATTAAGAAAAAATATCCACACTAAAAGGAAAAAAAAATCTTTGTTCGTTATTAGGGGTGTGGAGGGGAGAGTGAGGGGACAGAGAGGAAGGTAGAGCACAGGGTAGGGAATAGACACACGATAGTTTGGGTGTTGAGGGGGACAATACACAAGAAGGTGGGGGTAATGGAAGAACAAGGCAGATAGGAGAACATTTAGGCAGATTTGCATGGGCTAAATGGGACAGAGGTAAATAGTGATGTTCAACCTTAGAACAATAGGGCTCTGGGATACAGGGATTGATGCGTAGTCTGCATGGGTAAAAGAGGGGAAATAATGTTAGGATGCTTGACTGTCTTATGAATCTTGGTTTCCCTTGCCTACTATTGTGAAATAGACACTTGAGGGGGAGAGAAAGGAATAGCCAGAAACATCACTATAGAAAGCTTGTAAGTCTGTCTTCAGCCTATAACTGATTGGAATACCTAAAAGGGGGGCTAGAACTTGCCCAGTGAAAGAGGCTTCCTGCAGAGCCTTTGCAATGTATAAGATCTTAGGTGGAATCCTGATCTCCATTCAGAATCTTCTGAAGTGGGAAATTTCCACTTGAAAAGACAAGCAGACCAGCCTGGAACATCTAGAGGAAAAAAGATACTTCATGAAAGAAAGACCACCAGGAAAAATAAAAACACAAAAATGGCAATCTGATTGACTGATTGACAAGAAAAAGCAATTTGTTCACCAGGGAGCTATCGAGGCAAGCAATCAAGTCCCTTCAGGGCAAACCCCCTTTCAAGACTGAAACTCAAAAGGAATACATGAGTAGACATATAATCTTGCTAGTGACTATGTTGGTCTACTGATGAGAGGAAGTGGGGGGGAAAGCAGCAATGAAGATGTGGGCTGAGTCCAACCATGTTCAATAGACTCCTGTCAAGCTGGAGTGAGACCTGGTTGGCCAGCAGTATGGTGAGACCTGAGGACTCCTGAGCCCACGGACAGTGAAATAGCTATGGAAGGCTAGATATGTGAGTGAAGCATCCAGCTGATATGAAGGGAGGGAAGATGCACAAGAATGCCCATAGTTGCAGGTAGTACCCATTTGACCTAGCTTCAATGACTGAATGATCAGAACTCAACTAGAGGAAGAAAAAAAAAGAGAGAAAAGTGTAATCCACTAAAATTTGATGAATGTTACCTATATTTATAGATATAGTAGCTTAAATCTATAAGTATATCTTAAATCTTTACAGCAAGGATCATTCCCACTCCATCTGAATACAGGGTTGACAGGGAGGGCAACTTAGACATTGGCTACCTGAAATGGGGGGCTACAAAGGCATGAAGTGACTGGCTTGCAAGTTTTCAAGAGGGAGTTTAGTTTCAGTGGGAGCAGGAGAAGGTAGAACCTCCACTGAGTGGTTTTCAACCTGTCTAGACGGAGCTGGTGAAAGGAGATGGGGATAAGATTCTTGCAGTTCAATAGTGAATAATTGTTATCAGGACCGTTTGTGATTGTTGCAAATGTAAAGGTAGACATTTTGTAACAAAAAGAGGCAAGTGGTCTATCTTGCAGTCCAGGAGCAGAGGACCGTGGGGCCATCAATGGACAAGAGCTGAGTGTGGGACCTTATCCAGAGAAGCAGCAATGCCAGAGACAGAGGCAGAAACGATGACATGGAGAGATGGTGTGACTGGGGACTCTAGACTCATGGAGTCTGTGCTGGCAGTCAGGGGGCAGGCTTTCAGGGTATGCCCTTTGGTTGTTTGAATGATTATATATCCCTGAATGCTTCAGTTTACATCCAAAACTAACAAAACAATAACAACAAATAAACAGAGGGACTGGAAGCAAATGCTATTGAATGATGATACATGGAGGGGATTGTAGTCATTGCAATGAAGTGAAATATGACAGGATGAGTATAAAGCTGATGTTTTCCCATGTAAACTATCACTCAATTCACAATAAAGCCTTTTAAAAAAATCAAGGCTATGGGAATTAACAAAATATCAACTGAGGACTTTCAACAAACAAATGAAATGTTGGATGCATTCACTAGTCTATGCAATGATAAACGGAAGGTAGCTACCTGGCCAACTAATTGGAAAAAATTCAAATTTGTGCCCATTCCAGAGAAAAATGACCCAACAGAGTTAACAAACATTATCATGAAAATCATACTCAAATACAATTTTTTTTTTTTTTTTGCTGGATAGTGTACTTTATTGATGGTATATGACAAGACTGGGCTCTCTAAAGCCCCTCCCCTTCTCCAGGGAGTCTGGATGGAAACAGGATGGGAGTTTCTCAGTGTGTAGGGGCATTACAGTTGGGGTAAGGACTCCCAGCAGCTGAGGGCCTCTCTCTTCCTCTAGTGCTGATGCTGGGGCTATTGGTCCAGGGGGCTCTTATTCTTTGGAGGCCATGTAGACCATAAGATCCACCACCCTGTTGCTATAGCCGAATTCATTGTCATACCAGGAAATAAGTTTGACAAAGTGGTCGTTGAGGGCAATGCCAGCCCCAGCATCAAAGGTGGAAGAGTGGGTGTCACTGTTAAAGTCACAGGAGACGACCTGGTCTTCAGTGTAACCCAGGATGCCTTTTAGGGGTCCATCTGATGCCTGCTTCACCACCTTCTTGATGTCATCATATTTGGCAGCTTTCTCCAGGCAGCAGGTCAGGTCCACAACAGACAAATTAGGAGTGGGGACACAGAAGGCCATGCCAGTGAGTTTCCCATTCACTTCAGGGATGACCTTGCCCACAGCCTTGGCAGCACCAGTAGATGCAGGGATGTTGTTCTGGGCGGCCCCACGGCCATCACGCCACAGTTTCCCAGAGGGGCCATCCGCAGTCTTCGGGGTGGCAGTGATGGCATGGACTGTGGTCATGAGTCCCTCCACGATGCCAAAATTGTCATGAATGACCTTGGCCGGGGGTGGGGGTGGGGCAAAGAGTTGGTGGTGTAGGAGGCATTGCTGACAGTCTTGAGTGAGTTGTCATACTTCTCATGGTTCACGCCCATCACAAACATGGGGTTATCAGCAGAAGGGGCAGAGATGATTACCCTTTTGGCACCACCTTTCAAGTGAGCCCCAGTCTTTTCCAAGGTTGTGAAGACACCGGTGGACTCTACAACATATTCAGCACCAGCATCACCCCACTTGATGTTGGCGGGAACTCGCTCCTGGAAGATAGCGATGGGCTTCCCATTGATGATAAATTTCCCATTCTCAGCCTTGACAGTTCCATTGAACTTGCCATGGGTGGAATCATACTGGAACATATATACCATGTAGTTGAGGTCAATGAAGGGGTCGTTGATGGCAACAACCTCTACTTTGCCAGAGTTAACAGCAGCCCTGGTGACCAGGTGCCCAATATGGCCAAATCTGTTGACTCCGACCTTCACCATCTTGTCTCAGGGATGTGGCTGGTACTGTAAGAGAAGCTGCGGCTGCCTGTCGAACGGGGAGGAGCAGAGAGCCTCAAATACAATTTTGCTGAAAATATATTTAAAAATTGTTGGCACAGTACATTAACAAGAAACTGCCAGAAATTCAAGTCAGAGTCCGAAGAGGACATGGAATGAGAAATATCATTGCTGATATCAGCTGGATCTTGGCTGAAAGCAGAAAACATCAGAATGACATTTACCTGTTCTTATTAGCTATGCAAATACCACAAGTGAGTGGCTTTACAGAACAGAAATTTATTTTCTCACAATTTATAGAGGGTAAAAATCCAAAGCAGAGTTTTATCTATAGGTACTTCTTCCTTTCTGTACCCCAGGTATTCCTTGGTTTGGTTGGAAATTGTTAAATGGTATCTGCCTTCCCCTGTGTGTGTTTCTGGGTCTGGGAATTTAATGCATATTTTTGGGGTCACAATTCCATCTACAACACCACCTCGCTACTAAGATGTGGTTTATCAGAAACATACATTTGCATCTGCTGGGCTTTGGCAACTGCCTTTTGAGTGGAAGGGGATTTCCCTTTCTTGATCCCTAGGAAGTCAATCTCCACCAAGTGATAGTTTGTATGTACAAACACTATTGACCAGGCACTGTTTTGTTGTTGTTAAGTGCCATTGAGTAAGTTCCGATTCAAAGTAACTTTGTATAGGGTTTCTGAAGAGCAGTTCGTGGGTTTGAACTGTAGACCTTGCAGTTAGTTTGTGGTTAGCAGTCCAGTGCTGCACCAGGACTGTTTTATGCTCTTTATAAAGACTCTTCCATCTTCAGCAGTTGATGCCTGAAAAGGTTAAGTAATTGATCATGGTCACTTTTGGACTTGGAAAGACTGGTATCAAGTCTCTCGACCACTGCTTCTCCTGACTGCCAAGCCCTGCACACACTAAGACACACACTATTGGACTGTCTTCTGCTCTGAAACATGAGATCCTGGGGGCATGAAGCTCATCAAACTCTTGTCTGTGTCCCCAACCATTAAATCGCATCAGACACACACATCATCCAGGAGATGGACTTTGTGAAGACTCTGCATGGAGGTGTATGCTGCAGCAGAGCTTTACTTGCACAAGGAGACATTGAGACGCAGTCATAGGAGCTCAGAGAGAACAGAAGGAGAAACTCATTATCCTGAATAATAGAGGGGAGTGAAGAGTGGGTCGCTGCCCCAGGAGAAGTGGAAGGTGCTGCTGTGACGTGATGGCGTCACGAGGCCCCTGAGAGGCACCCACTGGTGATCACTGACATATCAAAAGCAAAGCCAGTAGCTGTGGGTGATCCAAAAACAAATTTATGAAAATAGCACTCCCTGTTGAGAAACATTGGCTCAAGGAGGAAAGAAAGCCCTGCATCGATGCCACCTGGAGAGAGCTAAATGGTAGAAAGATAGCTGGTGGAGTCGCTGTAAGTGCATGACACCGGAGATGCTGGAAGATTATTTACAAGATGCTGAGCAATGCACTGATCCTTTCTCATCAGTGCCAAGGAGAAATCAGGACAGTCCTGGGCCTTTTAGTCTAAGTCCCCATGTGTTCCTTACTTGGGCCAGAGGACCAGTCGTGAGCACAGCCCACATTCTTCCTCAAGCTCTAATACTAGGAGACATTGCCACTAAGCCCCTACTTGACAGATCTGACTATAGAGCAAGGGAGGGAGGAGGATGTATGGCCTCTGCCTTAGGTGGGTTTCTACAGTAGACCCGGAGGCAAGGCCTTAGCTACAAGTAGTTGTTTTGGGTGAGGATCCTAAGAAGCACTAAAAAGAAATGGGCAAGTAAAATGGAGAAGAGATAGATGTATATGAATGGTCTCCCAGGGTCTGATCTCTAACCTGGAGTAATGGTGTGGTGCTGTTTGGCAGTTCAAACTCACCAGCTGCTCCTCACAAACCCTATGAGTTTGTGAGTCACTATGAGTCCGAACTGGCTTGATGTAACTTAACAACAGCATCTCTAACCTACCCTGATTCTAGCCTCTGTCAGTATGTTATTGGGACAGTGTTGTTAGTTGCCAATGAGTTGACCACCTGGCTTATGTGATCCTATGTGCGATAGAATGAAACTTCATCTTTTCCTGTGCCTTCCTCAGGACCGGTTGCTAATTGAACCTTTGTGATTCATAGGGCTATCCTTGAGTGGTTTTCAGAAGTTGGTTGCTAGGCCTTGTTTCCTTGTGCATCTTAGTTTGGAAGCTCTGCTAAAACCGGTTCAGCATTGTTGTTGTTGTTAAGTGCCATTGAGTCCATTCTAACTCAGAGCGAAACAGTGTACAGTTTCTGAGGAGCAGCTGATGGGTTTGAACCACCGACCTTGCTATTCACCATCCAGTATCACACCAGGATAGCAACATGCACATCACCACTGACAGACAGAAAGCTCACTGACCAACAGAAGGTCCACTGACAGACAGACGGTAGCTGTTCATGAAGTCCATTGGCTAGAATCCAATCCTGACCTCCTACATAGAAGGTGGGAATTCTACCACTGAGTCACCCTTCAAAACCAGGTCCCCTGGTGAGGGTGGTTTGTGGGCCAGAGGCAGGGTGATCCCAGTAGACAGGGTGGGTGTCAGACCTTCCAGATTTCAGGGAGTAGGTACAAGGAGGCAAGGAATAAACAGTGAGGTCACATTATGGGTACAGGCCTATCACTGGTACAAATGTACAAATGTAATTAAAATGTTGAACAGTGAATAAGGAAGACTTGAAAGGAAATAATACATTTGAATTGTAGTGTTGGTGAAGAATATTAAAAGAACAAATCTATCTTGGAAGAAGTGCAACCAGAATGCTCCTTAGAAGCCAGGATGGCGAGACTTGGTGTCATGTACTTTGGACATGTTATCAGGAAAGAGCAGTCCCTGGAAAAGGTTTGGTAAAATATAGGGTCAGAGAAAAAGAGGGAGACCCTCAACAAGATGGACTGACATGATTGTGAGGATGGAGCAGGACCGGGCAGTGTTTGGTTCTGCTGTGCATAGAGTTACTATAAATTCGAGCTGACTTGATATCCCCAAACAATAACAATTAAAAGTTCATCTTGATATCCACATCCAGATTAGTCACAGTGTCTCCTGTGACTTGATGTATAATTGTAGAAAGTTGTTTTCAAGACTGAATGGCCTGGTCTCTTCTGTTTGTGGGTGACCATGTTTCCCCTAACTTTCTGGCATGAGTAGCTGTTGCCAGACCAAACTCCCAGAATGTCTTGCTCTTAGTAGATTCATTTGATCTGAAGTCTTCCCCAAGTCCTGGTTCCATTTGAACAGATTACACTGATGGACGTGTGTGTGTGTGTTTTGAGTAATTTTTAAGTAACACAAACCTGACAGCAGTTTGCTCCTTAACATCTTGGAAGGTGTACCCTGACTAACTGGCAATGAGTTTTTGTTTTGGTGCTATATGCATATGTACGCGTATGTATATGTAGAGAGAAAGAGTCTTGGTGTGGTGCTGCAGGTTAATGCGCTGGACTGCAAAGTTGGTTTGAACCGCAAGGTCAGCAGTTCAAGTTTACCAGCTGCTCCTCAAAAACCCTATACATGGTTGCTATGGATCAGAACTGACTCGATGGCACTTAAAACAACAACAATATTTGACCCTTGAGGTTCAAACCGACCTTATAGTCTAATGTATTAACCCACAGCGCCACACCAGGACTCTCTCTATATATGTATATATATGTACATACATATATATGTATATAAATATATATGTTGCTGTTGTTAAGTGCCATTGAGTCAATTCTCTCTCTCTCTCTCTCTCTCTTTCTCTCTCTCTCTCTCTCTCTCTCTATATATATATATATATACAACATTTACCAATTTTTCAAGTATACAATATAGTAACATCAGTTGCATTAATCACATTGGGCAACCATCAGATAACTGGTGTTTTGGACAAGAACAGAAATGTATTTACTGTTTCACATTCTGGAGGCCAGAGGTCTGAATTCAGTTACAAATGGGAAGATACTTTCTTGTTTTCTGGTGGCCCCACCTATGCTTTGACTTGCAGTGTATTGTCACCTGTCTATGCTACTCTGTCTCATCTCTGTACAGTTATAAGGAGCCACTCAGATTGAATTAGGACACTCCCTGATAACTGGTAACATCTCCAAAGCCTCTATTTTTAGACAATGTAATGTTCACAGTTATGGGTGTTAAGAGTTTAATGCTATTTTTGAGAAGAACACAAGTCTACCTATATAACAGTGTGGGAGAGGAAAAAGTAAAGAGAGAAGTAGGTTGGTGAGCAGCTCTTCAATGCTCCAAATTCTACAGTACACAACATAACCAGGAAGAATAATTGAACTTGGAATACATCTGGTGTGGTGCTGTGGATCAGCACTGGACTGTGAACCACAAGGTCAGCAGTTCAAAATCACCAGTTGCTCCTCTGAAACCCTATACAGGGTCACTAGGAGTTGGAACAAACTTAATGTCACTTAATAGCAACAACAATAGCAAAAAAGGAGAAATAAGACCATGGAAGAATTGAGGCATTTAAGTTATGGTGTTGGAGAAGAACTAGAACTAGAACAAACAAATCTGTGTTGGAAAGAGTACAACCAGAATGCTCCTTGGAAGCCAGGATGATGAAACTTTATATTTTATAGTTTGTACATGTTGTCAGGAGGGACCAGTCCTTGGAGAATGATATAATGCTAGGTAAAGTGGAGGGTCAGTGAAAAAGAGGAAGACCCCCAGCGAGGTGGCTTGGCAAAGTGGCAGCATCAATGGGCTTAAGTTTAACAACGATTGTGAGGATGGCACAGGATAGGACAGTGCTTCATTCTGTTGTGTCATAAGGTAATTATGAGTCAGAATCAACTAGATGGCACCTAACAAAAAAACAACAACAACCTAAGAAAAAACAATAAAACAAACACATGGCATCCCCTTGTGTTCCAGAAGATTTTCAATAGCTAATCTATTGAAAATAGATCACCAGGTAGATCACCAGGCTTTTATTCCAAGGTGCATCTGGGTGAATGCAAATCTCCAATCTTTCTGTTAGTAACTGAGTAGGTTAACCATTGCCACCACCCACGACCTAAGTTGTGGTACTTGATTATGGCAGCCTCAGGACATTGACATACACTGTCATGCAGCCTTTGGCAGAGGGACAGTGTCATGAGCATGCAGAACGAGATGTAGCTCAGCTCTGTGTGCATCTCTGCACTCGCCTCACCAGGACTTTGGGTGATGAGACTTGGTGCTTGGAGATGGACCTCGACCCCACCTCAGCCTCAGGTCATGGTCTTGCAGTTGCTCCCTGAGGCCACACCTGACACTATCACCATACACTTCCATGACACCCTCCATCCTAGACAATCCCATGGGCTGGAGTTCCTTTGCTTCCCTCTGATAGAATGATCAGGAATAAACTGCTCCTTTCCCCTGAGAAAACTTGACTCAGACTCAGACTTGCCTCATCTTAGTAACTTGCTGGAAGCACCTCTAAATTAGAGCAGGAATTGCCAAACTTTTCAGTAACTATTTTGGGTCTTGCAGATCATATGACCCCTGTTGCAACAACTCAACTCTGTCTTTCTACTGTGAAAACAACCATTGTTGTTATTATTAAGTGTTGTCGCATCAGTTCTGACTCACAGTGACCCTGTAGTGGGTTTTCAAGGACTGGCTGGTGGGTTTGAACGTCAATCTTTCAGTTAGCAATCCATTGTGTATCCTGCAGCACCACACCACAGCTTCCATAGATAATGTGTAAATGAGGAGATGTGGCTATGTGCCAATAAAACATTACTGTTCAGTTCCCCAGTTACAGCTATCTAACTTACAGAAAAGTCATGCTTGATCTCACTTTGAAATGATTAAACCAGTCACTCCACAAAAACCCAAGCCCAATACCATTGAGGTCATTCTGACTCAGAGTGACCCCATAGGACAGACTAGAACTACCCCATATGTTGTCTAATGCTATAATCTTTATAGAAACAAACTGCCACATCTTTCTTCCATGGAGCAACTGCTGTGTTTGAGGATCTTACGGTTAGCAGTCAAGAGTTTAACCACTGTGTCACTAGTGAAGACCTACTCATCACAATCACCTCACTTGCTACACATGCAGCTTTTAAATGATTGAAAAATCTTTGAGATTTTTCTTGCGCTAAAATTAGACTAAACAAGAACCATGTGCACCTGTTCTGACTTACCTGAAAATCTGACTTAAAGACACACTTAAGAATAGATCTCCTTCAGGACCTGGGGATGGCCTATAGTTTCAAAAATGGGCAATGGACTGGATTTGACCTGTAGATCCTAGTCTGCCAATCCCTGAATTAGGTCACAGGCTTAAGAACAAATAGCTTCATTGCAATTCTCTTTTGAATGCATGCTGAAGTTTCAGATTCTGGGTCATATGTCCAGAGGGTCTGAATCAGT
This sequence comes from Chrysochloris asiatica, assembly GCF_000296735.1. Classification (NCBI taxonomy): domain Eukaryota; kingdom Metazoa; phylum Chordata; class Mammalia; order Afrosoricida; family Chrysochloridae; genus Chrysochloris; species Chrysochloris asiatica. The sequence goes on along the minus strand of NW_006408541.1, from coordinate 23,002,138 downwards.
GACTCTTGGGTTGGGCCCATGAATGGGTCTTTGTGAAAGTCCCTTGGGTGATTATGAGGCACATCAAGGTTTGGGACCTAGTGCTCCAGGTTACTTCCTTGTGCCAATGAGAAAATGAAAACACAGTTAGATTAGTGGCAAAACTGGAACCAGAATACTAGTCAATTTCCCAGACTCAAATCGCTCTGTTTACCCATGTTGCTTCCACCTGTTCATTTGGGACCCTGGAATGCCAGAGGGGTGATGAGCTCAGCTCATCACAACATGGGCGTTTCTTACCTCATTAGTTTCCCATTGTCTACCATAGAGCTCAGGGGGAACTGGCGCTGTAGTTAACTTCAGTGACAGGAACATTAGTAAGTCACACAGAGAAGTGCTTGGGGCTCCTCAGGATGCACATAAGGGAGGGACACCTTGAAAACAGTCCTATCTCCTTGGCCCTGTGTCCTTGAAAAATTAACCTATTAGTAGAGTGTTGTTGTTGTTATTAAGTGCTGTCGAGTCGATTTCAACTTATAGGGACCAAGCCTGTAAATCTGTATGGTAGCAACTTGTGGATTTGAACTATCAACCTTGTGGTTAGCAGCCCATTGTGTAACCCATTACACTCCCAGAACTCCGTATTAGTATTGTATTTGGAGCTATTATACTCAATTATTCTCTCATTCATTCATTTAATTTTTCACTCCTATATTTAATTGACACCCTAAAAACAAGATGGCAGATCAGGTAGATGTGCACTAAGGAGCTCCGTGAGCAACAACACAGAATACTGGACCAAGCAGGCTCAAGGGATGGTGCTAGAACTCTGAATCACATATAAAGGAATATTTAGAAGGTTGGAAGGCTTATAGCTAGGAGAATTTGTAGCAGAATCAAGAAACGCATTGCTTTCTAATTAAAGACACTCAGCTGCTCCCAGAGCTACCATCTTGGGAGAGACCAAGCAGGGGAAGGATTAGAACAGCCACAAACGCCTGACAGAACCTCAAAATACAGGTGTAAGCATTCTTTTTGTTTGGTATCTGTTCATTGGTCTCTCGCTATCTGTGCACCTCCATTCTGGTGATTAGAGGAGATGACTGAGCCAATGGTCACCCCACCCCCACCCCTGGAGGGTTCTATTACGCCTGCACACAGATCTCCTTGAAATTTAAAGTGACAGTTTCCACTTAAAACCAAACGGCCAGTTTGTCTTACTATGGTGGCTTGTGAGTTGCTATGATTCTGAAAGCTATGCCACCAGTATTTTAAATACCAGCAGGGTCACCCATGGTGGACAGGTTTCAGATGACCTTCCAGACGAAGACAGACTAGGAAGAAAAAGTGATGAACTATTTCTGAATATTTAGTCACAGAAAACCATATGAATAAACACTGTCAGATATAGTAATGGCAAATGAGCCCCTCAGGTTGGAAGCCACTCAAAATGCGACTGGGGAAGAGCTGCCTCCTCAAAGTAGAGCTGACCATGATGAAGCAAATGGAGTAGAGCCTGTGGGAGAAAAGCCCGTGGGACCTTCATTTGCTGATGGCGCACAACTCAAAATGAAGAGAAACAGCTGTAACATCCATTGAAAATCCAAACATGGAATGTATGAAATATCAATCTGGGAAAATTGGAAGTTGTCAAAAATTAAGTGGAATGCATAAACATTAATATCTTAGGCATTAGTGAGCTGAAATAGACTGGTATTGGCCATTTTGAAACTGACAAACACATGCTGGGAATGACAAATTGAAGAGGAATGGTGTTGCATTCATTGTCAAATAGGACATATCCAGATCAGTCAAGAGGCACAATGCTGTCTGTGATAGGATAAAATCCATGCGCCTACAGGGAAGCCCAGTTAATATCACTATTACTCAAATTTATGCACTAACCACTAAAGCCAGTGAAGATGAAATAGAAGAATTCTACCAACTTATTCAATCTGAAATTGATCAGACATGCAACCAAGATATATTAATCATTATTGGTGATTGGAATGCAAAGGTTGGGAGTGAAGAGGGAAGGGTCAGTAGTTGGAAAATGTGGCCTTGGTGATAGAAATGATGGTGGAGAATGCATGATAGAATTCTGCAAAACCAATTTGTTAATTTCAAATATCTTCTTTAGACAGCATAAGAGAAGACCGTACACATGGACCTCACCAGATGGAA
>NW_006408541.1:22995791-22998220 GCF_000296735.1 Chrysochloris asiatica | reverse complement strand
GCCTGACCTAAGCCATGGTGTTTTCAATAACCTTATATGCATGCAAAAGCTGGACAGTGAATAAGGAAGACTGTAGAAGAATTGATGCATTTGAGTTATAGTGTTGGAGGAGAATATTGAAAGTGCCATGGGCTGCCAAAAGAACCAATAAATCCATTTTGGAAGAAGTGCATTCAGAGTGCTTCTTGGAGGCCAAGATGGCCAAACTTCGTCTCTCATACTTCAGACATAAGACATATTGTCAGGAGGGACCAGTTACTGGAGAAGGAGATCATGTTTGGTAAGTTGGAGGGTCAGAGAATAAGAGGAAGACCTCCAATGAGATGAACTGGCCAAGTGGCAGCATCGATAGACTCAAATGTGGCAACAGTAGTGAGGTTGTCCCAGGATCAGGCAGTGTTTCATTCTTCTGTGCATAGGTCACTATAGGTCGGTACCGACTCAATGGTACCTAACAACAACAGCAATATTTAATTAGCATTTATTTAGCACTTGTTTGGAGCCAATGTCTGTTTTGGCATCCTCCTGGGTACAACTGAATCAATCGAGCATTTTCTTTTTTTTCACTTGTCTGTAATTCCTGTGGTCAAGGAAATTAATTGATGAAGTGGTTGGGAAGGAGAGAGTCGAGTCTTTCATCAGATTTAGGGTAGTTTGGGGCAGAATCTGGGGCTGCATCAGGAGTCAGTCTGGGGTCAAGGGTCACTCTATGACCAAGAAGCATGGTGAAGGTTACTAGACCACACAGGTCCACAGGTCCACTACCTGAGACTCATTGTCACCTTGAATGTGATGGTCATCTTATGTATTCTTTCTCATGCCCCAAGGCAGGTAACAAGGCCTGATGACTCAAACAAGGTGCTGGTGGGGAGTGGGGAGGCGGTGGCCTAGTAGGAGTCCAGACTGTCCTCTCATGTTCTCATCACGGTGGTCTCCACATGAGGGGTGGGCATTTGGAGGAGAAGTAGACAACCCCTCCCCTTGTGTGTGTGTGTGTGTATGTGTGTGTGTGTGTGTGTGTGTGTGTGTGCTGAATTATATTGTTTTAAGGTGAGAGCCATTGTAGGATTTTAAGGATCAGCTCATTTAAGAATGAATCAGAGTTTCTAAGCAGAAAGATATTTTGTACTTAAGAGAGACAGTAATTTCATAAAAGGAAATCGCTAAGCCACCACCTAACAGTGCCAGGGATTTTGGCTGAGTGTTTTTCCTTGTTAAACTCACAGAGTGTCGGAGCTGGAGGGATCTGGAGGATTATTCTGGTTACTTGTTTTTCAATTGTGCTGCCTCGGATCGCCATTTTTCTTGTGGTGCTGTGGATATGCTTGGGTAAAAGTATGAGGAGGTCCCTTGTTTGGGCTCATCCTGGTGTGGAGCTGTAGGATGAAGCACTAAACTGACCACAAGGTTGGTTTGAACCACAAGGTCAGTGGTTCAAACTCACCAGCTGTTCCTTGGAGACCCTGTATAGGGTTGCTATGAGTCAGAACCAACTCGATGACACTTTACAGCAACAACAACTCTTCAAATAGATATCAAGTTTGAGTACTACGGTGTGTCTGAGTCAAGCCATGGTATTTTCAATAGCTTCATATGCATGTGAAAGTTAGAGAATGAATAAGGAAGACCACAAAAATTTTTTTTTTTTAATTGAAGAGATGGAGCAGCTGGGGACTCCAGACTCAAGAAGGGAGAGGGGCTGTGTGCTGGTGGTTGGGGGGCAGGCTTGTAGGGTATGCCCTTCGTTGTTTGAATGGTTATATATTCTTGAGGGCTGTGGTGTACATCCAAAAAACCCAGAGGGAATGGAAGCAAATGCTGTTGAATGATGATGCATACAGGGGATTTTAATCATTGCAATGAAATGAAATATGATAGGATGAGTGTAAAGCTGATGTTCTCCCATGTAAACTATCACTCAATTCACTATAAGAACTTTAAAAAAAAAAAAAAAACTAATATAATAAATGAAATTACCCTACTATATTTGGTCAAACACATAATTAACTTGGCAGTTCAAGCTCACCAGCTGCTCCTTGGAAACCTTATACAGGGTCGTTATGGGTTGGAACTGACTCCTTGGCACTTAGCAACAACAACAATGTGATGGATAGAACTGCGGTTGCCTGGACAGGGCCAAACTAAATGATTTCATGGATCTTATATGGCCCAAGGGCCAGGTGTTCCCCACCTCTGCCTGAGACCATTAAGAGAGCAACATTGTGGAAAAGGAATTGTTATAAACAAGGTTTTAAACAGTCATATAGCCTTTCCTGAATATTTCAATGAGAAGGTATAAATGCAGTGAATCTCACCGCTTTTGGATCACCACCCCTCATTAAATACATAAAAGAACAAATGGCACCCAAGAGTTTTTCTCTAATTTTTTTTTTTTTTATTATTATTATTTAAGGTTTTTATTGTGGATT
>NW_006408541.1:22991989-22992473 GCF_000296735.1 Chrysochloris asiatica | reverse complement strand
GGCATTTCCAAAGCCTGCCCATCTTCCAGTATGGAGTGTAGGTCTACTTCCAGCTCATTTGTCTCAGTCACTTTGTCTCGTTTTTGGACATGTGCAGATATAGTCATCTGCTTCTGTTTTTTGGGCATCTTCAGGGGTCATCTGTGGCCTTAATACTTAGATGGGTATGTATTTTGGTATTTTGTATGCTTTCAGATTGCCTCCAGGTAGATGTGATCAGGAAATGGGCTTCCCTTTTCACTCTTCTTAAGAAATTTTAAGATGCCACTGTTGGTCATTGTGACATAACTTAGGATTTAATTTTCTGCCTATTTCCTTTTTTGTCTGTTTGTCCTGCTTCACAATCCCCATTCAGGCCTTTTTTCTAGTTATAAACAGTTCAGGGCTGGCTGTGGCCGTTTGGTTTTAATTGGAAACTGTCTCTTTAAATTCTAGGAGATTTGTGTGCATGTATAGTAGAAACCTCCGAAGGTGGGGCTGGGGT